>NC_134048.1:2520624-2843124 GCF_965140245.1 Athene noctua | reverse complement strand
TCTCCTTCTCTTCTTCTCTTCTTCTCTTCTTCTCTTCTTCTCTTCTTCTCTTCTTCTCTTCTCTTCTCTTCTCTTCTCTTCTCTTCTCTTCTCTTCTCTTCTCTTCTCTTCTCTTCTCTTCTCTTCTCTTCTCTTCTCTTCTCTTCTCTTCTCTTCTCTTCTCTTTCTTTTTCCTTTCCTTTTCGCCAGAATTCAGTAGACAGTGTTTCAGAGAAACTAGGATCTTGGTCCACTGAGAAGTTTTTTTGGGATGCAATCATTTTTCTTAATGCTCTTGGCAAAGTTAGCTGTCTGGTAGACCTAGCTGCTGCACGTAGAAGCCACCACCTGTACAAGCAGGAACTGTCTGTGCTTTACTGGTGGTCAAGGATGGAGTTTCAGAAGGGTGGGGAAAAAAAAAAAAGAGCTTGTTTCAAAGAAATTTATTTCCTGCTGTCTTTATATTCCCATTTAAAATTATAATTCCATTTTTTTTTCTGAGATGTACTGTAAGTGTCAAAACAAGCTGTTTCCATTGTACCATGCATTATTTCCCTTTAAAGAAGTTTGCTGTTAGTGTTCACAGAAAGTTAAATATGAGATGCCAGTAGTGAGGTGTTTCTGTTTCTTTTAAACAATCACTGGAAATGTTTAAAATTGCTTTAAATGTGCACTTTCCTATTTCCCAGTAGTAATACAAGCTTTCAGAGTGCGTAATGTGACATTTGAAATGGTTCTCAATTGCATGTAAACATTTGTCTGATAACCTGCTTTTGAATCGGAGGGTCTGGATGGGCAGTTCCATCGATTATTGTACTTCAACTGTGATGTGTGCGGGACTGCATTCTCCATGCTGCTAGACGTAGTTAGGAAATTAATTGCTTTGGTTTTGCTACTTGATTGATTGTCTCGGTCCTGCTGTTCACTCCCCTCCCAAAGTTGTTGTGCTGCCGACGGACGCGGTCCGGCGCTCGTAGTTCCACGCTGCTGCGTTGTGTCCCCAGCAATAAGTAGCGAGAGGCGATGAGAGCCCGGCAGTGTCCGTCCATCCCCTCCCGGCTCCCGGGAGCGTCGCTGGCCCCGCGGGCTACTCCCGGGGGCTCGTCCTCGCCCGCGCCGCCCGGATCCTGCCCGGGATCCGGCTGCCTGGAGAGGCGCACGGGCCGCGCGGCTCCAGTCAAACCAGTACAGCCTGAAACAGCCCACTGGCAGTTTTGTGAACAGTGTCTGAGAACTTGTGGTCAGTTTTTGTCTCGTTTTGGCTTTCTTCTGCGTGTTTCGTTCGGTTTTGTTTTGGGTTTTGGTTTTTGTTGGGTTTTTTTTCCCTGCTTTTAACAGATGTTATGTATGTTCTAGGACTTTATGAATGATGATCATGAAAGACTAAAATGACTGTAAAGGTTCGTGGGATTTCACTTCTGGTTCTGTTACTGTTTTGATTTTTTTTTTTTTCCTTTTTTTTTTTCCCCTGGAGGTGCTCGGTACTTTACCAAGGCTCTAATATCTCAGTATTTAAAACAAAGTACAGAAAACCCTGTTTAATGTTAGAAGAAGAAAGGTATATTTGACCATATGTGTTGTTTTAAAAAGAGACAGTATGCTCAAATGTGCCAAGATAACCTAATTCCTGAGAAGTATGCCTTATATTTTCCTTGATGATATGCTTTTAAATGTCTTGTAGAATAGGTCCAAGAGCATGATAAAAACTACTTTATAATGACTACATGCAAGAAAACTTGAAATTCATTGCAATACTGACATTATTTTATTTTTAAGTCAAAGGGACACTGTCAAGTAATTTACCATTGAAATACAGCCACCCTTTAAGTGGTTTTATGCTAACGGAGAAAAGTCCTCCAAATTAAAAGTCTTTTTTTTTTTTTGGTTTTAAAAAAAAATAAATTGCTCTGTCTCTGAGAAGTTAAATAAAAAAGAAAAAAAAAAAGAAACAGAACAAGCCACTGTTGATTCCTGCCTCTTCTTTGTGGTCCCGCTTGCGATGCTGCCGCAAAAGCAACCCTCCAGCTGCCCGGGAGCAGGAGGCGACTGGCCGGACCCATCCTGGCTTTCGCTCCAGGCCCGTGGCGAGGGTCAGGGCTCGGCCGGGCAGCTGTGCCAGCATCAGCAGCTCAGCTGCGAGTTCGGACAGGGCACTGAGCTTCCAGCCAGGTGTGCCCCTATGCGGCAGAGAGCTTTTTGGGAAAATTCAATTTTAAAAAAGGAAAAAAAAAAAAAAAATACTTGACAGTGTCGCTTTCTTGCGTATCCCTTGCAGGGGTTGAAATGTGCTGGGTGTAGCGCTCGCTGAGGAGCGGTTTGCAACCTGTAACTTGTCTGTTGTAAAGCGCAGAGGGGCTGTCCGGTGCGGGCAGCGGGGGCCAGGCAGGGATGATCCCATCGAGCAAGGCAGAATGCTGCCAGTGATTTTAACCCCTGCTCAGAGCTGACCGATAATTTCTTTTTTTTTTGGGAGCAATTACTTTGTTGCCTTTAAAAATAGCACTGTAACCACCTTTTTTTATGATTAGCTGTAGTATAACCTTTGTCCCTTCAAACTATGCAAGCTATGAAATGTAAATTAGGGATCAGTTAAAGATAGTTGATTATATTCAATCAGATGGCATTCATGCACTAACTGGAGTATATACAGATAAAGCTATTAGAGTGACTTGTATGCTAACAGCAAGATATAACATACCTACCTATTCTAAAAAAATGACTATTAATATTGTATAACAGGACTGTGGGGGTTGGGAGGGGATGTTATCTCTTAAAAGGGGATTTAAGATTTTTATAACTGTTTTTTCCATCAAACTTTAATATTTTTGTCAAATTTTTAGGTATTTAATTTGTAAAATAGATTTTACTTTGTACTGGCGTACAGAAAATAGGGGTTGATTTAAAGTTTTTTGAAGCCAAGTGATCAAGTACATTTGTAATAAAAAGTCAATGGATCTATATCAGTCGTACTCACTGTTTTCATTTCTTGTACGTTCTAATGCAGTGGCGCTGTATGTCTCCCAAGGAAAAAAAAATTGGGGAGGTGGGTGGAAGGAGAAGGCAAAAATGACAGCATTGGTGCTGCAAATTGATGCAGCTTTCCATACGCAAGTGGCCCGTGGTCAGTGGAGATTTGGTAGATACGCATTTTTACTGAGAAACACGGTGCACTTTTTCAAGACGGGTTTATGAAAACCTGACATTTTTGGCATGTGTTCACTTCATGCTTCCACCTTGGTGCCCATAAACTCTAAAGCCGCCCTTTGGGAAGTGTGTTTCCCTGGCACTTAAGAAAAACAAAACCAAACAAAGCAAAACTCAGATTTCTTCTAAGGTGGTGAACTATGGCACTTCACGTTTTTGCACCTGCACACTGTCTCCCTCAAATGTCTGCCACTTTCTTCTTTTCTCTAAGTTCAACAGGTTAAACTTTTTTTAAAGTACAATTACTGAGAGTTTTGGATTGAAGACTTCAGCTAATCCACCGAGTTTGGATCCAACACCTTGCAGAGCACTGATGTAATTATTTTTTATTTGCTTGTTTGCTTTAAACCCAGACCTCCCATTTCCTGTTCTAGGGCATATACCAAATCTGATTGACTTGTCTGTGGCAGAAGTTTTGGGAGCTAGAAGTGGAGAATCCTGACATTAATGTACAAGAATGCTAAAACAGGTTTACATTCCAGGAGGCTCTCATGAAACACAAAAACTCAAAGTGTAACTAGAACCAACCAGTTTCCTGGGCTTTGATAGTCCAACAGGTAGAAAACGGGTCTCAGGTGAGTTGGAAAGAAGGCAGCAAAAACAAATTCTTCCACAACTGTGCAATTTGCTCATTCAAAAACCTGCTGCTTCTTACTGCCTTTGTTTGCTTTTTGAGAGCTAGGGCTCTGCCTAAAGCACTGGAAAGTTTCTCTGTTAAAACAACACTGTCAAGAATTTTTTATTTAATTGCAAATTTAAAATCCTGATTTGCACTTTTTTTTTTTTTCTTTGCTTTGTCAGGCGTACCTAAATTTTCCTTTTATTTTCTTACTATCCTCCTCTGCTGACTGCCTACTCCTTGTTAACTCAGCTTGTGTAATTGAAGGGTTACTGTTCATGTTGGTGTTTGGACTATCTGGAAGATGGGTCCAGGGTAGTTTTAAGTTCTCGTGCTTGTCTTTGTATTTTTTGCACATGCACTTCTCTCCCTGAAAGTTTTACTCTTTTTGGCTTTCTTCTGTAACACGTGAAGATAGGTGAAAGGATCTGAATTTTTGGTAGCAGAACAGAGAAGCAGGCTGCATGCAAAGTGTTGTCAAAATGTTTTGACAAAACCGACAAGGTAAACAAGAGAGTTCCATTTTTATTCTTGATTCCTTCTGCTGTTGCCATCTCCTGTGCCACTTGCAACAATGAAAGATAATTTCAGCCCAGAGCTTTTTTTCAAGCCCGTGGTTCCTTTTACTCTGCTCACTTGCACATGATTTAGCTCACTGGCACTGCAAAATGTGTGTGGGTTGTGAACGTGGCAAGGAGATACGTATATATAGTTTAAAGCTAGTTAAGGTTAATCTAACTGGACTTTCAAAACTATAACCTTTTTTAAAAGCCTGTTTTAACCAGAGTGTAATCTTTGGACCTGAAGTTCATGGCATTTTTTTTCTCTCTTAAGTGAAATCTCTTGCATTGAAATTGCTGAGGGTGATAGCCTGATGGCGCAAGGAAGGATTCTCCTCTCGTGTGACAGCTGACGTTCCTCTTTGGAGTTGGGCTGCCCACTCTGCTCACATCAGCAGTGCTGCCTGCCTGCTCCTGTACTGTTCATGCCAGATGACCTTGGGTCCACTCTGGGAGTTTCTCTTAGACTGCCTATCCTTCTTTTTCACTTTTTATCTGTTCATAGCATTTCAGTTCCCAGTAGGACTGTGTTTTAGCAGCACTACAGTCTGGGGGAAGGTCAGACTACATAGGGGTCTGCAGTGCATCCCACCTCTTGTGAAGTCGAAGTGGGCTGCTTGTTAACGCAGGTCTGAACAGCTGTAGACAGCAGAGAGAGCGAAATGCCATCATTTTTAGGGATTCACAGAGTTACTTCTCCAGTGGATATTTTATTGCACTTTGGATGGCATAAAAGTTGCTGCTGGAGAAGTACATTGGAAGGAAAAAGATGAGCGGGTTTGCTTTTGGACGTGCCTTCCCGCAGGCAGGTGTGGTGCTGTTGTCGCTAACAAAGACATTTCCTGAGCTGGTGGACTCAGGCAGGTACCAAGCTGGGTGAAAGGAGAAGCTCCTAGCAGTCTCAGCAGAGGAGGCATTGTCTGTCTGGAGGGTGGGAAAAGGCTTTCGGAGCAAGGCAGGAGGACTGGGCTGGCAGAGGTGGGCAGCTGAGGTGCACCTTGGCTTGAGTGCTGCAGCATCTGAACTGGCGTTCAGGGTGGAGGGTGGGTGATGCCACTTGTAGAGAAGCACCTGAGAGCCAGGTGACAACAGCTCTGGCAGACCCTTTGCCACGGGTGGCTGAGGGGTGCCAGGCAGCTGATCCCAGGGGAGCGCGGGTCGGTGGGGGTGTGGGGCTCAGCTCCCCGGCTGGGGTAGCTCAGCTGGCCCAGTCTCTGCAATTCGGTATCCGTGTGTGGCTGAAGCCAGATAAGCAGTTGTGGTTTTTCGGAGAGTCAGAGCCTTGCCTGCGCCTATAAAATTAGTAAACAGTTGTGTAGCCTGTTTCAGGCAAAATATAGAAGAGGGAGAGTTGAATTCACATGGCGAGGAATGAGGCATGTTTTCACGGAAAAGTGTCAGCTGGAGATTAAGTGAGAAAAGATAAAGATAGAGGACTTCTGGCCCTGCTATCTGTCTTTTGAGTGTTGACTGATTAAAACAAGTCAGAGCAAATGGCTGGATATCCCTGAACAATGCTTCACTGTCCCTCTGCAGATCAATACTGCTGGTGCTTTTTTGCCTGAAGAGGGGATCTGATCTTTTTGCTCTGAAAGGCACCACGTCCAGCCAAGATGGAGCCCTGCTCAGGCTGGCTGTAGGTTTTGCCTGCATGTGGGTATTGCCTCATTTTGGGTGACCAGGACCTTGTAGCAGATGTCCCTGGGGTGTCTGCGGTAGCTTTGCAGCTCAGGTCAGACGTGCACTTCTGCAGCGAAGTGCTCTGCTGTCCCTGTGTAATGTACCTTGGTTTTATCACAGAACAGAGCACATGACCTGATTTGTTTTGGGTTTAACTAAGCCGAAAGACAAACTCTATCAACCAGTGGGAATAGGTTGGTCAGACCAAGCTAGAGCTCATGGGAGAGTAAAATCCCTGGAACACAGATAATGTGACTGTCGGGTCCTGAGCAGTGACTCGTTTGCTGTCAAACTTGGCTCTGGCTGTGCTGATTGCTCGTGTAGATGCAGCCCCAGATAAAACAGGAGACCACCTGTGTAGATGGCTGGCCATTTATGCACCTCGTTGTCTTGAGGCTTAGGCTCATGACATGTGGTATACTTCTGCTCCTTTCTGGATCAGCCATCAGCTGGGAGAGCACTTGCTTTGAATGGGCATCTTCCGGATCTCCCCAGCAAGTAACTCGGTCTTAACTTGGATAATTCCTTGGCTTTGCTGATCATTATTTGGTTTGCTGTCCATCCTGTTGTTATCTTTGCAAAAATACACACCTTAGTCTTTTAAGCTTAAGCCATGTTGGAGACTGAAGTGAAAAGAGGACTCGCTGCAATGCTGGCTGTGGGAGTTTGTGCTGAGCCTTTTTGGCTGTGGTGCAGAAGGGTTTTTTTCTTGAAACACTATCTTGAAATATGCACGAAGCGAAGAAAAGCTTCATTCTTTCTATCGTAGATCGGAGAGGTGAGAGGTGTGGAGTTATGTCTGCAGCGTGGAACGATGAGTCCCTCTTGACTAGTGAGACCTTGGAGGGAGGTGGCTCTTGTGGGAGATGATCCTCTGTGCTGCCAGGAAGCCAAAGTCCATGCCTTGGAGAGATTTACTCAGCTTTTCAGGGAAAAACCTCTACACGTTGAAATGTCATCCCAGTCAGTATGTTGATTTCTATGGAGAGCTGCTCATAAAGGCAGTTTGCAAATGGCATCTGAATCCCCATGACCACATTGGCCCCAATGAGTTTGGATTTAGTACTGGGCACAGTGCAGAGACCGCATGGCAGCCCCCGTGGATGACCGTCTTCATGCAAGAGATCATGTCTCACTCGTGCCCATCAGTGGTTTTGACTGCGAGGTGGCCCTGTCATGCTTGTGGGAAGGTCTGGCAGCTGAGCCTGGGATCTTGGAGGCATCTCAGAGACCTCTCATCATCCCAGTGGACCGATGCACAGTTGCTCTAGGGGGAAACAGCACAGGGCGCTTCGGGGCTGGCGTGCAAGGACATGCGAACTGCAAGGTCTCTGCCGCAGGGCTGACCCCCACTGGGGTGTTTTCAGCTCCTCTGTGTCATCATTTGTGCTGGTGCTGAGATGAAGCTGCAAGCTTCACATGGCTGAAGGAGGATAAATCTGTATAAGATATATGCCTGGGTAATTTATACTGGTGAGAGTTGAGAATGGAGAAAATGAGAAGTGGCGTTTTTTTCTATTGCTGATGAATGTCTTGATGTGTGACTCGAGCTCAGATCACCAAGTCCTCGTTGTATCTGCTGTGCCCTCCACCTGGTATATTAGCCCCAGTCAGAGGCTGGGGTGGGTTTTGTTCTTCTAACTCTGGGTAGAAAGACATACTGTCACATGCCAGAGCACAGGACAACGTTTGTGCATCCTGGGCAGGACCCCTCTGCGTAGGACATCTCGAAGACGCACTGTCGTTTGAAGTTTGAGCGTCTTTCTCTCCCCCAGGTTGGGTTTGCTGTAGTGTCTCACTAGGGAATAAGTTTTCTTTCTCCATGCTCTGTCCTGGTTGCACAATAGTTTGTGAATGCGATGCAAGCTGCTGGCTTTATTGTCTGTAGTCTCCCGAGGTTTGGAACTTGCTTTTCCTGGGCTTGCCTTTTGCTTAGGCATTTAGTATGGGCAGAGGAGCTCTAACCAGCACCTCCCTGGGAGTGTGCATCAGTGTGCCAGCATCAGCCGGTCCAGACTCCTCAAAACTCACCTGGGGGTCAGGAGGTGGGTGCAGGGTCCTCAGGGGCCAGCTCTTCCGCATCAGTCCAGCAGAAGCAGGTCCAGCTGTCTCATTTCTAGGCAAACTGTGAAGGCTTTCTGATCTGTCAATACTTCAAGAAATGCCGGGGCTAGGAAGCATGGATAAAGGATTTTGTGAAATCTGGTATTTAAACCTCCCACTCAAGTGATGCTGAGGAGAGCTGGCAACGTAGCATTGGCTTATCAGGAACTGTGTGGGCAGGTCAACTTAAGAAAAATGTTGTGTGAGCAGCACCAGAGGTGAAGAAAAGAAGCCAGTGTCTTGTCAGGTACGGAGTTATAAATGGGGTCAAAATTTCCTTTTATTAAAAAGATTAATTTATTTAAATAATAAATAACATTAGGATGACCATTGCTAGGGGCTGCTGAAGGGCAATGAGGCAGGTTTCTGAGCAAAATAGGGACTAGAGGCTTTGAATTATTTTCTAGCATTAATAATTCTGAACTAAGCGCTGCAAATTCATGTAATTGTCATCTCTGCTTTCATGCATGCAAACAGTTTGATTTGTGGATAGATCTTCTGACAGTGGTGTATTCAGAGGCTTATTCGATCTTTAAAAAAAAAAAAAAGTTGGCTTCTGAGCTTCAGCTGTCAATAAAAGTCCTGGTAAATGAGTCCTTGCAGGCTTCTGCAAGGCCATATGTAACTTATCTTGTCCAAAGAAAGTCTCTAATTGGTGCTTTAAAGTAATTAAAAAAAAGACTCCATTAACAGTCAGTCTATTTTTAGTTTAAAGATGGACTTACATGGTCAAAAAGTAAAAATCCTGGCTTAATTGTGGAAGTTGAAGAACATTGTGCTAGGAACTCCACACACGAGTGTAGAGTGGACACGCTTTAAGAGGGTTTTTTTCCTGATAAAATACTGTACAGTGCAACAAGTGGAGGCGCTCCAAGCTCCAAAAGCATTTTGAGGCCGGTGTTGCTGAGCTGGTGAAGAGATGGTGTTAAATCATCTGCAGGTGATCATGGTCTGTCCTCACCTCGGCACTGGCTGCTTTGCCTTTTGTTCGTGGAAACTTGACTTGCAACTGGACAGGATTAAAGGAATGATTTATAATTTAACATAACAGAGTTGTTCTCTGTTCTGGAGATTCCTCTAGAAACTCGGGAAGTAGCTCTGGGAGGTTTGGATGGCAGAGGATTTGATCGTGGGAAATAGAGGCTCTGCTCCCAATGATGAGGAGGAGATCCATCTGATTGCCTGTTGAGTGGACATGTGGATCCTAGAAGGTACCAGAGTGCTTGGGGCAAGCCTGGGGCTGTCACCCTTGAAGCTGAGATACTTGGGAAAATCGGGTGCCTGGGAGGAAGACAAAATTTAGGACATGGCGACACCTCTTCTTAAAGACTTAATGCGTGCCTGGGAAGATGATAGAAAGTAGGTGAAGTTGAGAGCCATGACTTTGCAGCGTGGGCTGGTTTGCGCTTCAGCCGAAGCATCCCTAGACTGGTGACGCAGGAAGTGGACAGGGTTTTGGGAGGATGGACTGAACGCAGTGCTGGTGGAAGGCTGAGGCTGTCAGGGCTTGGGCAAAGGTGCTGAACAGGAGTGCTGGGAAAAAAACCTCTGCCCATTTCTCCTGGAGGACAAAGAGCGAGTTCTCGGCACGGGGTACGAGGAGGTTGAGGACTGGGTTGTGTACGTGGGAGGAGCAATCAGCTGTTCGGCTGCAGATTGGGACAAGAAATGGGGATGTGGTCCAAACAAGAAAAATGTCTGTATACAAGTGTGGAAACATGAAACAAAAATAGTTGTTGTAGATTACTCGGTGGTGTAAAAAGACCTTGGCATAGCTGCTCTGATTGAAACATGGCGGGGGGTGATGAAAATCAGTACGATACTGCATTACCTGCCATATAAATAGGCATGCTAGGTCATAAAGGTGCGAAGGCACACTAGATCTAAAAAGTTGCTGTAAAATCTGAGAGGAAATCGGAGTAGTGATGACCAGACAGACAAATTTATGTTGGATATAAATCCCATATTTTAATGACACAGAGGTATTAGGAAATTTTCTATTCCAGACATGAAGGTGGTTAGAGGCTTCATGGGGCTTCGGAGAAAACCAGGCTCATGCATCTTCATAAACCTGTAAGAAAAAGTAAATTCAGTTATGTCTGTGCTATCTGGCCAGATTGTTTGGGAAGAAGCTGGCTACCATTTTGGTGAACCAACATCTTGATTTACTTAAAGGATCATTTCTTGTAACAGCCTGGTATAGAGTTAGCCTTGATTTAGGACTAAAACGTTAAGAACTGGTTCGAGATATAATTACCATTGAGTCATTAAATAGCAGTGACCACAGTACAATTACAGGTTCAGCATCCTCAGGGGTGGAAGGCGCCGGACTAAAAATGAGTCTTGTGTTACAAAATATTGCAGAGGAGAAGATCAGAAAAATAAAGTTCTTAAACTCGTCAAGGCAACCCCATAGATACCTGGAAAGGTTACAGATATCCAAGTTAGGCAGAGTAAAATATTTATAAAGTTATGAAGTAAAATAGTTATAAAGGAAGGGACTTCTGGCAGGACTTCCTCAAAAGAGAGTAGTCCAAGTCTTGCAAAGTAGACTGAAAGAACCATGCTGTACAGTAGGTAACCTGCGATCTGGAAATAAAGCCGTTTAGGAGGGACTTTGAAGATCTGTTGGCCTTAAGGAGCAAACGCTATCTTAGAGTATATCAGAGAGAAGGCTGGGGAGAAAATCTGAGCATGCAAAACTGAAGGCACAGTTAATTTTCTGCATTACTTCATACTACTTAAGTGACTTATCCATGTCATTGTGGAGCATAGGGCATGTTTGAGAGACCACCTATCCATCACATAGTCCTTTTGGATGGTAAAGATAAGGAGCCTCCCTCTGAAACTCAAGTGTTTAAGGCAGAGATGCTGCAACAAAGTAGTAAAGTCAAGTGGAAGAGCAACAGGTGTACCTGGGAGTTTCAGAAGAGCTTGAGACTACAGTTACTAGCAAAAATAGGGCTGTTAAAAAATAGCTTAGTATTCTCCATGACTAGATAACATCTTAATGTCAGATTATTATTTTTTTTAATTAAAGTAATAAACTGTGCACTGGGAATTGCAGATCAGCAACCCTGAACTCCAGTTTGAGAAGGAGAAACTGAAGTGCTCTAGGTCTTCAGTATGTGATAGGTTGGAAGCAACGGTCTGCAAAAAAAGTTGGGACTAGGTGGCCTTTGAAGGTCCCTTCCAACCCAAACCATTTTGTGATTCTGTGATCGATCTTGTTTTCTGGGTAATCTATCATAATCTTTGAACATGTTGACAAACAGTAGGAGGTGGAAAATCAACTGATCTTTATTTGGATGCTTTAAAAGGTTTTTATCAAGTCTTCCCAAGAAGGTAATAAAAAATCATGCTTGTAACAAGAAGAGAGATGTCATAGAGTCCTTCTCTGGTTGCAGCCAATGTTGATCACTTGAGCAGCACAAGGTGGACAGAAGTCTGGTTGGAGATGGTGATCCATCTTCTTGAGTAGATCTTCAGTCTTTGAGCAAATTAGTTTCCTCTGGAAAACACTAATTCGTTAAAACCAAAGTTGCCAGGTGGAGAAGAGTTGATTTTCATTGAACTTTCCTGGTTGCTTGACCTAAGAGGAGAAATAAGCCCAGAATACTGGGTAGCATGGCATCTAGATTTCTCCTGTGATGTGACACCTCCAGTTCAAATTCCTACCCTGACCTTGACTTGCAGATCTGCCAGATCCCAGAGCATGCCTCAGCAACAAATGTTGTGGATATGTTCTGTTTTCTGTTGTTTTTACCAAGAAAAACCTAAAAGGTTTTGGTTTTGACAACGGGCAGAAAGGGAGGGAATGGGGAGAGAGGTCTGGTTAGCATTTTCCAGGTCTCATCTAGCTCTGTTTTTGAGGGAGTGTTGTCCATGTGTGTGTGCCTGTGCAGACCTGTGTTACGTCTCTTCCCAAGAGACCTAGGAGGACTCATAGCAAACTGGTGTGAGCTAGGGCAACGCTTTGCTGCTCTAGCTTAATTTTAGGCTTCTTAAAAGTCTAGAAGTCATGGCAAATCCCCATGCTTCTCCCACCTTCCCTGTCGTCAGTAGATCATGGTACCAAAGAGCAAGTGCTTTGACAAGTCATAAATAGGAGTAGGTTAACTGCAGGCACCTCAAGGCTTTCAGGTAGAGTTGGTGTTTAAGTGTAAGGACTGGCAATTGAAAGAGCAGAGTGGTTGGTTTATACTAGAGAAGTGACTTCAGGCTGGCCGTGACTGGAAGATTCAGCAGAGCATGATGAGGTCTGGTACGGTGAGCATGCGGCGGTGTGGACCCTGGGAAATGTGAGGCAACGGGCAGGGGAAAACAAAGTCATTTTTAATGCTCCAACAGTATTGCTAGGCTTTAAGTGATTCGTTCATACAGGAAGAATATCTGATTCCGGGTAGCAAAAGCAAATGATTGAAGGTGTATAGGCCACCATAGACAATAACTGCATATTACAGATTTCGGTGCTAAGGTCTGAGAGGCTGCTGTGCGTGAACTCTCCTGTAACACAGTTCATTAGACCCCCATGGTGTCCCTGTGCTGTTTTCCCTTGGTAATCTGGTGGTTGTCACTGGCACAACATTTGTCCCCTTCCCCTAGAAATACTAATTTCATTAGATTGCTCACTTCTAGTTAAATTATACCAGCTGACTTTGAAGTACTTAATATAAAAATGTTGTGGTATGCTTGCATGATAGTTACTTGATATAAGAAAAAAAAAAATCTCTTGTGCTCTCTCTTTAGGAATTTGGGCTTTGAGTTTCATTGGGGAGTGTTGTACATACCCAACTGCACGGGATCAGGCCCATCTCTTTTTAAAAATGTATTTCACATCTGAGATTAGAAACGTTCTACAAGACAAATCAGAAGATAGAGTTGACTGTTACAGGCTCAGATGATAATAGTGACTCGTGCTAAAAGGCTGTCCATCCACATAGAAAACTGCACAGCTGCTTCTGTTTAACTGCTGTCAAAGGTCTGGCATCTTGCTAATAGTATTTTTTTCTAAATGTACTGAGTATACTTGCCTTTAAATCCTGTTAGGTACAGATAATTATTGTTGGTATTCTGTAAATTAGCTCTATACTAGCATTCACATTGGACTAGGCTTAATATTGTGAGTGTCAAAGATGACTTGAAAAAGGAAAATTAATTTATACCCTTTTAATGAGGTTCTACCCCGTATAGGGGCTGTTTGTAGAAGTACCAGGAGTGTACAGCTGTCTTCCCCCTTTTACTTGCTGTGATTCTCTGCAGGAGAACGTACAGATTTTAATCTATTTTTCCATCCTTTGTAGACACTGAGATATTATCATGGTGAGGTCCATGGAAATACGTGGATAAACCAGGCCATAACACAGAGATAATGCATCTTTTCCTTTTTTTTTTTTTTTTTTTCTCCTTCTGCTGTCAATCAGGCCTCTGAGCTTTTATTTTAAATGTAAAAAAATTAAATTGTTTGAGTAAAAATCACTTCCCTCATCTGTCCTGTGTGACATCCTCTAATATTTGTAGGTCTGTTCAGGCTGGATTATTTGTGGTCTTCCAGAAAAGGTAGACGGGGCTGGAATTACTAATGCCAAAAATTGCCCACAGCAAGGGAGGGAAATCTTTGTTTTCAAGACAAAGCCCATCCGGACCCTTTTCAGACATCCCACAGCACACCGCCAGGGTATAAATACCTATTTTTTCTTTTCCAGGTGATCTTTAGGCTAGGTAGCAGCAGGCAGGGTCAGTCTGTTGGGTGGATGGGATGGGGGTCCTGCCCTGCATATTTGGCCTGCTTCAGCATCAAACCCAATGTTTTTTAGGCTGGGCTTTTGCCCTCCAAGCAGAGGTCGTCCCTGGCACAGCCGGCCCTGGGGGCTGTCAGTGCCGTTTGGCATCCTCGCCGTTTGGCGTTCCTTGCGTCTTCACAGGTACAAGACCCCCAGCATCACCGCGGAGATGCTGCCCACGCATCACCCCGCCACTCGGTGTGCATTTAGGGAGATACATGTGGTTGGCTTTCACTGTGTCCTCAATTTTGATCCCCAGGGCAGAAAAATTAGGACTTTCTCAGTTAAAGAAAAAAAAAACAAAGTGAAGCAAAATCTCTGGAGAGTGGTGTTTTCCCGCAGTAGTGACAGCTGTTCACCACCCGCTTCTGTTCAGCCGTGACCCCTGGTTCAGTTCTGCTGGGTTTTTAGCCATCTTGACCTCATGTTTGCAAATATTATTGGTAATATAATGCTCTATGTACAAATGTCTGTGTGGCTCGTGTATGTTTCTGTGGTTCAAGTCAGCCACAGACTTCTGGAATTTCATTGTACTTTGGTTAAATGTTGGACTTTTAACTCTTCTACTGTATGGCTTCTTGATTTCTCTTGTCCAATGTGGACCAACTCTATTTTTGGAAATAAATAAGCATGTAAATAAAATGAATGGGTTTATGCCACTTACAAGAAAATGGTTTATTTAAAATATACACTCAGTCTTGTATATTTTATGGTATCTCAGGGCATGGATGAGGCTCAGGCACCAACAGCATTGGTGATGAGATACCATATTATGTACAAATTCATTTCCAAGTGGTTTTGAAGAAGACTTTCCATCTCCTGAGCCAAACCCCCATAGGACCAGCCTTGCGGAGGGTGGGGGGAGAAATCCAGAAAGAAACGCGTAGTTTAAGGGGGAGTAAAGGAAAGAAACACGACTTTCCTCTCAACACAAGGCTTCTGGTTTGAGGTGTCTGGGTGCCAAAGATGCCGCTGAGTGTAGGGATGCTGCAGGGCAGTTCTCGGCTCCTGCCCAGGAGCACGTGGAGATCAGGAGCACGATGACTTCTTTTTTTTCTTTTTTAACTTCTCCATATAAACCAATATTTACCAGTAATCCTGTGTTTCTGTTTTTGTTTTTTGGCAGACTTTTACCAGTAAATATCGGTTTATTCCTGAAACCAGAAGCCCTAAACATACCTTTGTTAATAAGGTCAGTTGTCATTTTGTCTCTCTCGTTCCCCACTCCCCCCCAGTACAACCTGGCAGGTGATTGAAAGGTACCAAGTTTTCTTTCTAGTTTTCCTGCTCTGCATCTCTGGGAACCGGAGCCTGCAGGACCTAGAGCCTTCTGTTGGTAACGTAGACCCAAGTTTACAAATTATTCTTTTACCATTTTAAAGCCTGCTTTTAAGGACAGAGTTGTTCCCAGCTGCCCACTACGGGAACTGGTAGAAGCCCCTGCAAATGCATAAGTTGCTTCACCTCTCCGAAGCCTGTGGGTAGGTCTCTCACAATCATCTCCAGGCTTGGGGCTGAGAAAATAATTTATCCAAAAATATACACTAAAAAATGCCATTTCTGTTTTACAGTGAGCAGGACTGGGGGAGGGAAGGGCGGGAAAGGAATTTGAAAAATTTTTTTCCCCCCCATTTTTTCTGATTTACTGCTAGAAGGCAAGTGTGACATGGGGAGGAGGGAGAGAATTTAAGCGTTGCCCTTCCTAAACTGGCTGTAAACTCTTCCTTCAAGGCTGGGAGAAAGGGCAAGAAAAAGGTCTGATCCTTAAAAGGACATTGCTAGGTGTCTGGACCCCAAAAGCAGCTGGCGCTTTTTAATGATGGGAATCGCTTTAGGTCATTTTTTCAGATTTTTGGTTTAAACTAAGACAAATTGACTTGGGAGCGTTGAAGCCTTCTTTTTTTTTTCCACAAGTGTTTGCAACCCAAACACAACAGCATTATGCTAATACTCAAGAAACAGAGAAGCTGGCAAGGAATAGAAAATGAGTTGACTGCTTTGTGACACGTGGTCCAAGCCAATTTTTTCTCCCAAGCAAACAAAACGCAAAAAACCCCAAAACAACAACAACAAAAACAACAACAACAAAAAAAACCCACAAAAACAAAACCCACCAGCCCCAACCCCCAAAAAACACAACCTCCCAAAAAAGCAAACCAAAGAGGATCTCAAATGTCTAGTCTGGTTTTATCATACATGGTTGTTGAGAGCGTTTTTTGGCATAGCTGCAACCTAACTATGTCCCTTTAAGGAGCACCAGCGGCTAATTTCCTCCTAATGAACCCAAAAGCTGAGGTTTTTGCAGTTTTTGAGTGCAGATCGAAGCATCTGCAGCCTTAGTTGGAGTCCAGAATGAGGGGAGCCCTTCCAGCTGTGCACTTTGAGCTGAAAACTACCTTTCCTCCCCTTTTGCAGCCTGGGTGGTTCTGATTGCTGGCAGTTCTGTATTACAACTTAATCTGAGCAATTGAGGCTGGTCCTACATTATCTTCAGACGTCTTTCGGAGGACTCCTGTTACCAGTTTGGTACTCAAAAGCTACACCCCACCATCAGAAGTCACTTTTTTTTTTTTTTTTCCAAAGGCAGTGATAGATTACCCTCTCTAGCTCTAATGGAAAAACGATATTTGCAATGCAACTTTATAATAAATTGTTCATATATTCATAATTCCGTTGCAATCCCAAATTGGAGAAGAGATCTGTTAAAGGTATATATTAGTCTAGATTTTTCTTATTGTAAATACTGTAATTTTATAATACTGTCAATATTTTATTAACTTAGAAATATTTAACAGAGTTTAAACTATGGTAGTTGATTTATTTATAGGTTTATGTTGCAGCCAATATTGCATTACATTCTAATGTAAGATTAACTTTCAGCATGTAAACATTGATTCAATATATCATTGGAAAGATTAAGAGAAGACTCTCACTCTTGATCTGTAATATTTATCCCCCAATTCCCAGTCTGGAATTATTTAACAAAATATTAGGAGGTTTTAAGAGCTCATGACTCTAACAACTGCAGCTGGATTTGAAAATTTGAATTTTGAAATGTACCTGGCTCTTTCATCCTGTGAACAAGTTTGCTTCAATATCTGATCTATACAGTACGGAAGTCTTTATTTTGAGCAAAGGGACACTGTCAGATCAATTTTAGATTCTTGGGGGGGTGGGGGGGCAAAACTCATGCCAAGTGCATGTGTGTTAATTCCTTTTTAATCGCAAGGGGAAATACCCTTTTTTTTGTGGGTTTGGGTATTTGGCTGGAAGCATTCCTGCAGCAGTTTGCATCCTGGCAGCCAGGGCACGGGGTGGAAATCTGGCTGCTATGAGGAGTCTCTCTCCTGTCCTGGCGAGAGGGAGGTGCCCAGCAGTGCTGCCGCGGTCCTGCCATCCCTGGCACCGACTGTAGTCAGAGCTCAGTGGGATGGGTAAAAGTGCACAAGGTCTAAAACTTGCCAATTTTTGACCAAAGTTTTTGCTTTTTTTTTCCCAAATCTCTCTCTCTCTCTCTTTTAGCCTGATGGTGTCCCTTTAACAGCATAAAGATATTCACGTTCTCTGAAAAACCATTAGAAGTGATTTTCTTTTTAAGGCAGGGGAGAATTGGTCTGTAATATGTTTGCAACGTAATTTGCATAAAAATACCAAAAATATATCAAGGGTTTTCATGGGAGTTGGTATTTTTTGAGTGTAAAAGTTAATCTTTATTAGAGATGTGCCAATCTATACTGCTTTATTGTAGTGTTGTTACACTTAGGCATTTCAGTTAACTTACGAATATATACTGTAACAGTATACTTTGTACAGATTTATTTAAAATTTATTTGAAAACTGAAATAAAGTAGGCAGAAAATAAAGATATTTATTTTTCATTTGACTATGTAAGAAGGTATCATTCTTTTGGTTTTAGTGCACTGGTGTACCAAGCCTCAGAACCACTGCTTTCTCCAGCTCATAGGATGCTTTTCCAAGACTGTGGATACGTGTATGTGTACTGCTGTGTTGATAAGTAAATGCCAACGATGGAGTTCGTTGCTTTTATACATCCCAAAGAGAAGTTCTCCACCGTTCATTTTCTGTTTTCTGACCGAAAAGGCGTGTGATTGTGAACAGTGTTCACGCAAGTTCTGCCATCCCACACTCACATCAGCTTATACCAATGCCAGGATGGGAGGATTTGCCTGCGTACCTTCCCCAAAACACCCTGGTCCACAGTGGCATCGTCAGGGAGCAGTTCAAACGTGTGTCCTTTGGGCTTTGTGTAAAGCAAATGCAGAACAAGAAAAATCGAGATGTTAAATCCATTAGAAAACAAATTCCTTATTGTACAGTAGTATGGAGATCTCTAGTCAACCTGCCATTAATAATAGATTCTTATTTTTTGAATGATCTATTTAAAAGAACAGCAAGCATTGTATTTGCTAGTAAATCTGAAGTGTTTACATGGAATTACTAAATAAATTATTTGATCTAAGATGGCTCTCATCATTGCTGATTTTTAATGCTGGAAGTTGATTTTGGCAGCTGCTTTTTTAGTTGGTGCTGTTCTTTAAAAATCTTCCAAAGCAGGTTTTTTCAATGCATCCCTGTGTTTTAAAGTAGGTTCTAAGGAAAATGGAAAGCGTGTCTCTCCCCACGAGGTCTGACAGGAGTGCTAGCTAATGTTTTCCAACCCTCTCCACGTCATGAGCCTGCCCCTTCCTATCCCAAATCACTGATTACATTGCTGAGACAGAGCAGGATGCTCTGCACCGAGAGCCCTGCGGCAAATGGCACAGCTTAGCTGCAGTTTTTGCCGGTCTGAGTCCTGGTGCATGTGCGTGTATATATATATATATATGTATATATATATGTGTGTGTATATATGTGTGTATATATATATATATATGGGGGGGCGGGGGATAGTAGAAAGTGCTGGGATAGAAGTAAAACATCATCCTTCAAGGTAAGGGGCTGTCCAACTCCGTTCCAGCGTGGCTTGGTCCTGCTTCCCGCTGTCACAAGCCCCGCGGTCCCGGAGCCTGCCCAAGCCCTCGGGACCGCGGGCAGGCAGGAGAAGGTGGGGCAGAGCCCAGCTTTGGGTCAGCACTGAGGCTGAAGGCAAATCTGGGGGCTGCCAGCCCCCTCGCAGCAGCAGAGGACAGGACCCCGCTGCGCCCCGCTGCTCCGGGGGCGCAGGATGGAGCAGGGGGGCTGCAGCCCGGCAGGCCGCAGAAGTGGAGTTACAGTGAGAGGCTGGGTGGAGAAATCGTGTAAAAGGAGCAGGCAGCAATCGCAAGCAGGCGTTGCAAATGCCGAGTCTGGCCACACCGTGTCTCCCTCTAAGCACCGCATACACTTGTTCTTTCTTAGGCGTTCAAAACTGGGAAAAAAACGAAACTATAAGCAATGCGATCTATCCCCGCATTTCTCATTTCCCAGGCTTTCTTATCCAGCATTCTGAGACACCGAATGTTTTATTTAATGCTCTCAACACTAGATTCCTGGTTAGAAACCCCACTGAACACTTACGTAACGCACTATCTGAATTTTTTTTTGGACCTGGATTTCATGCTTCATATTCAGGGCAGGATTCCCGTCCTCCCTGAGCGTGCTCACCCCACGGCAGCACTGCTGGCTGCTGCGTGACTCAGCTGGGGAGTGCTGAGCCCAGACCCCACTGCAGGCACACACCCACTCCCCCTTCCCACTCCTCTCACCCTGGTTTGGAAAGGTCCGGGATTTCAGTCCCCTGGCCCTGCAGTGCAGTCACAGAATCACAGAATCATCTTGGTTAGAAAAGCCCCTGCAGCTCCTCCAGTCCAACCATGACCCTCCCCCTGACCGTTCCCAGCTCCCCCAGATCCCTCAGCGCTGGCTCAGCCCGACTCTTCAACCCCCCCAGGGATCCCGGGGACTCCCCCCTGCCCTGGGCAGCCCATTCCAACGCCCAACAGCCCCTTCTGCACAGAAATCCTTCCTCAGAGCCAGCCTGACCCTGCCCTGGGCAGCTTGAGGCCATTCCCTCGGGGCCTGGCGCTGGCTCCTTGGTTAAAGAGACTCTTCCCCCCTCTCTGCACCCTCCTTTCCAGTTCTCCTCGAGCCTTTCACCCCCAGCTGCTCACTGATCACAACATGCTGCACACTGTGCTGCTTCCACTGGAAATAATTCTGCTCTCCACTTATTCTTCAGAATGATGCATTTATACGCATCTTTTTCTCATATGAGAGTTGGCATGTGGTTATGAGTAGTATATTCCTAGTAATTTGCTTTCTGGTTTGTGGGGAAATTGAGCACACTGATAAAATGGCTACATTTATCTGAGTATCATCAGAAAACTTATGTGGGACAGATGTTTCTCCAAGGTGATACCTACCAGCCCTGGCCAATGGTTTGTCCTTTAGAAGAAGTTGGAAACAGCTGCTCTGCACCTTGCTGAGCCATGCAAAGCCCTTATTTTGGAAGAAAATATTTCCTCATTAGCTTTATTTCCCATCCCCACCATCACCCCATTCCCTTTTGAGCATGAGGAATTACAAACAAAGCTCAGGAAATGATTCAACCCACTGCTGAGCCTCGCAGCTCTAATGGTGCTTTAATACAGGGGCCAGGAGGGATTAAGGTGGATGGCCTGACCCACTCCGGGGAGAGGCCTGTAGCTCCGATCCCACTGCCTCTGGTGGCTCCTCTTCTCATTTTAATGCTTAAAACAGAAACCAGACTGAAACATCGGACAAAAACAATGATCACAAACTTGCGTTTTTAGTAATTGCTTACATTTGTACACTCCAGTAACTTGGATTCAGAGCAACTTGAACCAGCTTTGCTTCATATGATGGCTTCCAACCAAAACAATTCCTTAGACGCTGGCTTGTTTGGCATTGCAGGGAACCTGCCATCTTTGCTGGAAATTGGCTAAAGTAGGTTATCCAAGAAAACAGAAGTGCCGCAGGGTGGCATTTTCTGACATAAGAAACCAGAGCAGGTACTTTTGCTGTCACCACCACCACATGGAAAGGTGACTCAAAAGCCAACTGATAGCTCCCCAGTACTGCCATGTAGGTGTTTGGAGTAGAAACTGCTCTTAAGTTCAAGAAATGCATAATTGCAGTGAAGAGGCATAAGCATGAACTTGATCCATGTCCAAACAGCTTCCCTTTCAACCCAGCAGAGTATGGTAACTGTAAAGACATAATTTGAATTATTTCATGCCAGATTTCTTTCTCCAAGTCTAAAATATGGAGATGCTCAAAGTGAGGAAAGTCTCCTTAGAAGGGAGAAACAATACCGATGATAACATCAAATAGCTGTTCAGATGGGAAACCAACCTGATCATGTATTGTAGCTACCCACAGGAGGGGTGGGAGAGGCTTGTCTGTATTTTATTTTATAACTCACCTAGCATTTAAGTTGGCCTGGGGATCAAAAGCCACGGCAAAGACAGATGGTGATTTCTGCTGTCGGGCAAGGAGGAAAGTAGTGTGACTCCTGGTGAGCCATTGCTCTGGACCTCCCAGAGGAGCTGGTGCACAAACATCTCTGGCCACTCTGGAGCTTGACAAGGGTGCTCCTGGGCAGCTACCAGGCGGCCGCTGCCATGGGAAGCTGTCTTCATGTTGCAGTGCAGCAAAAGCCTCTTAGCACTTCACTGAGCACTTGATGCCAATGGATGCCCAGAAGAGCATGACCCTCAACAAGGATGCCTTGAGAGAGCAGTAAACACAGAGGGAAAGAGGGAGGGGCTGGTTCTGAATGGCAATGCCCAGCCCATAACAGATCCTTGGTTTCCCTGCACCTCCCTTCACTCCCAGAAGTGGGCTACCCTGCACCTATCACACCCAGGCTGCCAGAGGGAGGAGCAAACACTTTGAGGATTGACCAGAAGAAGGGAATTGTAATAAAACTGAAAGTAGGAGTTCCCCTGAAGTGCCATCTCCCTGCCCTGCAGGGTGAGGTGAACAGTAACTATGACTGTAACCTTCACTGCAGTTTGCATCCCACAAAGCATTTTCAGTTGAGGCTATTCACCTTGGTCATGAAAATTAACCTGTCTCAAGTGTCTGTTCCAGGAACAGCCATGGAAAAGCACCTTACAACACTTTCCACTGCTGCACCAGTGAAGGGGCAGAATGGCCTCCAAGCAGTAACAAGAGCAGGCAGTGGCCTGGTGTGGTTGCTGGGTTCCCTGTAAATACAGGAGTTGCTGCTTTACCCCGAGAGTGAGCAGTGCCTGCTGTTAAGAGGATCTCTGAAGCTTTTCTGAGTGAGGGAGATCAGATTTATCTCCACCGGTTAGTGATGCTCATGCTCCCCCTCACTTTGCCAATCAAGATAATTCAGCTGGAAGACCATGTTGCTCCTCAACAAAAATCACCTCTAGCAGCAATAGCAACAACTTCCCCTCTGACTGGTGGTGTCTCCCCACCCTGTATGTGTTTGCTCTGGCTCACAGCGGATGCTGATGTCCCCAAAGACCTCGTGATCAGGACATTGCTTTGACCAGCAGCCGCAAGAAGGGAGCTTGAGAGTTTAATGGAGGGTGATACTGGCATGGCCTTTGCAACCCCTGGCTCAAATTGCAGCCCAGCCTTCTGGGGATCGGGAGTGATTACCCAGTCCATCCTCCTGAAACAGCTGTGGGCACAGAGCTGTTAGATATGGGACTGCTGGTGGGAACATCTGGCAACCACCACCGCCCATCCCAGGACACTTGTCCTCCTTAAGGCCATCAAACCTTACTGCCAATATCTTGGAACAAACCTGGAACCTCTCTTGGCCACAGCAGGAGGTGCCAAGAGGAATAGGAAAGAGACTTTCTCAGCCCCAACTCATAACCTGCTCTCAGATTATTCAGCTCCCAGTGCCATTGAACTGGGAGCATGCTGGGCAGGGTGTCCTAGCTCTGCTGTCCCTCATGCAGACTCATTCCCTACAAGCAACATGGTCTCTGCCCTAGTTTTGCCCGTAATGGGTAGTAGGATGCCAGGTGTATGGCTTGAATAGCCAACACCTCTGAGCTTCTCAGGAGAGCCCACATGCTAACCAGGCCCCTCTGGGGAGGAGGAAATGAACGTCAGACTGGAGAACCAGTGGCCCATGTGTCTCCCAGTTGTCCAGACCCTACTGAGAGTCTTCCAGTGATGGGTCAGGAAGCCAAATGAAGGATAAATTTCCAGTTCTTCTTTTTGCTTCACATCACAAATGTGCCCAGTGAGGCATCTCATGGATTCCTTGGTGTGATGGCCCAGCACCCCATCTTACCTCTAAGCCTGAGTTTGGCAGCAGCCCAGTCCTGCCAGGAACACATGCAATTCAGGGCGCTTGTCAAACAGGCAAACCTGTGCAAACAGCAAATTTCAGCCTGTACTACAGCTCACTGTGAGCAGAGTGGGTGGCCTGGCCCTATGTGCTCACCTCTGACCTAAGCTCTCCCTTGCAGGTTGTTGGAAAAGAGGCAGCCTGAGCCCTGGTGATGGGCAGATAGACAGATAGACATGGCCTGTGAGCCAGGAGCGTTGGACCTGAATGAAGGCACCTGAATCACCATTACTGGGTGAAGCTGGATGCACCAGGTCTCTTAGGAGAGTGATGCCTGAGGAAGAGGAGGATGAGGAAAGCGGCGCTGTGGCAGCCCCACTCCTGCTGGGCCCCTCTGTGGTGCAGAGCTGGGTTGGGGCCCCTGGTCCAGTCAGAGCAGAACTGGCTTTTTTGACTTTTTTGCCTTTCAGTTGTACACCCTAAGGTAATTCTGCCCAGGCAGATCCTTGACACAAAATGGGAATCAGTGATTCAGAAAAATGTAAACCATCTGTTGAGCAGCATAACAGCAGAGACCTCTTAGATCATTCACATATGTGAGCTCTCGAAAGACCTGCTCATTTGGGCAGAGTTAGCTACCATCTTTTTTTAATGACACTGCTATTTTGAAAGGAATAACTCATTGATTCCTGTGCATGTCCAGCACATGGTCTTTGGTCTCAGGTAGAATGTTGATAGCAATTATTTACAGCACAGAAGTGCAGGCATGCTGCTGCCCCATCATCAGCATTTGGGATGCTCTGGGAGCTGCTGTACTGGGAGGGGGCACCCACTGGTGTTGGCCAAGTGCAGCAGGCTCTGCCACGGGACATGCTGCCCTGCCGCCTTCACACACCTATATTTTGCCAGCCATGGCTTAGCCAAACCTTTGCTCAGCACCTTTCCTTTGCCATAACCTAAGAGGTCTACGGGGCTGTCCCAGGTCTAAGGGGACTGTCCTGTCACCAGGCTGGAGGAAGACCATTTTCCTGGGGTGCAGAGCGCAGCCCTCCTGCCATGTCCCAGCATCTAACCAAGAAGCTTGTCTACAAAATGCTTCTCTTTCTACTCTAGGAGAGTTGGTTTCCTACTTAAAAAAAATGTGGTGACTTTTGCCTTATGTCCACACAGGAACATTTGGTTTAAATAGCTTTGAAATGAGGTAAAAGGTTATATTTTTCACTTGCTTTAGTAGCTAATCCTGAACAAACCATGTGCAAAACCTGCATATCTAACCTCAGCCCTGGGTGCCCAAGACAAATTTGAAGAGGAGAAGAAAGGAGACCTGCAAGGTGCTCAGCCTGGGCTGGGAGGTGGGAGGAAATGGAGGCAACCTGGGGCTTTGGTGCTCAGAAACATCAGACATGGGAAAAGAAATGCCCCATGAGGCTGCCACATCCCTCTCTTCCAGCCCTGGCAACCTACAGGCTTCCCTGCCCTCACCTCCACTCCCAGCTGCACTCCTGACTGAGCAGCTGGATTTCGTTCTCCAGAGGTGTCTGTGTCTGGTCTGACTCTGCCTCCTTTCATCTTTTCTTTAATCCTTCTCTTTTTTCTGCCTTTTAAATCTTTGTCTCCAATTTCAGTATCTCTAAAGGGTGAGTGAAGCTGACCACTGTGTTCTGCTGTTAAGCAGCTATTTACTAGGCACCAAGCCACACTATTGTGAGTATCGAAAAAACACATATCAAAGCTTTTCAGGGGTCTAATCCAGCTAAAGTACAAAAGATTGGGGATTTTGACAGTTCCTGGGCAGGCCTAAGCACCCAAATGGACATACAAAGCCAACGCATGTGTGTAAAGATCCACCAAAGTTCTGTCTAAACCCAACAACATCCAAATGAAACTTCATTACCATGACAACCCTGTGCCTGGCTCCTGAACACCTCCCTGCAAGAACAGGGCCTCCCTTTTGCTTCCGGACAGCTTTTGGCTGGCACAGAGGTTTTTCACCGGTGCTTTAAGACCACAAATTGTGCGATCACTTCAACCCTAACTTCCCTGACGAGAAGGCCCCATCCCAAATGTGATGCACTAGATTTCTGCACAGATCTTCCACCTGGCCCTAACACATTTAATGGTTGCGAGATGAAATAAAATGTTCACCTATTTGTATAATTCTCAGAGAAAAGTAGAACTCAGGTTACAAGGTTTATGTTTGTTGTAATCAGGTTCCAAGCCTGAGGAGAAGAAGGTGATAATACTTTCTACACAGCCTTTTAGATTAATCAGCTATAAAATACTGTGGGTTTAGTAGACAATTCTCTAGTAGTTGCACAGGTATTCACAGAAATCTTGGGTTCAGCCCCTCTTTCTCTTGGCAGTCTGATACAGAAGTTTTCAGGAAAACATAGGAGAACTGATTTACCAGGAGCTGCACTGGATGACTCTGGAGCTGGGGCTCTGTTCGCCTTTGCTGCAATGGTTTAACCATTGATGTCACTGTCCCCTCCAGCCCATGCCATCACATGGCACCACAGCCATGCTCATGGCTCACCCAGGTTTGCACACCTGTGTGCAGGTAGGGGCCAGAGTGCCCAACTGCTCATGGTGCCAAGGCCAGGACTTCCCATGGCAGAAGAGGCATCATCTTCTCTCTTGATGGTACATTCCCGCAGACTGCAGTATCCCAGTTTCTCCTGGGCGTGCTCACAGGGAAGCAGGGCGGCTCTCCTAAAACCATCCAGTACCTTTTGCTGCCACCCCAGCTCATTCTCTTCCAGAGGATAAGACTGCTTCAGTAAATGTGACCTTCTGGTGAGACCACTCTTGCACCAATTCCCAGCAGAGTTTAACTTCCTGAGGAGCTGCACAGGGCTCTCCTGTGGAGGCAGAGCAGGGGCAGGCCGTGCCAGCCATCCTGCGCCCACCAGCCTGCCCTTATCACTCCAGCCCCAGGGCTCAGGATCGCTCAAGGGGGCTGGGAAAGGGCAGTGCCTCCCAGCAGTGCCCACCACAGTCCTGTTGAGGAGACCCTGTAACATTGCTCGCAGTACCCCAGTCCTGGGGAAAAGCCAAAACTACTTGAGCAGTAGGACAGCACACCCAGCACCACAGCTTTGCAGAGCAAAAGAAGTCAGGGCGCCTCCAGGAAAGCTGAGATGTAACAGCACCCCCAAAACTGAAACCCCTACGGGCAGGGCCTCCAGGACAACAGGTTGCAGCCCCAAAATAATGCTCTGGCTTTGCTGCTGAGACCAGTGGAGGTGCCTCAGGACAAAATGGGGTCCAGCACCCAGCATGATGTGTCAAGGACAAGACACAGAAGTAGAGACAAGGCACTGTCAAAAGAGGCATTAATTAGTTGTAATTGCAAGTAATCAGCCAAACCTAAGAGCATGAAGGAACCTAATCCTGGCAAAGCCAAGAGCTCCAACTGGAGTGAGGAGGGCGTTTTCTTGGCAGGTTGTGGTGGGAGAACCCCACAGATGGGAACCCCACATGGTCTCCCCACACCCTCACCCACTCTTCCCATATCCCATCCAGACAGAAGTGTCTACATGCTGCA
This sequence comes from Athene noctua, assembly GCF_965140245.1. Taxonomy (NCBI): domain Eukaryota; kingdom Metazoa; phylum Chordata; class Aves; order Strigiformes; family Strigidae; genus Athene; species Athene noctua. The sequence continues at coordinate 2,816,405 of NC_134048.1, read as the reverse complement.
GCACGTGTGGCTCCTCACAAGCTGTTGTCCCACATCCCTTGGAAGCAATTCCCATAGCCACAAAAGTTCACATTACGCATCTAAGGGGAGACCTCATCACTCTCTACAGCTACCTGAAAGGACATTGCAGAGGTTGGTGCTGGTCTCTTCTCACAGGTAATTAGTGACAGAACAAGAGGGAATGGCTTTAAACTGCAACAGGGGAGATTCAGACTGGACATTAGGAAAAAAAATTTTCACAGAAAGAGTGGTCAGAGAGTGGAATAGGCTGCCCAGGGAGGGGATGGAGTCACCATCCCTGGCTGTGCTTAAGGGTCATTTAGATGAGCTGTTGGGGGATGTGGTGTAGGGGAGAACTTTGTAGAGTCGGGCTGAGGGTTAGACTCGATGATCCCAAGGGTTTTTTCCAACCTGAATGATTCTGTGATTCGGTGATCCTGGGAAATCCTGCTGCAAAGCCTAGGATGGGCCACAGATCCTCCCCAGGCTTCTGGCTGCTTCAAAGGCAAGAGAATCACCAGGGAGATCATTCGAGGAGATGCTGGAAGATGCCACATCACAAAGCAAGCCTTGCTGCTGTCCTCCCAGCACCCTGGGCCCACCCAGGTGAGATTCTCAGTGCACATAGGTGCTTCTATGAAGCCTTGGGGCCCTTCTTCTCCCAGCACAGTTAAATCCATTTACTCCAGATATTTGGAAAAGTCAAATAGCGTTTTCAACACACATCTGCTTTCTGTCATCTGCAGTCTTCTTTTTCTCTCTAGAGCCCACCCTCACTTCAGTCCTCCATCACCTACACTGACAGCACTTTCAACTTTTGCTTCTTTGGCCCCAGGATCCTCATGAAGCTCTTTGTGCTCAGAGCAGATCTCCAAGCATGGCACCAGGACCTGCAGCTGCACTGTGACCCTGGCCAAATTATCACACCCCACTACTGAACCCCAGGGTGTCTCCCTGAGACAAATGTGGGTGATGAACAGGGTGCTCTGGTTCGATCTCAAAATGAGGATGGAATTTTTTTCTCTTTCATCCTTGTAACATGATTTTCCACCTGCAGTACATGGCAGTCCTCACATCTGCAGACTTTCTTCGTCACCAGATCCTCATGGATATTGAGGAGCTCTCAGAATTGGATTTGAAATCCTACCCAATTCCTTCCTTACCCATTCCCTGTGATTTCTCCTAGAAGATGGATATTTCTATCCCTGCCCAGCTCTGGAATAAAAAATCAGGGCACAGATGCACCCAAGTGAGCATCACAGCAGGTGCTGAGCCAGGATCCCTGCCAGGGCTGTGACTCTTGTCTCCTCAGCACTCGTGATGAGTAGCAGACAGGACATATTCAGAGTGAGCAGGATGGAGATGTAAAATACCTCCTTTCCTCTGTGCCAAGCCCTGTGGGTACCACACAGGACAAAGCCCAAAGCTCACCTTGCCAGACTACACAGGGTGGAGACCCACTGGCAGACCGGTCTGAAAAAGTCGGGAAGAAAAGTTCAGTCCTCTGAATCTTGCTAGCAAATTCCCATTCATGCATGATTTCTCAAATGCCTTTTGAGTGCTTTCCTTTGCTCTCTGTGCCAGCAATGAGTCAGGCTTGGATGTGCATTGTCAGGCAATCCAGAGCTGGCCTCTCGCTAGGAAACACCATTTGTTCAGCAAAAGCAATATGTAAGTGCCCTCTGGTGGTAATTCCGTATGTCACTGCCTGGATTTCCCCCTCTCCTTTCTGCTCAACACCCCCCTGGGATCTTTGCTGGGATATCTGCACCGGTGCCAGGACAGTTCCTGCTCTGCTAGCCCGATGCACTCATAGGTGCTTCACGTCCTGCTTCATTGCCAGGTTCTGCAGCAAAATGACCAGCGTGTCCCTGATTTCATTCCTGCTGCGGGCCAGGACAGCCCCGGGAGCTGAGCACTTGGCCTAGTTTGCCGCCCACGTGTTAGCTCATCCTTCATGGATGAATCCAACAGCAGAGAGCAGCTTCAGCTGAGGATGCTCAGAGTGGGTACTCCCACAGCCCCTTTCTTTCCCCACTAACATTTTTTTTTCAGCCAATTTTAGTAAAAACTAGGATGTGTGAGATATCAGGGTAATTAAGATCCTCTATGCTGCATAAAAAGTGGTGGCCAGGCAGGAGAACAAAACTAAACTTGATCCTCCAGTATACAAAGACTGCAGTGAAAGCTCAACCGCAGTACAAGCCCTCAGAGACACCACAGGAAACCAGGTTTTATAACACTGCTTTTCCCAAAACTCTTTGCAACTCACTGTTCTATTTAATGTCTGTAGAATATCTTACAGAGCCATTAATTTTTCTTTAGAAAAAGCATTAGAGATTCCTGTAAAACAGGTTTGACTGCTGTGGGGGAGAGGGTGGTGTAACAGAAAAGGTGTGCTATGTCCACAGTGGCATCAAAATCCAGCATTTTTAACCACGAGGTTGTGCCACCCAGCTCTACTGGCAAGGGACATGCTTACACTGGCTCTTTCTGCTCTGCTCCATGGAGGGGCAGAAATAGGGAACTGCAGAAATAGGGAACTGCAAAGTCTGAGGCAGAATATCCCCCCAGTCTGGGATCCCACAGACCCCAGGCAGATGTCAAGAGGCACACTGGTGGGATGCAGCATCCCAGGGGCTCCCTCCTGCTCCAGGGCAGAGGGGCACAGAGGGGCTGCAGCCACTGCACAGCGACCCACCAGCCTCTCTGCTCGCCACCATACATGGGCTGCACCCATGTGTTTAAACTGCGTGGTCCAAAGCCTTGTGCCCATCCCTCTTTTCCCACATCAATCCTTACGGGGAAATGGTCTTGTCACCCTCCAGTGCAGCCCCCTCAGTGGCTGGAGGCCACCGGAGCCACTGCTCAGGAAGGTGCAGAGCTGTCACCTATGGGTTGCACATTACTGTGGGTTGGTTTGACAGCAAAAGGACAAATGACCCTTCACGTCTGGTTAAAATTCTGCTTTGCCAAGAGCTTTCATTCTGCAGGAAGGACTTGCCTGGCTGAAAGCCTTGTAAATTAGGGGCCAGGCTGACAATGCTTCATTTCTGTGTACGCTGTTCCTGGTACTCAGATGAGATGTTCATATTAAATGTCTGTGTGTGTTAAATACCAGCCCCAGGACTGAAATAAAGTTGCCCAAAGCTGACCTCTTTAATTTGTATTTCAGCCAGCTCAACAAACAGTCTGTATCTCACAGAAGCAGCTCAGCACACAGCAGTTTTGAAAATTCAAAGTAGCTGTGTAGCTGTTTAAATATAGACTAAAGCAGATATTTAAGTACTTACTATTCCTCCTGGCCCCTACAATAAATCAGCTTATCCTGCAAACTATCATGCACTTCACTTGCTCTTTCCTGGGCGAGCTCAGCCCAGGTGTTTGCTATCCAAATGTCAGCCAGGCAATGGAGACAGGCCACACCACACACCCTGGTGCCTGTATGGTGAATGTTTGTAGTCCAACGTAAGAAACACACATGCACGTCCTGGCTCAGCACCAAATGGCAAAGCGAGCAGCTCTGCCACTGTCCTGCCCCCCATGAGTCAGTACAGGTTAGCAGGGAGCTTCTCCAGGTTGTCTGCAGCCTTTGGACAGACAGCTGGCAGTGCCTGCTCCCCAAGCCTGCTTTGTCCCACCTGTCCCAGAGCTCACACTGACATTTCTGTGCCAAGTCACGGAATCACACAACTGCAGACTGGTTGGAGCTGGTCATCAGGTCCAACCCCCTGCTCAACCAGGGCCACACAGAGCCCATTGCTCATTACTTTGTCCAGACAGCTTTTAAATACCCTCAGGGATGGAGACTCCACAACCTCCCTGGACAACCTGTGCCAGTGCTTGGTCACCCTCACAGTGAAAAGTATTTCCTGGTGTTCAGATGGAACCTCCTATGCCTCAGTTTGTGCCTGTTGTCTCTTGTCCTGTCATTGCTCACCCCTGAAAAGACCCTGGCTCTCATCCTCTTTCCACTCTTCCTTCAGGTATTTATACACACAGATAAGATCCCCCTGAGCTTTCTCTTCTCCAGACCGAACATTCCCAGCTCCTCAGCCTTGCTCCAGTCCCTTCACCATCTCTCTGGCTCTTCCCTGGACTCTCTCTGCTATGTTCATGTCTCTCTTTGTGCTGGAAAGCCCAGCACTGGACACAGTACTCCAGATGTAGCTTTCCACATGGTGAAGTCATGCTGACTACTGATGATTTTTCATGTTCTTCACATGCTTGGAAATAGTTTCCAGGGTTAGCTGCTCCCATTCCAGGGATGGAGGTGAGGCTGACCTGTGGTTCCCTGGCTCTTCCTCCTTGCCCTTCTTAAAGATAGGCATGACATTTGCTTTCCTGCAGACTTTGGAACTTCTCCCAGTTGCCATGGTGTGTCAAAGATTATTGAGAGTAGCCTTGCAACGACATTTACCAACTCCCTCAGCACTCATGGTGTCTCCCATGAGAGCCCATGGACTTATTATTTCCATTTTATTCCCTGACCTGATTGATCCTCTTCCATCAAGAGTATCTCTGCCTTGCTCCAGACTTTCCCCCTGGTCTCTGGCCCCTGGGATTCCTGAGGGCCGTTTGAGCTGGTAAAGGCAAAGAAGGAGTTCAGTACCTCAGCCTTTCCCCTGTCCTGTGCAGCCAGGCCCTCCATCTGCTTCAGCAGCGGGCCTGTATTTTCCCTAGTCTTTCTTTCATCACCTATGCACTTACAGAAGCCCTTCTTACTGCCTTATGAGATTCAATTCCAGCTGGGCTTTAGCTTGCCTAACCTCACCCTGTGCTTGGACAGTATCTCTGTAGTCCTCCCAGGTTCCCTGTCCTTGCTTCCACTCTCTGATGTTTTCTTTCTGTGTTTGAGTTTTTCATCCAGGCAGGCCTCCTGACATTTTTCACAGAATCACAGATTGCCTGATTTCCTGTTTGTTGAAATGGACTGCTCTTGAGCTTGGAGAAGCTCACCCTTGACTATCAACCAGCTTTCCTATGCCTGTCTTCCCTCCATGGCCTTATCCCATGGGACTCTTCCAAGCAGACCTATGAAGAGGCCAAAGTCTACTCTGCTGAAGTCCAGGGTTATGAGCTTGCTTTTCACCCTCTCCCCTCAGTACCCTGAAGTCAATGGTGCCTGTCTCGCCCTGTCCTGACCTTCAGGATGAGGCATCCAAGACTCCAACATCACCCTCCATCGGTCCTCAGCAGACAGACAGGGTTATTTTTCAGTCCAAATCTGTCTAGCCAGCTGTGAATCCTCCATATTTTCTCCTCCTGGAGCCAAAAGGCAGCTGTTTTCAGACATTGCACCCCATGTTGATCAGCACTGAGTCTTCCCTTGTGTCAATCTGAAGAGATCAAACATCTTCACGCTGTCATGTCCTGCAGCCATGCCTGCTGCTCCCCAGCTTGTCTCTGGCTGTCTTCAGAAGGACATGTTCAAAAGTGGATGCCACTGAGCTCCTTACTATCTGGGATATGCTCCTAAAACCAGCAAGCTGGTGTGCCCTGCAGTCAAAGCTATGAAGTGCTCTTGTGGAGCATGTTCCTGGGATTTCAGGGCAAGGATAAGGTGTAATTAGGCAGACTGAGATTAGTCTGATTAGCCAAAAGGTGCATATCGGGGTGAAGTGCTGCACAGACATCCCATTCCACAGCTTGCCCTGCAGTTTTGCCACTCTGAGACGGGTACTTCATTGGAGATCAGGCCACACACTGTGCTGCTGTTTTATGGGGTGTAAACCTTGCATAATGAGTGTCAGGTATGTAAATAATTGATCTTCAACTCTGAAATTCCTGGCAAGCACCAAAGTTCAGCAACCTCCTTCACCAGGACATTTACAAGGTTCAAACATCCTTGGCCAGGGAGGATCCCAAGCTCCACGCCATGCTCACCCACCAGCAGATGCAGCAGGGACAGCCATAAGCCGGGCTCAGTCTCCTCAGATTAACTGATGTGGTGGTTGCCACTGCTGCCCAGAGCTGCAGGTCCCCTGGGCTACCGGGGACACAGACCACCTGCAGCTGCCCATTCAGGGCATGACTGTCCTCAGACCGGGAACTGGCTGGGGACAGTCTGACCACACAGCAGCTGGCATTAAGGGGCAGGAGACCATCCCCAAGAAGCCCAGGAGCTCTGGTCCCTGGCCTCTCGGGGACATGAATTTCCCATGGTATGGAACAAAATATTTGGGAATAGCCACACTGTGTATTAACTAGTACTGAGGGACTTTCCCCGCTGGGGTTAAAGGTGCTGCTGGATGCCACCACCAGAACACTGTCTCCAGTGACAGAGGGGACTAACTAGCATCTGTTTCTTCCTATGGTCCTAACGATGGAGATACAAATCGTGCTCCAACAAGGGCTCACGTCTAGCACATCTGGGAGCCTGGGGACAGAAAGGACTTGGGCTGAAAGTAGTCAGTAGCTGGCAGACATCCCATCACTGGCACCAAGCATGACCCATAGACATGCTGCTTTGGTTGCCAACAGTGGCATGGGCATGGCTGCTGCCAGACATGCTGCTCCGGGAGAAGGGAGTCCCCAGAAAAGGAGGAAAAACTAGAGGGAAGAAATGCCAACACCCCAGAAGCCTCCTGCCAGGATTTCCCCCAGGACAGTGTGAGCTGGGAAATCTGTCCTCAGAGGCTGGACCAGCTGGCTTCCTTGATGGCTGCTGGGAGCATCAGGGCACAGGAAAACGCCACTTGTGCTGATGGCTCCCTCCTAGTATTGTATCCTGACACTTTGGGGATGGAGGCAGTGCAGGAGAGTGATCACAGCAAGCAGGCAGGGCTCTGCTTCCCAACGGCAGCAGCAGCCATCTGGTCTCCACCTTGTAACATCTCTGTGTTTAATTAAAATAATTTTTAAAATGTAAATCCAAGCAGATGAACTCGAGGATTGTTCAGAGCTGGCTGATGCCTGCTGCCTGCCTGGGGCCGGGTGAGGAGCAGCTTTCCTCTGCCCTGGTCCTAGCATGGGTGGTACAGCTCTGTCTCTTTCCTGGCATGGAGGTGACAATTTGAATCGTCAGGGCCCCAGGTTTTGCAGAGCTTCTTGTGCAGGTGCTGATCTCTGAATGGAGCCAAGCCTGACCCCATGTCCAAGCCCTGCCCAGCCCCTTGGGAACTGCTGGCCTTTCCTCCCAGTGCTGGGGCAGTTTGCTGAAGAGGTGATGGCAACTGCAGGGGTCAGAAGTCTCTGTGGCACCATGGGGACTGGAGGGCTGTGTCCAGCCTTGTCACCAGGACTTGCTGAAACCTGATGCTAGTGCAAGGCCATAAAGATTATATATGCCTCATTCGCAATAGAGCTTTGCTCAGTGCTTTACACCCTTGCCCATTGCAAAGCAGTATGTGCCTTTCTCGAAAGATAAAATAAAGCTACTGGAAGACAATCAAATACTGACTTTTGCTTTCCAGGACTCCTGCTGCACTGCAGTCCATGGGTGATGCATCTTCCTTTGTTGCTCCACTCTGCAGACGTTCTATCCAGCAAGGTGCTGAGAGTTGGATAGCTGAGGAGGGGACATTCATGGGAGTCCCATCACTCCCAGGGACTCCTCCCCTGTGTGCCCTTTCTGCCCAGGTTACCTGCATCACCTTGGACCCATGTCAGGGCACAACTCCACTGTCCCACATCCCTGGGTTTTGCTATGGTTTCCTCTGCTCACCTCCACATGTCTCTCCCAAAGCACCTATGCTCTCACTGTAAAAATCAATGCTATTTTTTCTTCCTCCTTTAACTGTTTTATATCAGCTACCACTTCTTCCATTTCTATCTACTCTTTGACATGGGGCAATGTCTCATAAACCAGTCCAAACCACCGTAATTCAGGAGAAATGCAATGCTCCTGGAAAGAAGCTTGTAAACCCGATGTTACTTTCTTTCCTAATTGCAATTTCAGTGACTCATCCCTGGTGTCACACTGCAGTGCATATTCATTGTGTGGATTTTTACCCAATCTTGAGCAGTCACAATTCACTGCTTAAGTTTTCAGGCCACCCAAGCCATTAGAAAAATAAATGTAAAATAAAAACCTGCCAGTACAGTTGGTTGGCTGAGCAGCAGAGCCCCTTGGGGTAACAACAGCAGAGAAAGGCATTCAGTGCTTTCCAGGGGTGCTTGTGTCCAATTGTGGCTGAGCTAGTGCAAGCCGCCATCTGAACATGCGCTTCTCTGAAAAAGAGCTAACTCTTTCCTATCCCCCTTCTCTCCCCATCTCTATCTCAGTCCCATTCCTTTCCGTCCTACCCCACTCCTTCCCCTTCCCACCTCTATCCCACCCTTCCCCTTTCCTCCCCATCTTTATCCTACTCCCCATCTTTATCTCATCTGCTTCCCCACCCCATTCAAACCTCATCCCAATCCCCATCCCCAACCCATCCGTGTGTCATCCCCACCCCATTCCCATCCCACCCTACTCCTTTTACATCCTCATCCCTATCCACATTCCATACCCATACCCACACCCATTCCATCCCCATTCCCATCCCACCCCTATCCTGTTTTGTATAGAGTCCCCAAAGGCCTTCCCAACCACAACCATCGCGCCTTGCAGGGAGAGGTTTCTGGGGACATTTCCTGGGAGGACGATAATGCTGGGCAGCTCCCGCGAGAGCTGTTGGGGGGGTACCCTGAGACATGGACTGCAGCTCCTTCCCCTGCGCTCTGCTGCCTGTCTCAAGACACAGGAGGCAAAGGCATCCCTTGGACCACTTTGTCCCTGGCCCTGGTCATGCTATTGATTCACTGTTCAAGATTCTTGCTGGCCTGTTTGCACAAGGATGCACATTCCTGTTTTTTCCAGGACCGCTCCCCAGCTCCTCTCCCTGTTTCCCAGTGGAGAGGTAGAAAGATATTGACTTTGGTCATGAGACTTGCGGGACAGCACTGGGACATGCCCTGCTAATCCAGAGGTCCAAACTCAAATCCAGGGCACTTTTTGTCAACCTAACAAAACATCCAGGGAAAAGCTGACCCTATTTGTCCACCCTATGCCAGAAGACCCTGCCATTGTGGCAGGCTCTGACATTGGGTCTTGGCACCTTGCTGAGCATGGCTGAATCAGTTTTGCTGAGCAAGGCCAAACTCTGATAACTTCACCAGGTTTTCAGAGCCACACTGTAGGGGCTCAGGAAGCTGAGGCAGCTTCCAGGGAAGCCCAGTCTCTCCCTGACCTGCCATGCAGGACACAGTGCCTTGCTGTGCCTCTCTGAAGCCCATGCTGGCCATCCAGACTATTGACCAAAGCACAATGTTACCAAGCAGACAAAGGCTGTGGCTATTGTGCAGCTCAGTTTCTCATTTCAGCATCATTTGGGATGAAGTTGAGCAATCTTGTTTCAGCCACACATGCTCTGGCTTTGTCTGAAAGTGGACTGGGAAGAAGAGATTGGAGCCTGAAGAGATCAAGCTGGCAAACTCTCCTGGTTTCTCTGGGGCTGGACAATTAAGAGCAAAGGGGTTTCCTGAGCTATCTTGGTCAGCACGGCCAAAATCTGGAGTTACATGACCCGGCAGCAGGCTCACCAGCTCTCCCATTCCAGCAGCGCAGGGGCAACTACAGCTGGCTTTGCTGCAGGGCCTGAGAGGGATGGAATGAAGTCCTCGCTGACACTGTACCTGGCAGAAGCAATACACAAACACAAACCCTTTTTGCTGTCTCACATGGCCCCTGTTTACAAATTGCAGCACGGTGAGCTGAGGCTGAGGATTTGAAGTAGAGCAGGGTGGAAGAAGGGGCAACCCAGCCTGTAGCCCTGCTGCACCGAAGCCTCCAAAATACCTGTGAACCAGTCAGTGCCAGCGTGGTAGGAAGGACTGCGGTGAGCAACCCAGGCATCTACTGAGTATACATAACTGTGTCATTAGAGGGTGCCAGTGCATTGTGATGCAGAACAAGCCTGTCCCTTCATCTGTCCCACTGTGGCAAAGGGTTTCTCTGGCAGCCAAGGACAGGAGGGGTCCTGGGGCTGCGTGGTGCTGTGTGGGCTGGAGATCTAAACTCCTTCTTCGGAAGTTCAAATGCCGGAGTCAGCCCAGCTGTGGAGGCACAGGACCCAAAAGAAGCAGATGCAGAAGGCCTGGGTGTCTGGGAGGGGAACCCAGTGTGACACAGGTATGCTAGCGGCAGTCAGAAGGCTGTGCACTGAGCTGAGCTATGGTAGTGGCTCCAGCACCTCTTGCAGAGGTTGCTCAGCCTCATCCATGCTAGGACAGCTGCACCACTGTGGCCGTTAGCACACCCAACAGGGCAGAGAGCTCACAACAGGCACAGAGCACCTAAAAACTGACCTAACCAGCCCTGCAGCCCTCTCAGAGCTTCCCCCTGCAGTGGAGGCCTGGTGAGCCTGATAAACCCCAACCAAAAGGCTTAAGCAAAGCTGTGCTTGGGTTTGGGGCTCCAGGACATCACAAATGGGCCCCTGAATGGGGCCAAGGGCTTACACATATTCCACAACAGAGGAGACATGGTTTGATTTCTTTGTGAGGATGCTTTAATGTCAGAAGCCCACTGGAAGATGCCTCTAGAGCTCCCAGAAACCACAAATATGCACTAATCCCCCTGGAAGGACAGTCCAAGGGCTCCAAAACCTACTCTGATGAGCTGCAGGGCTTGACTTGCTGAGCAAGGTAGTGAGCAGCACTCTAGCCAGGTTTTGGGACCCTGGGCCCACATCAGCCTGGCAGTGCCAGTCCATGGGTGCCTGGCCCCAACTCCTGGAAAGCCTCCTGCCACCACAGGAGGAAAATTTCGGCCCTATCTCCACTAACTGAACTACAGCAGGCATTTTGGAGGACTTTGGTATAAACCATCACCGCAGACCCCTTTGCTGCTGAGGACAGTCCTTCAACATAAAGCAGAGGTCTTTGATGCTGCTGTTGGCTTCAGCTGATGAAGCCTCTCTCCCTGCATAGGTTCAAGGACTTAAGAGTCATCCCATTAATCCAGGTGGGACAAGGGGCTGTACAACACAAGAGCAGGCCCTGTGAGGAATAAAGCATCCCGGCAGAGAGAAATGCAGGTATAAGAACAGGGAACAGAACTGCACAAGCTGAGCTTCCTGCAGGAAGCCAGTCAGAAGTGGAGACTAGGCACCCTAAAAGGCCTGGGAGCCACAGGGTCCCATCTGGGGGTAGACATGAGCAGGGAGAGGGACTCCCACTGTAGGTGGAGGAAAGAAGTTCATTCCCAACCTGCTCTTTTGGAGAGGAGAGGCCAGGCACCCAGGCCTTGCAACTGGAGTGTTTGCTGCTTAGGGAGCAGCTGATCCCTCTGGCACAGCCTCCCCGAGCCCAAGACTAGACTTTAGCCCAAGACAAGACTTTAGCCTCCACACCTAAACAGACTGAGCTGGCAGTGAAGGTCATTCAGGTTGTCTGCATTTCATGATCTTCTACAACTGGGATTTTCCCCAGGCTCAGCTGCTACTTCCAATACTTCCTAGGGTGATTTCAGCCTTCACCTCCCTGCCTCCATCACCTTTCTGTGCCAGTGCCTCAAGAAGCAGGAGGTTTTCCTGGGCTGACCTGCATGGCAACACAGCAGTGATGCTGTTCACACCAGAACTGGAGTTCAAGTGCAGAAGTTGCCATGCCATGTCTCTCCAGCACAGGCAAGGCTGAAATTACCTGGGTCCCACTACTGGGAGGTGGAAAGCCAATGTCAGAAACAAACCAGAACACCCACAAAGATACACATGGGATTTCCCTGTGCCCTCAAGCTGCTAAATTGCTGCTGAGGCATCTGGAAGTAAGGTCAGTCCACAGCAATAGGGGAGCTGGCTGAAAAGGGGCTGGCATAGCCCTTTATTAATAGGGAGCAGCAGCTACATGCTGTCCCATGGGATATAAATAGTGTGCAAATGAGATTCATGAGTGCAAGGGAAGGACCCTGCCAGTGGCCAGGGTGCAACTCTGCAAGGGTCTGATTTCAGCAGGTCCTGTGGGTCAGGACTGGCCGTGGGGCAGCGCTGGCAGAAGGGCTGTGGGCAGATCACACAGGTGTCCTGTGAAGTTTGGTACTGCTCGAGTCAAAACGCCTTGGTTAGTGGCACAGGGAGCTTCCAACACTGGTCACAGGGCTCGAAGTGACTCATGCATGTGATGTGTAGAGCCCTTGGACAGAGGAGGTCTGTTTTCCAGGTATGTGGCATGCCCAGTTCTTCCAGGACCAGGGCCAAAACCCATGATCATTCCAACCACTGAGAAACACTGCACAAAATCAAGATCTGAACAGGACTGCTGCTGAGCCACTGCCTCCTACCCTGGTGACGGTTGACTGTCCCACCAAATGTCCCTGCAGAACTGGGGACAGGGAAATCCCAGCTCAGCCCCCCCAGCTCAGGGGGATAATTTTTCCTTTCCTGCCCTGCCCCTTGGATCACACCACTGTGGGCCACCCCAAATGAATTTTAGGAGGGAGGGAGTTATTTCTGTCTTGCACGGTACTGCTTTGAGGCTTAATTATTTAGGATCTTGCAAAGCACTCAGCATTCTTGGGATAAAACTCTTTGTAGGAAGCACAAGGCACTGTTATGAGAGCGCCCATGTTACTGCCTTCTCTAATGCTTTTCTGTCTGCCTTCCAGGATCCAAGGGCTGCTCTGAAGGGTGGTGGTTTGCCTACTAACAGCATAAAACTGCAGCCATCAAGATATAATTCCCCCTGTGAAATCTCATCTTTTCCCCCTTTGCAGCCATCATTCAGGACCCTGGTAAAACCTTCACTGAAGTCCCCTGTGCTCAGTCTCATCTTGCACCACCTCCTCTCCCCAGACTTGCCTGGGCTTGGAGCATTGTGTCCACATGGACATATACTCCACACACATCACACTCTTTGCAGTGGCAGCAGTTCAACTGTCCAGGCCACCCGAAGCACTGCCCCAGCCTCCTGGCCATGCAGGTAGGTCTCTTTGGAGTGGGGAATGGGTCATCTCCAGCTCCTACCCCTCACTCTACAGTGCAAGGAGGGAGAAGGGGTCTGCCCAGGAGTCCAGACCCAACTGGGGCTGCTCTGAGGCTGATTTATAGCTGCTTTGAAGCTCTTTTGCACCAGTTCAGCTGAGCAGATCCTATTTATATTCAAAGCACTGCTGTCCTAACATCCTCCAAACACCAGGTGTCTGCCTACAGCCTCTTAGCTGTGCAGGGACCAGCATCAGAGTAATGAAACAGGATCCTGATGAGAGATGAAAATCCTGGCCCTTTAGAGGCCTAGATCCACATAGCCCTGCCATAAGACCGTGGACTACAGCAAGAACAGGTTATCCCATCTGTGAGGCCCCTCTTAAAACAGCACTTCTCAGGGACAATTCCCCTCTACAGGCATTATGGCATTTGCTGCCTGGCCTCCCACAGCAGCCAGTATGTTCTTCAGAGCATCAACATCATGGGTCACCAGGTACTCCAAATATGACAGGGCTGCAAAGTCCTGTGTCCACAGGCGAATTCCTCCCAGCTGGGAGCTGCTCTGGCTCTACACAGATCACTTTCAGACCATTCCCATGCCTTCTCCACTCACTCCTTTGCATCCAAGACTTGCAGTGCTGCTGCTCTGCACATCTCCCTGCAGTCCCACGCAGCCAGCAGGCCTCTCTGGCATTGCTCAGGGTTCCTGGAGAAAAAACCACACAGGGGGCCTGTGATCTAAACAAAGGTAAGACTTCCACAGCCCACATCTGCTCCTGCAAGCAAGCCTCCATTGATGTCTTCTGCTGAATCACAGCCAGGCCAGTCCAGGAATGATGTCTTGCTGTTGGCTTACTGCTGCTGCTGTCTTGGATTCGCATGGCTTAAACACCTCCGGAGCGGAGTCAGCAGAGCTGAAATGTGTCCCGCCTCAGCTGCTGCAGAGCACTCAGTCAAGGAGGTAATGGGTATTTCCTGATCAGCTCCCTCAGCATTGATGGCTGTAGGAGCAATAGACTAAACCATCCCCTCGAGGGCAACCAAGGTTTGTCTGCTCAAACCCCTCAGTGTTACCCCTTCGGAATACACCAGCTGGAGAGCAAAGGGATCACATCTGCCTTTGGAAGTCAATCCTGTAGCTCTGCTGCATGCTTTCTTCTGCACAGATGACATTGTCCTTCCAACAGCACGCAGCCTTGAGTTTCTTCACATAATTTACAAATGATGGTGAGTTGAAATCCACGTTTTCAGGGGTGGCCTGTTCTCAGCCTTTTCTTGCATATAGGAAAACTGAGGCACAGCAAAATGATCTACCAGCCACACTGGAGTGCAGGGAACATTCATGTATTTGAGATACATCCCAAGCATCTCTTACCCTGGTATAGCAGAAGAGCTCTAGCTTCCCCTGCAGTAGGCACCTTCACATGGGGTCCTTGAGCCTAGGGCCTTGCCAGGTGATCTGCTCTCTTTCCACTAGTGATCAGCCCGGCCCTTGATGATGTTTTATTTTCACATACCCAAATATAACAGCCTTCCTATCTTATCTTCCAGCATAAATCTTACTTTACTGGGTGGGAGTCTGAGATGAGCATGAAGCAGGCAGAGATCAAAAGACACTGAGTGTGATGGAGCACAGAGACCCCAGTCTTCAGAGAGTCCCAGCACCAGACAGCAGCTTGGGAAGGACGCAGAGCCCTGGGACGTGCGAGCAGAAGAGCAGATCAACTTCAGGACTATCTTGCATGGGGTCAGGGCACAGCGAGCAATGTAACAGGCTTCTGCACTGCTCTAGCAGGTGGTGCTTCCCAGCCCTTTGAAGAAGGCAAGGGAGAGGAGAAGATGCTGCCAGTAATACTCCATTTCACCACCTGACAGGGCAACTGAGACACAGATCAATTGGAGGGTTTCATAAGTCAGTGGGAAGCACACCAGAATCCATTCCGAGGAAGGAGGGATGAACAACCATCACTTCTCTGTTGCAGAGCCAGTTTTTAGAGCACAGGGCTTAGATTCACCCAGGTAAGGCTGGCAAGGTATGAAGGGACATTGTATCTGTTCAATAGCATCGTGCCAGGAGGGTGTGACAGGCTGGACCAACCAGCACAGCAGCAGCCCACTTCACATGTGGGTTTTTCAGCCTGGGTTGCTGCTGCTTCTCTGCTCACAGGACCATGGTTTGCTGTCAGGAGTGTAAGTCCCATCCACTCCCAGATTCAGCACTGCTCATTTGATTCAGATCAGACATGCGGGCACAGCTCCCGGCAGGGCAGACAAACACCTAACGCCATCTGTGTCTCTCAAAGGAACTATGAACCTGAACTTTAAAACTGCTAATTTTTATCACACAAGTCAGAAAAATTTCTTGATAGTACAGTTGATGGGTAAGAAAGACCTTTGCCCCAGGCAGGCCCTGGAGTCTGAGCACACAGATTGCAGATCCACTGACTTTATCCTCCCAGGCAGCATTTTCATTTTGAGATCTTATATTGATCCTGGATCTGCCCACAATTCCTAAAGGGTATTTTTGTACAGAGGCACTGGCATGTGGTAGAAATAAACACAGAGGCTGGTGGGAGTGTGAGGATGGACCCGGATCTCTTCAGCTGGCACTGTCACAGGGAAAAGGACAAGGACTCCCTGAGCCCTTCTGCCCTGCAGACACTTCTGCCAAAACCAATAGCCAGCAAAACTGCCCTGCTTGCAAGCTGTAGTCTCACATAACCTTCTTGCAAGACAGCGGAGTGTTTCACAAGGCTTTTGCAACAGCTTTAACCAAATGACTGTGTGGAAAGAAGTGCAAAAAGTGGCAAGAATGGGGGCAAGCAACCATGGCAAGTCCTCTGGGCACTGATTTTGCACTCTGCTGTTCCCCTTCTTATGGTTCACCTCTTCTCTGCAGTTTGACGTGCTGTGTAGGTGCAGCTTCTGCATTCACCCTTTACAAGGTCAAGTCTTTCTCTCTGGTTTGTGTCTTTCAGGCAATCAGAATGAAAAAAGTAAACACCAAAGAGAAAAGCTGTGATTACAGAGCCACTGAGTTTGTCAGGCGTGGGGAGGGCTAGGAAGATAAATGTGGCTAAACCAGAGTTTCCAGGCAGCACAGGTTTCCCAGTAAAGATTATTCACAGCTGCCTTCCCACATCTGCTAATAACGGTGGGTCATATTAGGGAACAGGAGAAAGCAAAGGAGAAAATCACCAGTAAAAAAAAAGTGCAAAGAGGACTGGTTTTGTAGGTGCAAAAGCCAGTCTGTCTTTCAGCATATCAGAGAACGTTTTAAAACGATCGCATTAGTCTGTCTCAGGAGTTTCCTGCCTCAGCTACGACTGAGTACTGGCCACATGGCATTTGCACACAAGTGTGTAGTGAAGCCTGTATGGGAACTCATGTGAACCCACTAGTTCTACATGTGCATCACCTCCAGGATGCTCCCACCACCTCTCAGCTAACTTCTGGGGATGTGCTAACACACCTGATGCAAACTGGGTGAATGTACCCTCCAAGTGTCCTTGTTCAGTGGGAGACCTGCCTCTTCTTGTCCCAGGGGAGAGCTGTCTTGTTTTCTCTTGGTAGGAGCTAAATCCCAATTTGTTGTATGGCATTACATTGCAGCCTTGTTTCCAGGGTACAGTAAATATATCTGCACCTAGAAAGTAATATATAACTTTCTGTTGGAGGAGTAGTAAGAGCACTAAAGCCTGGACAGCAGGGGTAATAAGGATATTTAAGTATCAACTGTCATTTTAAGATTTTAATGAAGCCAAGCAATGTTTTTCAAGCTGCTTTCTCAGTTAATGCTTAACAAGACAACAGTGCGTGCCCACTGGCACCCGAGCAAAGGACCAAAACAAGTTTAATGTTAACCAGTGGAACAATGTATATTGTGTCTGCTGCAAGGTACCTGGCCAGGCAGTATCATTTACAAATGCATATGTAAATAATATCTTAGGTCAAAGAAAGCTGTGCATGAGGGAACTGGTCTGCAGCTTCCAGGGCAGGGCAGCAGTGGCCTCTCCTCAAGGCCGCATGAGCAGTGCCTTCCCCTTGGCCCCTCCACACCAACTCTCCCGTTCCTCACGCCCTTTGCACAAGTCACTGGGCTCACTGGCATGGCACAAAATGACTCAGAGGATTTTTTTCCCTTTTTTTTATTCTTCATTTTCTCCCATTTTGCAGAGTAAACTGCCTCCGGGGAGGCTCTGCCAGATTTGAGAAGGGCAGCGTGGTTAGGGCAGATGAGGCAGGGGCAGGGTGCGTTGGCAGTTGATTCCCTGCATCCAGTGAACCACAGTCTCTGCCAGAGCAGCCGGCTGCCTGGGAAGGGCTCTCTGCGGTCTCCCACACCTCCCATCAGCCCAAGGTTTCATTTAGGATGCACTTAGGGTGCTGGGTTCTTCATACACAGCAGTAGTAGCTGTGTACCTTGGTTTTCTCTTGCCCAAGAATACAGCATGTCATGTAACTAATTTAAATAATTTCTTCCTGGCTGAGCCTCATTGGGGACCCAGCATTAAACTGGCCTGATTAGATCTACTAACCGATGAAGGGGAAAAGGAAGGTGATTTCAGGAGGGTCGTGCCCCTCCGCTCCCCACGATCACCACATCCCGCTGCCGCAGCCCCAGCCTCGCTCGGCGTGGCCATGGCTGGCCCCTCGCCCCCGGCCACCACCGTGAGTCACGGTCACCTGCGGAGCAGGGCAGGAATGGTAATTTAATCCTTTGCCCTGTGTCCCTGACCTATTTTATCTGGGCAAACCTGAGCAATTGCTTTCGCAGTCTCTGGGCTCGGCCCTTCCACGCCCGTTGGTCTCCCGTTATCAGCAGAAGGGACCGCGGCTGCGGGCCCTGCCCGGCCCGAGGGCACCCGGGGGCTGCGGGACCTCCCTGGGGGGTGCGGCAGAGCCCTCCTTTAATGTCAGGGGGACGAGCCCCCCCGTTCCCACCTTGGCCCCATCTCTGCGCAGTGCCTCCTCTTTCCTTCCTTCCGCTCTTGCTCAGCCACGCTTCTCTTTTTGTTTTAATTCCCCTTTTCAGACCTCGCTTGGCTTCATTTCCTATAAGTCTCCGCTTCCCACGGGCCGGCACCCGCTCCCTGACCCGCGGCCCAGACGGGCGCTGCGCTCCCGCGGCGCGGCCCGACCCGCCGGGCCCCACCGGCCCCCCGCGCCCCGCCCCGCTCGTGACGGGCCCCGCGCCGTGCCCCGCCTCCGCTCTGTGACGTCACCGCCCGCCACCGAGCGCGCAGCAGGTGCGGGCGGCAGCGCGAGACGGGCAGTGCCTGAGGTAGCGGCGGGAACGGAGGGACCCGCGGGTGGGTGTGAGGGGCTGTGAGCGCCGGGCGTGGGGCTGAGGGGCCCGCGGGTGGGCGTGAGGGGCTGTGAGCGCCGGGCGTGGGGCTGAGGGGCCCGCGGGTGGGCGTGAGGGGCTGTGAGCGCCGGGCGTGGGGCTGAGGGGCCCGCGGGTGGGCGTGAGGGGCTGTGAGCGCCGGGCGTGGGGCTGAGGGGCCCGCGGGTGGGCGTGAGGGGCTGTGAGCGCCGGGCGTGGGGCTGAGGGGCCCGCGGGTGGGCGTGAGGGGCTGTGAGCGCCGGGCGTGGGGCTGAGGGGCCCGCGGGTGGGCGTGAGGGGCTGTGAGCGCCGGGCGTGGGGCTGAGGGACCCGCGGGTGGGCGTGAGGGGCTGTGAGCGCCGGGCGTGGGGCTGAGGGACCCGCGGGTGGGCGTGAGGGGCTGTGAGCGCCGGGCGTGGGGCTGAGGGGCCCGCGGGTGGGCGTGAGGGGCTGTGAGCGCCGGGCGTGGGGCTGAGGGGCCCGCGGGTGAGTGTGAGGGGCTGTGAGCGCCGGGCGTGGGGCTGAGGGGCCCGCGGGTGAGTGTGAGGGGCTGTGAGCGCCGGGCGTGGGGCTGAGGGACCCGCGGGTGAGTGTGAGGGGCTGTGAGCGCCGGGCGTGGGGCTGAGGGACCCGCGGGTGGGCGTGAGGGGCTGTGAGCGCCGGGCGTGGGGCTGAGGGGCCCGCGGGTGGGTGTGAGGGGCTGTGAGCGCCGGGCGTGGGGCTGAGGGGCCCGCGGGTGAGTGTGAGGGGCTGTGAGCGCCGGGCACGGGCTGGCCCCGTGCCCTGGCGTGTGTCGGGGGAGGCTGTGAGCCGGCAGCGGTGCAGGGGAGCCCGGCGGTCCAGGAGACCCTGGGCGCTGCCGGGCGGGGGGGCAGGACTGGGCCTCGGGCGTGGGCCCCTGGCGGCGGGGGCCGCGCTGGTCAGAGTTACTGCTTTGAGGAGGCAGACCTCGGGGTGAAGAGAGGGACCGTCCCGCCTCTGGGAGGGCAGGTGTGGGTGCTGCTCCCCCCGGTGGTGCCGCTCCCCGGGGTCGGGTCAGGCGGGCGCTGTTCTGGAGCAGCGGAATGGGTCGCCAGTGAAGCCCCCCGGCAGGCCTGGGCTACCGTGCTGCTGACCCAGGGGTGTCTCTCCCTCTCTGCCAGCTCTAACGATGCGTTTGTTATAAAAAAAGTTGTTTTAAACTCTTTTGGGCTTCATTGCAGGGAGCCTGTGGGGTTGTACAGTCCTACCTTATGCATCAGGGAGAACATGCTGCTCGGCTGCGGTTGTTTATGCAACAAGGGGGGAGAAGAGGAAGGCAGGCATCTGTGCTCAGAGCAGATGGGCATGTTTAATACTGATGGGCTTATTTAGTGTAGAGCAAGAGGTATGCTAGCACTCCCTGAATAAAAATAATAATGCTGCATCGTGTGTTTAAAAGCCATTATAGTTGTCCTGGTTTTATATTTCCTGTTCCTGTAGCTGTTGGAGACCTCATTTGGATAACTAAATGTCACGGTGAAATAGCAGAATGAGGAAAGGGGAGTACTTGCCTCCTTTCCTCTGCCACACTGATCTGGCAGCCCCTTCTGATAGCAGGGGGGAGAGCCCCTCTGTCTGGGGCAGTGCCGCAATCTGTCCCAGTCATCCCAGATCTGTGTCTAGCTCTATCTGAAAGGGGACAGAAAAAAGTGCTTGTTGCTTTTGATGTCTTTGCTATAAGACCTGTGTGAACAACCCAATTGACTAAAGTCTTGGTAAGGCAGTAAGTGTGGATGAGTTAAAATGTGCTGAGCAGCTGCCTCCTCCTTTGTGCTATGGTAGATACAGTGACAAGATACAAGGTGTGGCAAATGCTGCTGTGCCAGAAAATGTTTTTTTTTTTTTCAACTGCATCACTTGCTTTAATAAAAAGGCTGACGCTTCCTAGAAACTTTCGGTAATAAGAATACTGTATCAGATAGACTGAGGAGGAGGCTGAAAACGCTGAGACTTGATAAATTTTAGTGATAGTATTTAGGTGCTTTTTGGGGATGGTTAGGAATTAGTGTGCATGTTGGAAAATCTGTTAAAAATTTGTTAAAATACTGATTTGTCATTCCCCTAACAGTTTAAGAGAAGTAACTGATAATCTGCAGAGGCTGGTGGGTGTCCTCGCTCAGAGGTCAAAGGAGAGAAGAAAAATGTGCTGTAAACGAGTGGCTCTGACATGGGTGGGGGACTCCGATGTGAGCTGAACAGACTTTGTGAGGTGGTACCTTGGTGTCAGTTAGAGAAGAGGACTCCTGTGTTTTGCTGCCATGTGTCCCCCTGGGTCCACATTACATTTAAAATGGGCAGTGTTTTGCTGCTCAAAAACCGGAGGTGTTCTGTAAGCATAAGCAGCGATATTCCTGCTTGTAGTGTTGAGCTGGGATGATGGAGAATTACCTGGAGGGCTGTGTTGACAGTAAACAGAGGAGCTACCTGTTTTCAGCCATAACTCTATGCATGATCAGATTAATATGTTAATTTTTTCTAGGAGAGCAGAGCAAGCTTGTGTAACTGAATTTTCAACAAATAGGCCTGCATTTCTCCTGTTGCCTGTTTGTGATCTCGCTGTGGTGTGGCTGTAGGCTTAGCAGGAGGCTGTGAAAACTTCCAGTGGGAGCTGAAGACTTGAATGAGCAGGGCTCAAATAACTGCCTTTGATATTGATGTTTTCTGCTCTCTCACTTGTGTGTTGTCTTTCTCAACTTCCTGTTTACGAACCGAAACCTTGTGGCTCAATGAATAGAAAATGGCACTCTGTCATTTTTGGGAATAGGGAAGATAGCAAGAAGCCAGAGTCATTCAGGCGGGTGGCCAGTATTGCCGGGTCTAGCATTCTGCTGGCCACAGCTTGCCTTCCCCCAAGGCAGCCTGGGAGCCTCTGAAGCTGCTCGCCCCAGGATGGGAGATGCTGCCTTTTCCAGGCTTTGGTATGAAGCGCTTGGCCTTGCACCCATGCTGTGCCGCCCTCTGCACTCCTGTCCGAGGGAGTGTTTCCTAGCTGGGACCTGGTTATGTGGAAGCATGTCTGGGCATTCCTGCTGTCACCATGCAGCTTTCTCGGAGAGGGAGCTGTGCTGCGCCTCAGTGCCTGCCCACAGCCCAGCGGGGTTGCAGGGCTCTTTGGGGAATGCGCCTACTTGGAAATGTCTATTGTGTTCCTTATGCCAGGCACCACCACTACTAACCAAAAGCTGCTGTTTCTTCCACTGTATCAGAAAGATACATTTCTACATCAGCATTACAATGAATTGTTGTGGCTTTATTCGATTTTGTGAACTATTGAGGGCAGTGCCCTGAACTGTAATAGCTTCCCTTGAACCTCTGACAGAGTAAGGCAAAAGCTTTCTTGACATCAGAGGTACTTGCTTGTGCCCTGTGACAAGTAGCCATTAAAGAGGGTTCTTGTATATGCCGTACAGGCAAAGTAAAGCATCGTGTTACAGCTGCATGCAAGATGTGGAAAAGGAGAAAAAGTGAGAAAACGTGAGGAAAAAAAATCTGTCTCATTCCATTTTCGAGCTCGTCACAGAAATCTCTCTCTGAGTAATGAGCTGTACAAAATGCATGTATTTCTGTCTGTATACACTGACTTTACTGTGTCTTAGAAGCTGTATGCTGCTCTTCAGCATGTTTCCTGCTTGAGATGGTAGAAAATCATCATGCAGTCTGGGGAGTATCTGCCACTAAATCTGTCACTGTATCAGAGCTGGGGAGGTTATCATGAAAGACCACTGCTGTTTCATTGCTGAGATGCTGCCAGAACACCATCTAAATAACACAAGTGAATGTATTATCTGTGCTTCTTAATTTTCTTGCCGGTCGTACTGAGAGATTCACATTCTCAGTTGGACCAGCAAAGCTTGCTTCTTTAACTGTTATTTGCAGGATCTAGTTTAACTTGACAATCAGATGTTTTATTTTCTTTTTTTTTTTTTGTTTGGTGCTTGTTGCACCTTAACACTTTCTTAATACATCCCTTTAAGAGCAAAATATATTTATGTATTTCTGGAATGATCTAATGTAGCACAGTATGCAGAGACCTGAACAAGAGCAATGCATGCAAAAGTGTTCAGAACCTGAAACCACGATGTTAACGCCCATATCTGCAGTGATTTCTGTGTAAAGGGCTTTGCTTTTTTGTACATTTTGCCACAGGCACTTCTGTAACTGGGCAGTCTCACCTGGTGTCAGCAACAAGTGCCTTGGCTTGTAACGCTGGAGGGGCTGTGCTGTGGTACTTCCCGGCGTTGTAATTGTTAGTCTGGTGTTAAAGCATGTGTTCTTAAAACCTTTTGTTAGATGTCTAAGAAATTTGAAACTTTTTCCCCATAAGAATGCAGTTTATGTAATAACAGTAGCAAAGCATTGGAATTTTTTTTTTCCATTAACACTTTTATCGTAGGAACTACACTATCTCAGCTTCATACTTTTCTTCTGCCATACATAACATGTAGGTGGACAGCATATTGCAATCAGGAAAACTAGGCAATAAGTTACAAGTGGTATTTCTGAAGAGGTTTTGTATGTTCAGAACTATTGACGAGACATTGAAACTTCTCTGCAGAAGGAAAATCCTGGCATTCCAGCCTGTTGTGGGTGTTGTGTGGGCTGCACTGTTAGAAAGTCCTGTGGAGTCAGAGCAGCAAGGACAGATCCTGTGACTGCAAAGCTCTACAAAGGACATTGCGTCTGACGCAAATACTGTCAATGTGAGTACAGGCCCTTTGGAGCTGATCAAAACCTTGGTTTTTGAAACCAAAATCACCTGGAAACATTCATATCAATGATGGTTTTGCCAAGAAGGCGGGACAGAGGACAGGTCTGGAGAGGTGGGGCAGTTTGTAGGGGCACAAGTGTCAGCCTCACACATCAGGTGTGCTCTCTGCAAAGGTGGGCAGACTTCGGGGCACCAGGGAGCTTGGAGGGTACTGGGAGGAGGCAGCACCTGGCTGAGAGACTTGGGAGGTTAAATACTTGTTCACCCGAACCACTGCTCTTCACTCTGCCACTCTGCTGTTCACTCTGATCTGGTGGCTTCAGCCACTCAGAACAGCAGCTGAGATTTTTTGGTGCAGGAAATGCCTGGCAGCCACTCGAATGAAAGTGAGGAAATGCACCTCTTCCGAATGACCATGGAGTATCCCATAGCCCAGGACACCTCTTAAAGAAACGGGTTTCAACAAAGTAGCATTTTCTAGCTTTTCCTTTGACAGCACAAAGCTGGGCTTTCCACTTCTGCCTGCACCTGCATTTTTGGGAAGTAAATCAGTTTTGAGCAACTTTTGAAAAGATGGGTGCAGTTCTTGTGCAGTTCCCCTTCAGCTATTCCTCTGGGCTGATGGTGCTGCTTGGGGAAATGGATGGAAAACCTGGGTGGTTTGGAGGTGAACCAAGCGAGGATGGAATCTCTTACAATTTATCCTTAGCACACCTTTCATTCAGTCACTAAATGGAACTTGCAAAGAAGCTGATATGGGGGAAACACAGAACCAGTGCCATTTAAAAGCCGCCTTGTGCTGCTTATTTTTTTTTTTCATTTGGATACTGTTCATATGAAATGTAATTTAAATGCTAGGCTGGTTGCCAGGAGCTGGATTGTTGATGTTAAATGTACTTTCCATTAGAACTCTGTATTGGAAAACTACTTCCTAGTGCTGCAGGCATTGGAAGGGGTGGGTTACATCAGGGTGCCCTGGTTGCCCTTCTCAGGATCTGTGCCTCTCACCATCCCCTCCATCTGTTCAAAGGCCGACTGAATCAATACATGACATGCCCCAAATGTGGTTCCTCCTGACTAGACCGGTGTATGCAACGAGGTGCGGTGCTTGTTCTGCTGCCCTAAACCCAAACAACTTCTTGCCTTTAAATTCCTAAAATCTGCTAATTGGGGTTTTGTCAGGGGGAGGGGAGATTGTCTGGGTGTTCCAGGTTGCTGATCTACTTCGTTTAATTTACTAATCCCCCATTTGTTTTCAGGGGGCTATTTCTTGCACTGTTCCCTATGCAATAGAAGGTATTTAACCCTCTTTCAGTACCAGATTAGATTGTCATCTCCCCACACATATACAGCTTTGTATTGATTGATTCGCTTGCATAGAAGATGGCATTTGAAGGGTCCAACTTGCAGGCATCTGTCTGTAGGGATTGGTATTTCTTTGCAGGTGGATTAGCAGCTGTGAACACCTACTGTGTAAAAATGCAGGTGGTTCTTCTATGTATGCTGTTTTCAATTTTGCCAAGATAACAAGGTATTGTCAGTGCCAACAGACAGAAGTGGGTTCATACTTGTCTCCAGTCACTTTGAAGGCCTGAATTATGCTAACCTCAGAAGAGATGTTTGGGAGCACCAGCCTTGTAAATGGCCTTTTGGAGAAGGGAGGAGGGTGAAACTGGGTCTTCTTGGTGGGGTGTGAAGGCTCTTTGTTTGGAAACCGCTTGTGCTAGCAGAAGAGCTTTCCTTCCATCACGCTTTCCCTTGTTCTCTTCATTCTTGTTGTTTTCCTGCATCATGTTATCTTCTGACCAAGAATCCTGCCTGTTCAGAGCCTCATGCTATGCTGCAGGGCTGCTCTTGCCAAGTGAGATGGCGGTCAGATATCTAAATGAGGCTACAGATTTTTTTTTTCCTAGTTTAGGGGGGAAAAAAATCCTTCCCAGTGATTCATAAACACGGATGGAATAAAGGTAGATCTCACTTGATTCATAGTCCACCATGTGCTGCTCTGTAAAATCGGGTAAATAGGTGGCAGCTTGTGGATGGTGAAGCTTTGCCAGGTTGAGAGTAAGGCTGTTTTCAGAGACTTGTGGAAGAGTCTGATACCTGGTCAGTGAAATGGTAGAAAAGCCTGCTTTGGTGAGTAATGTGTGTGGGAAGGATGATAGTCCTAGCTGTATGGGTGCAGTGATAGGCTCTACATGAGCTATTCCCATTTGGAGGGATCTTGCAGTTGCAATTAACATGGTATGGCTTGAGCTCTGTGTTTGGCTTGGCATATGGCAAGAGCTGTCCTGGGAGGGGTCTAGGAAGAGGACAGAAGGTGCAAGAGTGCTGCAGCACTGTGCAGCAGAGCTTCATGCAGCCTGCTCTCTCCTTCTCAGACAAATGGTAAAACTAAAGGCATAGCAATGGGTGGCAAGAATGATGACAGAATAGGACAGGCTTTGTAGAAGCAGAGAGTCCTCATCTTGGGAGAGATGCCTGGAGAAAAACAGTTAACGAATTCATGAGTGTTCTGAAAGAGGGGAGTCAGGACCAGTGACCAACCAGTTCTGTAACAGCCGCATTGGTTTGTTGGCCTTGTATGAGGGAGTAAGTTTACAGCAATAAGAAAGAAGTATGTATTTTCAAAGATTAATGATGGAATTTGTTTCTCTAAGGTGCGTTGGTTGCCAAAGTGGACAATTTAAAGCATCATAGTCCTGTACTTGCACATTTTGCTAAGCCTTAGTCAAAGACAGGTTACAGATGTGGAGGGACTTATGTTCTCACATAGGATGGTGGTTCTTACGTATTGATATCTCTGTGTGTCTGTATATATACATGCACATATAGTGTCATATGTATTCTCTGTGTGGTATGTTGTGTGTGTACTCCTGCTACAGTGATTTCTTTTTTGCAGACCCTATGGGAGACAGTGGAACCTTTTGGGGTATGGTAAGCTGCTTGTTTAAAAATAAAACCCCTCTGTTAGGGTAAGTGAAATAATATTTGCTCGGCAGTGTGGAACAAAGGAGTTCGAATATAGCTTAAGGAAACTTAATGATATATTAACAAACTTAGCTCTTAGCAAATGTACTAATGGGGGGGTGGGAAAGGAAAGAATGTCTTGTCATTCTCTTCAGGTGGACTAGTTCCTGTTAGAGAACCAGCAACAGATGTGCCAAATGCTTAGTGACACTCAAGGAAATCTCTTCATTTGCTCGGTTTAGTGCTAAATGAAGTTTCACATTGGGTGAGACTGTGCAGTGCTGTACTGGCTGTTCCTGATGGACCTCCTGCAGTGCTGTGAAAAACGAAGGGTTTTACTGACACATTGGCTTCTTTCGAGCTTTGTCTCTGAGAGGTGCTCATTGGGAAACCCACAGATATGAGCCCTTATGCCAGCTCATAGGAGTTGGTCTTGGTTGCAGCTCACATGGAATTACTAATTGGGGTGAGAACCCACAGCAAAACTTAATAACACACTTGACTAGGAGTTCAAGCATGTCTCTGAAAAGTATCTGCTTACTGATTCAAGGCTCTGCCTTGCAAACACATACCCAGGTGAGTAAATAGGGCTAAATAGGCAAGTAAAACCGTGAATGAGTTCATGAAAATGAGGAAAATCCAAATATTGTCACACAGTTCAAAAAGGGCAAGTAGGAAAGGGTGTATATGTGGCAGTAACTGACAGTGGAATTGGGGGACAAGGAAAAATTCTTCCTGAGAATGTCACTGGGGTCAAAGACCATTGCAAGGAGTCTGACCTTCACAACCCAGGTGAAGCTGGGAGGGAGTGGACAGAAGTAGTACTTAGGACCTCTGGAAGACCTGGTTTCCACAACACCTCCTGGGTGTACTGAATGCCTTGATAGATTCTTCAGGAGTTTTCG
Organism: Athene noctua; assembly: GCF_965140245.1. NCBI lineage: Eukaryota > Metazoa > Chordata > Aves > Strigiformes > Strigidae > Athene > Athene noctua. The sequence goes on along the minus strand of NC_134048.1, from coordinate 2,789,570 downwards.
TTTCTCATTCATCACAGATAAATCTCCAATACAGTTGCTGCTGAAACTGTCCTTGCTGGATGCTCTCTTCTACTTCTTGCCAAATCTTAAATTGTGCTAACTTTACCCTCAACTTTGAAGGGAAAAGTAACTTTGCCTGGGTGGAATATGCCCTTCTTAATCTCATTCTTCGTTTTTTCCACTGTTCTGTTGTTCTTTAGAGGTCTCTGCCCAGGCATCTGTCAGGCTTTTCGTAGACTTTCTCCTGTTTTCTCCTCAGTTCCTCTCCTGCATTAACAGGCAGAAGCTCAGTTACTACCTCCACTTCAGACATGCCTCCTCTTCAAAAACTGTTTTGACATGGCTAACATGGAGCTGTTATCCCTTTCTTGTTCCCTATGCCACCATGTCCTGGCTTGCTCAAGCCATTGTCAGACTTGGATTTTTAACTCCTCCTGTCCAGTTTCTCAGATTTTTCTGCAGAGCTGCTGATGTGCAGGTTTTTTTAGCCAGGCTCTCATCTTACTGCACTCTTTCAGTATTTTCTAAGCTTTACCAGATACAGCCTTGTACAGCTGATACCCGTCTCCGACCTTTCTGCTGAGATGCTTTTCTACCCGTGTGGTTCCTCTGGTTTCTGTACCAGCTCTCCGAGGGACTTTTGGTGTGGTCCCATGGTGGGTGCTTGTACAGAAACCAGGCAGCCACGGGATAGTGGGCAGGCTCCCTGCTTGAGTACCAAAGGGAACAGGGAAAGGGACGAATGGCCAGCCCTGACAGTGGAGGATGGCCTCTGGGGGTCCCGCACGAGTCCCTGTGGCAGGGCAGCAGTGTGATGGCTGAGTTTGTTATCCACTGCTGAATTTGAGTTCATAGACAGCTGAAGAATTACAACATCTTTTAAGCCTTGCTACAGCACTAAGATGACAATGATACTGAATGCAGATAAATGAATTGATGCATATGAAGGGACAGAAGGGAAGACTGGACTTCACTGCACTTCACTGGAAAGGATGGGCTGAGCTAACTGTCCTCTTAGGTTGAGGGCTTTGGAAAACCAAAGTAATTAATGTGACTCTTTGCTGGAGCTTGGCAACGGTCACCAAAGCAAGCTGAGCCCTGGGGAGGTTCTTAAGAAAAGGTTTACAAACAAAAACCATGATCTGTGGTTTGCTGTTTGAATGCCTTGTGTGTATGTATCTATACACATATATATATCTCTAGGATGCCAACTTACAGCCTAGAACAGATCTGGAGGACTCAGAAGGGGGAGGTGGGTGAAGCAGACAGCGGGCTGGTGTTCTTCATCCTGGAACAGGGGGCTCCCACATGCCTCCTCCAGGAGGGTGACTGCTGTTCCCTGCTTCTGCAGTCACCCCAGTGGGCAGGAGGCAGTTTTCCACAAGACACACAGCAGAGCTTTGGATCCCTCAAGCCAGGAACAGACACTGCAGCAGGCTCAGGAAGGCTGAGCAAACTCAGAGGGAGTTCACAGGGGTCTGCTGGTTGCCTGGGCCCTGTCTGGCTTGAGCACCAAATGGTTTCCCTGCCACATGCACTGGTATGTAGCTGTACACATGCATTCTCTCTGGCTTTGTACTTCCCTGGGAACTTGCTTTTGGCTGCTATTTTGGGATGATTTTCTGGGATAGATGAACATTAGTGACCCATTATGTCCCAGTTTGTTGAATTGAAGTGAGTTGTAGGGCTTGCTGCCTGCCTTTCACTGGCTCTTTAAAGGGAGAATTTCCTTGCTGCAGACTTGGTAGAGGCATTGCAGTGCAGTATGGTGGTTAAAGAGCCTCAAGTTAAATGTATGTTGTGCTTGTCTTTTAAAATGAACAGTTAAGCAGTCTGCCTGACCTGGCAATGGAAAAAAACCCCACAACAATTCTTCTAATCCCTGGCATTGGTTAAACAGTAAAAATTTTTGTTGAAGACATTAAGAAATATCATTTGAAAGGTAACAACGCTGCTTCAGCAGTTAACTGGCACTGTACCTGGCTTGCCCAGCAAGAGGAACGCTTAGAATGAATTCAGGTGAATGACAACTACAGCCTGCTGAGACTGGAGGGCCTCCCAGTGTTGTTGTGGGAGGGAGGTCGGCCTTGCTCCCTTGGAGTGAGCCTCTGGAGTCATTTCGAGTTGTCAGTGCTCTCCTGGGCATTGTGTGTGATCAGACTGGCTGTTGCTGTGAGAATGGGAAGGGGCTGCATGCAGGGGAGAGCCCCGTGGTGCCTGTACAGCAGCAAGCATCATACTAGCGACGTTCAGGCAGGAGTAACACGTGAATGAGCAGAGAGCCTAGGGATCCCTCCTTGGGGAGGAACAGTCAGTGTTCTCTGAGGTGATGAAATAGCAAGCCATAAACAAACAAGGCTCACTTTGACACTGTCAGGGACTGCAGCAGCTAAACATAGCCCCAGAGGCCTGACTCACTTGGCTTCTGCCCGTCAGATGACTGCTCTTGGGACCACTATAGAGTTACAAAGGTGAAATTCTTCAATCTGCGTCACACCAGAGCTCAGCCCAGAGTGCTGATGGTCTCCTCTGGACTCAAAAGTGCACATCCCCAAGAGTGGGTGCACAGTACTGAGCACCCAGGTCAGTCTAGCCCAGCTGCTTGCCCTTCCCAACACCATTCAAAAAGGATCCTACTTTTCAGCATCTGCTGCTCCGTGCCAGCAGCAGTGAGCCTCAGCAGAGGCAAATTCTGCTCCTGGTATTTCTCCCTGAAGCCTGTGGCATGTGGGCAGAGGTGTGCAGCAAAGGGGAAATGGTGACCCTTTTGTACCTTGCAATGGTAAAACAAAATAGCACAGTGCAACTACTTCAGTCAGGATGGTTCCTGAACACAGTTAAGGATAATTATGTTTCTCAAACAGGGAGAAGCTTCAGAAACCTAATGTAAGAAATGGTTTGCTTAGTCATGCTGTTTAGAGGTTAATTAAAGTTGCATTATTGTGACAGTCTCATCTTTTGATGACTGTACCATGAGTAATACATTAGGTTTTATGGACACCAATTCTCTGAGGTGTCTTTAATGTTGCTTTTTGAATGAGACTGAGCCCAAGGTTCTGATTGCTTGTGGCTGCTTAATGATTCGGTTGCATATTACTGAAAGAATACGCAATGTGCTGGGTTACAGTGTCATCAGGAAATTACTCGTATACAGTCTTGCTCCAGAGTGCTGGTATAGATGCTTGTAACAGGAGAAGTGTAATGGACATTCGTGTTCACTCTTTGTCCTGTTGAGGCTATCAAATGTGTCTGGAACTGGCTGCATTTCTATGTGGTTTTCTTGAATGTTGACAGAAACATGAAGTAGTCACTTCTAAATCTCTCTTAAAAGCAATTTAATCATGAGTGGAAGCAGAGGATTATGCTTTGCAGATGCAGGACTGTTAAATGTTTTAGGGTAAGTAGCTGATGCACAACTGGAAAGCAGCAAGTCATTCTGCTGCTGAGCTAAACTCATGTCACATAAAAGACATGACTCTTAAAAAGGGCTAGAAATAACTCACTGCTTGACCATGTATTTTGAGGTCTGTTTCTCACATTTAATGTAGAGCGCTCTGGAAGCAGTCTGCAATGGGGATTATATGTTTGTACATGAAGCAGACAAAAACCAAACCAGTTCTTCTGTTTGTTTTCCTTCTTCTGCAGGGCAGATTCTGCATCCCACATGAACTACGAAAATCCTCCACCTTACCCTGGCCCGGGCCCAACTGCCCCTTACCCACCCTATGCACAGCAGCCGGGTGGTCCTCCTGGCCCGTACCCAGGCTATCCTCCCGGACCTACTGGGCCATACCAACCAGGCCAGCCAGGTTATCAAGGATATCCCCAGTATGGATGGCAAAATGCACCTCCACCTCCAGGACCAGTGTATGCAGATGGGCCTAAAAACACAGGTATGCCTAGCAGCCGTGGTGCGATATAACCATGACCCTTTCTGGCTTGCAAATGCGTGAGTACATATTGACCTTGAAGTAATATGGTTACCAGCATCTGGCCCTCACGGGACTGGAGGAGGTGGATGCTTGTTTGAAGTAGTGATTCTGTTTATAGCCTGTTTTCCTGCTTTATTTTGCTGTTGTGTCTCTAACAGTTCCCTGGCTGTTGGAAGATACTGCTGAGCATCCTTAATGCCAATCCCTCAAGGGAATCCTTATGCTGAGGTTGTTATACACGCTTTGTGCTGTCTTTAGATTTGCCACAACTCTCATTCTGCCTGTCTTTTGGTTGATAAGTTTCAACTGAAGGCTGCACAGTTGAAGCTTGTAATATTCAAATGTGCAGCTCCTACCAAATTAATGTGTATCAGCTTTCTTGAGCGCATCAATATCTGTTCAAGTGATCTTATAGTGCCATTGGAATCATTCCTAGGCTCTTGTTTTTTCTGAAGCTGTTATTCTCTGGAAAAACACAGATTTCTGGGAAGGGAAGATGGTGTACCCTACCTTGGCAGCTGGCTGGTCTGTCTCTGTGCCATGTCCCTTCAGTATTGTGCGCTGATTTACTCTGGCACCCCTGGGGCTCACTGCAGTGCTTGGTGCAGGCTTGAATTGTTAGAGGAGAGCTGAGAAGATGATTAAGGGACCAGAGCATCTTTATACGAGGGGAAGCTGAGAGAGGTTGGGCTATTCAGCCTGGAAGAGAGAAGGCTCAGCTGGGTCTATCCATGTGTTTATACACAATGGGAGGGATGAAGAAGAGGGAGCTGGACTCTTCCCAGTAGCATCCAGTGACAGGACTGGAGGCAGTGAGCACAAACTGAAACACAGGAGGTTCCTTTTGAACACAAGAAGACCTTTTCTACTATTACAGTGATCAAACCTTGGCACAGATTGCCTGGAGAGGCTGTGGAGTCTCCATCTGAGGAGATACTCAAAATCTGACTGTACAGGGGTCCTGGGCAGCCTGCTCTAGCTGACCCTGCTTGAGCAGAGGGTTTGGATCAGATGATCTCCAGAGGTCCCTTCCAACCTCAACAACTAGGATTCTGGCAAGGTTGGGTGTGGTCCCTCCCTTTTGTCCTCTGGAAATCGGAGGGTTTTAGCTTGGGGTTTTTTGGTAACTCTCTCTTGCTCGTAAGGACACTTACCTAGAGACCAAGTTTATTCTTGTCAGTATTTCACAGGCTTTGGTTCTAAAATCTGTTTGTACATCATGGGGGTGTACTCACCCCCTCACCATCAGCATGGGGACTCATGCTGTCATGCCAACAACTCCAGTGTCTTCTTTAAGGCTTCTTCAGTGATAGATACTCATCCAGGCTGGGAAGCCAGAAACCATTATCTCCTCTCTTTGTCTGTTGCAGTGAATATCACAAACAGCCCTGAGTTGTTGAGAAGAATCTTAAGTGTATCTATAGATGTTCTGGCCGCCTTGGGGTAGCAGAGGATATGGCCAGAGGTACCCAAAGGGGCTGTTCTGCGGGAGATGTGGGGAGCACTTCTGTAGGGTGCTCTCCAGGCGCTGTGCTTTAGGTGGGAGCTAATCTCAGGAAGAGAATGTGACTGGTATGGTCATGGACAGACTAACCTGGGGAGGAAAGGAATGAGACTAACATGGACCTCAAATCAAGACCTGTGTCAGTGCCTTATAGCTATGCAAAGTATGAGCACTTCAGGTACTACTGCTGTAAAGACCAGCTGACAAAGTGGGTATCGAAGCTAACGTCACTTGGAAAATTCACTTGGAAACGTGAAGCTAGCGTTTCTTGGAAAAAGATGAAGCTAACGTCACTTGGAAAAAATCAGGACTCAGACAAAAAGCTTTTCCTTTTTCTTGATTCTCCTCCTCTTAAACAGCCGTGCTTCTTTTTGGCCAGTCCATCAAACTGGAACCTGATCTTTGTCCTGTGACGCTTTAACAGAAGTCTTCTGAGAGAGCTTTCAATGAGGCTTTGTTTAATGATCACCTCCAGGACTGGCTAATATAGAATGGATGTCCCTAATAAAGCTGATTTTTAAAAACATGTTATCCTATTTCTGTATATCCGAGGCTGTGGCTGAACCTCTAATAGAAAAAATTGATGTCTAAATTTAATGTCTACCTAGCTGGTCTGGCATGATTTAATGTGACTTGTCAGTTCTTGTGGTGTTTCCAAGCAGTTACCTGGGAAGAGCTACTGTGTGGATGCTTTCCTTTCAGAGTGGATGTTTTGCTCTCCTAGATGACTTTTGGTTAATCTAATGAATTAGGCTGTTCCAAGTAATACATTAGTATTTCTGAACAAGTGTCCACATTGAAAACTAGGAAATTTGCTGTATCTTTAAATTTCATACTTTAAATTATTTTACTGTGTAGGCAAACTGCAGAGTGGGCTCTCACATTGTGGATCATAGCTGGTGTGCTAATGTGTGGAAGTAATTATGCATCATATTTTGGTCTTGAGTGGATCACACAGATGGAAATAATTACTGTTGAGCTCTCAATCTGATGGTAAAGTAGCATTTCATAGTGACAGTGTTTTTTAACAATTTGTGGCCTGTCTGGAGTAGCAATGGACATAGCCTGTCCCATTGACCCTTGGAGAAGAAAGAAAACTCATGTCTTGCTCTGTATTAAAAAGAAAGCTGCATATGATATGTAATGGAAAGAGCTTAAACTTAGTACTGGTTTTGTCACCCACGCTGCAGAAGAACTTGTGAACCTCTGAGCCTTGATTCAGAGGCTGCTGTTGAAGGACTCTTCAGGCTGAGTATGTGCTGTGGCCATGCTTCTACCCAGCCGCAGAACCCCTTCTGTGTCCTCAGGAGGTGGGAGCTGTGAGCCCACACTGGAGGGTTTTGTCCCTCTTGTGGGGTCATGCTCGGCAAGAGTGGGTAACATCTATACTGGAAAGAGAAAGTTATTCCTGTTAAGTGAGCAATGGCTCTTCTTAGAGATAGGTGAGAAAGGAGGATGTTGTTGTCTTTTCAGTATGACATTGAATAGAGGCACATATACAAAAGGCTATACAAAAGGTACAGCCCAGAACAGCACTGAACACGGAGAGCAAGCACTGTTGTGTAGAATTAGTTAGCCATGATGACGGTTTAAGTTGTATCAATCAGCTTGTGTTTTAGGCATTAAGATTTAGTGGTGTTGGCCCTGTGACTCCCATGTGTTACAGCACTGTAGAAGAGGGAGACTGCAGCTGATAATGGCAACTGGTGGTCCTTTGTCCCTTCTTCCCGAATGGATGGAGTCCAGTGTGTGCAAGCTTGTGCCCCCTCAGTCACCCTAGTTACCTCAACACTGTTAGGCGGGAAAGGATGTGAAGCATGTTTCTACTCCAGATGGAGGAACAGTGGGCCAGAGAGGGTAGGTGGCTTGTTGAGGTGGCACAGAAGACCTCATGGCCATGGATTTGGCTTTTTGGATTTTTTTTATAGCGGGCTTTGGGGCTTGTACAGTCTACCAACAGCAAAGTCTCCAAAGAAACAGTGCTTCTTGCATTTTGCAAGGGCTAACAACTGACTTGGCTGTTGTTCATTAGAAGTAAACAACTTGACCTTTACCTTTAGAGCTGATAATTCGTATGCTAAGCCTGAGGGATGTTATTCTTAAGGGTATCTGATTCCATTTCCTCGCGCTGTGAACTGATTTGTGCTGATTTCCATCTACATCTTTCCTGCTATAAAATCAGAGGGCTGTCTTCATGTCTGTCCACACAAAATCTGTCCAGGCCTGAGTTCCTGCAACACTGTAGATCTGCCAATTCTTTGGGTAGCTAGAGGGAACTCACCTGCACCAGAGCAAAGCTGGGAAATACACAGCAGTAGGAGCACAGTGCCACTATGGAGCATGGTGTAAGGACCAGGGGCTTGCTTAGGAGGAAGAAAATATCTCATTTCTGCAACACTGTTTTCATTATAGAATAATTTGGTATCAAGTAGCGTAAGGAAGCCACAGTATCTGCTGACTGGTCAGCAGGTACTTTCTTGTCTATGTAAATTACAGTGAAATGTAGTGCTGTTGATAATGGCGTGCTTTAAAAAGAAGTATAATGAGCCAAAGTACAAAGTGACATACTAATTTTGAAAGCACTAGGTGATGTTAGCAATTTGTTCAACTTAATTTCACCCCCCCACCTGCCCCACTGATACATAACAACATAATGGATGAGGCTATTCCATGCTGTGCCAAAGGGAAGCAGGCTACGTCAGCAGCCTTCCTTCCAGAGGCAGGCAAAGCTCAGTATTGCATTTGACCTATTGTGTGCACGAGGTGGAAATCTTATTTCTGGAAGCTGATTACTTGTAGCAAAGCCGGCTGTGATAAGAGTAATAGTCACAGTGATGCTGCCTGCCTCCTAATGTTTGGCCAGCTGTGAGAATAAACAGGTCACCTAGATACAGTCCCTGCCTTCTGCTCTAGGGATTTTTCTTCATTACCAGTCTCTGTGTGGAAAGAAGGGGACCCTAATCGCTCTGATTAGGCTCTCTGGTGCCTTTCAGGTGTACCCTTTTGCTTCTCAAACTGTGTCGAGCTGAGCCTTCCCCAGTAGAATTTTATTTGGAGGGCAGCATGTGGCAATTCCAAGCAGGCTTTCTCTCTGTATATTGACCCTTTCCAAGCAGTGTGTGGGAGCATTTAGTTTAACTGTTACTGTACCTTCAGGACCTGCAACTCCAGACATCTGGTGTCCTGCCATAAAAAAAAAAAAAAAAAATCTTACTTGGCAGTTATCATCTTACCTGCTTCTCATACTGAAGCGTGCATTAAAACCTGATGTTCTCTCTCCCCCAGGATTGCTGCATCATACCTCCCTCTGTCCCTGGCTCATGTCAGCTGACTGCACAAACCATGGGGGCTGTTTGCTGGCAAACAATGCTGTCCTGGGGCTGATGTCTGACCTCACGTTTGCTGCTTTTCACCCTGAAGGAGGGGATAATCTGAGAAAAGCTGCATGCAAAGAAAAGAATTTTCAAATTCAGGTCCTGTATCTGAAAACATGCTTCCAACAGACTGGCTAAATAAGGTTAAGGCTGACTCTGTGGTGGACCAAATTAAATGAGGCTGCTGTTCCGGACAGTCCTCGTCAGCTGGGCACCTAGGCAATTGTGTAAAGCCTTTTTGAAACAGGCTGTGGTACTTGATCCTTGGGGAGACTGCTCAAGGAGAGTCTTGCTGCGTACCCTGCATGACTACTCACTGTGGCATGTTCCCTTTGATTTAAAACTGGACTTTGTCCCTCCTGTCTGTCACCCAGAACATGCTTAAGAAGGCTTGTGAGTAAACACTCTTGTAAGACTGAGTTTGTGCTGTGCAAATCCCTCCAAGCCAGGTCTTGTTTAAATCTAGGACTGATGCTGATTTTCAGGGAAAATACTGACTCAAGCTGAGGCGTGTGCTGTTCATAGCCCTGCAGTTGACTTGGTGGAAAATGCCTCCTTGCTTTAACATTAAATTAAGATTTCACTGACTATAAAAAAATGTTAGAGGAAGTTCTCAATTTCTGTAGTTTTTGGGAGATGTCTCTGCATCTGTTGCAGTCTATAAGAAAACTGAAGGGTCTGAAGGCCTGAATTACTCTACTTTTTAGCTGAGGGGAAGCTGGTTTATTATATGACATGTCTCCTGTACACTTTGTAAGCTGTGTGTTGGGATTTATAGTGCTTTGGAGAGCTGGCTGATGCCTGCTGACACCCTGCAGAGACTTGAGTACTTACTACATAAAGTATGTTTTTCTCCTGTAAGGAGTGCCTGTAGCCCTGCTTTTCAGAGATGCTGAATCCTTCCTTGGTACATCTATACTTCATAAGTGATAATTAGTATAACTTCCATTATCTCAAAGATCTCTGAATTCCATCCCTGTGTGCTCAGCTGAGGAAACTCATCTCTTTCCTAGCTCTGAGCTCAGCTGTAAGAAGATCTGCTGCACAATTTATGATCAGACATAACGCATGCTTAGAGCACATGCGGTGTGTGAGAGGGGAACAAGTTTACCCTTGTGTGAAATGTGGCCATCACAGCGTTGGCTCGGGAAAATGCTCACTTGGCACACCTGCACAGTGATTTCCCTGAAATGTGTTGCCTGTTCAGCTTCCTGAAAGATGAAACAGCTCTCTAGGATGACCGTAAGAGCTTCTCAGACTTGCGGGAACTGAAAGGCAGCAGTGTGCCTAACCTGCTGGGCAGGGTCATGCAGCCTCAGAAGAGAGCAGGTCTGATACCAGTGCAGGCAGTTGTAAATCAGTTGCTCCTGCTTGAGTCCGTGCTGAAATCTGGGCTGGGTCAGCAGCAGCTGTCTGGTGGCAGAGGGGGTTTGCAGGTGAAACATACTAACAGTTTGCTTCCTTGATACTTGTTTTTAACTCAGGTGCCTTGGTTTTTATTCAGGTGGCTCTGGCAGTAGAGCTGTTTGTGTTTGCAGCTGGGGATTGTGAAATTTGCTCTAAGCATCTTGCAACTTTGGAAGATTTTTGCTTGGAAGTAGGCTATTGTATTTCCATCTGGCTCTGACTGCTATCTGTTTCAGGAGTGTGCTATAGTATTTCCTGAAATCTGAATATGGTGTTGGTAGAGACTGTATACGGTGAAAGCCTCTGGGCTGAAAGGAGTGATGTGGCAGGCATGAAGCTGTTAAGCATGAGCAATTATCCCCAGAGAGGAGAAATAATAATTAAATGCCTTTCTTGCCAAGGGAGTTAGAGCCCAGGCTCTTCCCTGAAGGTCTTGTAGGCAAGGGAAGAAGGAGGCCTGGGGCAGAGAGGAGCCTTGTTGACAGCTACTGTGAAAGTTTTAGTTCAAGTCCTAGGGTCCCTGTTCCCCAGCCATGCAATCTCTTTTTCTGCACTTGCTGTCTCAGTGAGATTTACTCCAGGACATACGGCTGTCTGGGAGGTCAGGGCTGGGTGTTGTTCCCTCCTGCAGTGTGTACCCTGAAGAGTGGCTCAGAAACACTTGATTTCTAGTCACTGTCACTTCTGCATGCCTTGGATGACACTAACACCCTCGTGCTGACTTATCCTTCTCTGGGCTCCATCCTGAATGGGAAGACTTTTCAAAGGACTTGGATAAGAACGTCTTAAAGGTAAAATTAGATGCACAGACTGATTTGACTTAGCAATCTACTCTGGGCAGCACTTAACCCTGTAAGAAATTATTATTAAAATGGTGTTCTACAGTTTTAAGCAAGAATTCTTGCTCGCTGGCTGGACAAGCAAAAACAAGGGTCTTGGTGCAGAAGTGGCTTGTGATAAAAAGCACTTTATTCACATGTGGGAAAAGTCTTATTGGTCCCTTCTCTGCTGCATGCATCCTCCCAGATGAGAAGACTGTGGTATTAATTAATGCTTCTATTCTAAACAGTTGTTACTATGGCAAACAACCGTTTAGATACCACAGAAAGAGTTCTTGGTCTGCAATAGCAGTGGCTGGTAATCTGCTTGTTGCTGGTTCCTCTTGTGTGCTCCAGGCCTTGCCTAATAGCTAACAGCAGCTAGGAGTGTAACTCGCTGGTTTGCATGCAGAGTGGGTCAGTGTGCTAGTACGTAGCTGGAGCTAAAGAAGAAGTAAACTTCAAGACATAGTGCTTTTCTCACGCTCCTAGTCCTCTTGCCTTTGGAAGAGGAAGGAGTCCCCACAACTGGCTGATGCTAGGCTGGGCTGCCCCTGGGTGTGCGTGCACCTGAGTTTTTGTCTGAGCCTGCCCCTTGGCTTGCCTGAAGTGAGCTTTTGCTTGCTGTCTGTCTGCCTGGTGCCATACCTGAAATACCTAGACAAGGGCGGGGGGCCTAGTGACATGCAGCAAGACTTTTGGGAGGTCTTGCAGAGCTCAAGGGCTCTCGGGTGCTGTTGCTGCTTTTTTTTTGGGGGGGGGGAGTGCTCCCCATGTAGGTAAGTCAGTACCTTAACAGTAATGTCCATACCTGGGCCAGGATGGGCTGGTTCTGTTGTCAAAACTAGTATCTTTGTACTGCAATCCTTGTAGACTCAGTAAAGCACTGTGATAAGGAGCACTACAGTCTAAGGTCACCATCTATTTTATACTAAACTGGGTGAAAAGCACTGCTCATGCCTCTCCCTCATGGAGCTAATGATTAACATAGCAATTAGGTACAAGAAGAAACAAAATGTGTATGCTTAAGATAAAGCAAACTGTACGTGACATAATGAGGTATTGTAGTATTTGTTTTAAAATCAAGTGGGAATTATTTGCACTGGATTGTGCAGGCTGGTACTCTCTGATTACAGGGAGTGCTACCATTTGCAGGGTAAGCATGATTCATTGTGATCTACGCTCTTTAAGGTTGATTAGAAGATGGGAGGTCTGCTCAGCTTATACCCTCTCCCATCCTGTTTTAGAAAAAACAATGGAAGCATCAAAGCAACTGAGTGTTGTCTAGTACCTCTGAGAGAAATTGCCCTTGTTTCTCTTCTCAGTTGGGCCACCAGTCCCAGAGTACTAATGGGCTTCTGCTCATAGTGGCAAGGACCCTGGCATGCCATAGGAGATACTCGGAGTGCCTGACCTTGGACAAAAGAGAGGCACAGAGCAGCTAATTAAGTCCCCAGTAAGACTTGCAACAGCAAACTGGGTGGCTTTAGCTTGGAGGCATTCAGGCTTCTGACAAGAGGCATACAAAATCAGCAGTTCCCTTAACTGACATATTTTAGGTTGGGGTTTTGTTGGCAAAGCTATTCCAGTAGAAAACCCGATCTCTGTTAATGGAAAACTGCTGGTTGAAGTGAGTTGGGAAGATGTTGGGTGGCTTGCACCACTAATGTGTTGTGCAAGACTTCCTGATGAAATTATCTTAAGAGTTTTGTGTAAGGTGCTTAGGGTTTTGTTATGCTGTCTCTTACTGTACTTCTTACAGGGAATCCTCTACATTTAAAATGGCTCTAATGCATAGACTGGGAAGAGTGAATAAAGGTGCCACCTTTATTCACTCTTGATTTCCTTGGGTACTTCTGTCACTCTGTTTGTGCTAGTGCTTTGAAGCTGATGTTCAGTTGCACAGTGTCCAAAATGAGTGGATTGGTATAGATGTCTCCAGCTTAATGAGAGGCTTGGCTCAGCATAGTTTATCTAGCCTTCCTTTGAACTGTTTCTTTATCCTGTGCACTTTGGTAACTGTAAGTGAATAGTTGACCAACCTTCACCTGTTCTGCTCTTATCCTTTCCTGTGTAAGTTGATGAGAAAATCTTTTCAGCATTAATGCTGTATGGCTGTGTTTAAGGTTTCTCTGGCGATGTGTCTGGTGACAGAGCTACAGCTCCTGAATTACTGATGAAGCTTCAAAGAAAATGATCATTAAACTCAAACTGTAAGGGTGCTTGTTTTTACTTAAGTGTTGCCCAGATGCTTTTGAAGTCTGAATACTTTCAGTAGCAACTGTGTTTCTTCTCAAACTGCAGCAGTGGTTGACACCAGCTCCTGTGAGCTGACAGTGGCAGAGCACTACCCTCTTGAGACATTTCCCTCTCTGAGTGGAAGGCAGTGACTTCTCAAATGTGTATTTTAAATGGGCTTCTTGGGGCTTTCCTTGAGCTTGGAAGGTGAATGGGTTTGGTAAAGTGCCATAAAACCCTGTATGGGGAGAACCACAGCTTTTTCTCAGAGGGTTTCTGCAGAAGGGTACTCGTGCCACAACGTGCTGCTGGTTTAAATGACTTTCAGCTTTTAGCAGAAGAGAGTGAAAGGATGGGGAATCTTCCCAGTGCTGTTTCACTGTTTCTAACAGAGAGGCACACTCCCCAAACCCATGGTGAGTCTCAGAAGTGTCTCAGCATAACCTCTGTCCCTTCTCCTGTCCCAGTCTTGAATCGCTGGCTGGCAGTTGTGCCTGTGTATGAGGCAGTTCAGTGCAGGCCTGTAGCAGATGCTGCCAGCAGCAGTGCCATGGAGGTGCTGGCTGTCTGGGGAGAAGCAATGCCCACTACCACTGTGACCCACTTGTGTTGAGAGACAGCATCCAGCGAGAGTCAGCTGAGCAGTTGGGTACTTAAAGTGCTGATTTCCTACTGCACAGGCCCATTGGAAAAGCCATTTTGTTTAATATTTTAGCAAGTGTTTCATAACAGCACTTTATACATGCTTTGAACATGCTTTGTCAATATGCCCTTGATGCTTGGCTGTAGTTTAAAACTTCTGATGGATTAATCATAGATACTTTGGGCAAACTCTCCTTGTGTGTCTGCAGTCCTGGACAGCTTACTATAAATTGCACAGGGCAGCATCTATTTCAACTCTGCTTTGGAGCAGGGAGGGTTATAGAGATCCATCCTCCAGCAGAATACGCAGTTAGACTTGATTTCACTGACGACTTTGCAAGTTGTCAACTCCCCAGCAAAATCCTTTACTGGTTTGTGTGCTACAATGGAGGACTTGCTAATGTTAGTGTATCCTTTGACAGCTCGTGTCTTCTGCATGCTCAAACATTGGTCCTTGGTAACTTAGCACTGAGCTACGAGAAGGCAACATGGCTTTAACTCTAGCAGCAGAAGGCAACAGTGCTTCCCTGAATGGTGCCTTGACTGAATCTACAGATAGGCCACCTTCAAGCAGGATGAAGATGGGCTTGATAGGAGTAGCTGAAACTAGTAACTGTCCTCCAGCCTGTGGTTTGCATTGCAGTGACGTGGTCTCCTCCAGTCAACAGATGCTTGCCAGAAGCTGGCCAGAGCAGCTGCCTGCACTCAGGGTGAGGTGCCAGACCTCAGTGCTCAGAGGAGAGGGTACCCACGCTCGGGACTGGTGTTTTCAGCCCGAGAGCTCAGTCCATCTCAGCTGCTTCATCAAGGGAACTGAGGTATGTGAGACACCCCAAAGCAGTGTAACCTTACGCTGCCCACCAGGTTTTGGAGTGTCACATGCTTTTTTTGGGGACGGGGAAGGGTGTCAGGTTCCCCTGGATTTCACTCAGCCTGAAGCTGCAAGGACTTTGTTCTGGAGCAAGTTCTGTGGTGTCTGTTCCAGTTGGTGTTTTCCAGAGGTCAGAGTTTCTGTGCTGCCTCCAAACCACCAGGAACCAGTGTTTCCCTAACCATTCTCCCAGCCCCCTTCTGCAATGCAGATCTGGATGTCTCGGGGCGCTGTGGCCCTCAGTTTTGGCTGTGGCAGTGCTCTGGCAGCAGTAATGCAGTTCTCCAGGGCTCTGAAGCAGGAAAGCTTGAATGGCACCCAGCAGTTGGTTAGAAACCAGAGCTGACTCGGGGCTCCAGCACAGGTTCCTGGTTTGGAAGCTTCCTGAGCAGCCATGGGAAAAGCACCCTCATCTTTTGGCTCCGAGGGATGGCAGGAGCTGGTGAGCATTCTCTCCCACTTTGATGTGGGCAGGGGAGGACGGCTGGCAGCACTTCACTGTGGTGAGGAGCTCTTGGCCATCTCTCCTGTCATGTGCGCTCTGCCCTGCAGAACAACTGCGTGTCGTCGTCTTATACGGGACTCTTGGAGCATTTGGTGTGTGGTTTGCCTTTGCTCATTGTACCAGGACTTTTTCAGAGGAAACAAAGGCACCCAAGAGTTAGCTGCTTTTTCCTATGCTGAAACACACCAGTGCCTTGTTCAGTCCTTGGAAGCTGAACTTGTTCTGCTCAGCTCTGCCCTGCTGCTCTCCCTGAACAGCTCGGTCGTGTGTGGCTGGGTTTGCACAAAGGCGTTGTGTGGCGCCAGGGCTCGCTTCTTGTCACAGTTCAGTGTGTGAAGCCAGACAGAAGGGCAGCTCTGTCTGCTGCAGGGGAGAATGCTGCTCAGCCGAGGAGGTTAAATGGCTCAGATGTCAGGCTGTCAGGCTGCTCCCAGCAGTGCTGGCCAGGGAAGGAGAGCAGAACTGTGTGGGCAGCTCTGCCAAGCCAGCTTCTGCCCTGGGCATCAGGGCACAGTCCCCTTTCCTGTTGCTGAGCAATTGGTGACTGCCATAGCCCGCTGCGCTGGGGACCCACCAGCTGCTCCATGGCAGCTTGCACTGCGTGGAGTGTCTGGGAACAAGCAGACGTGGGGTCACCTCACCAGGGAGAGCAGGCAGTGGTCAGAGTTACTGACAGAATGCTGTATAAGGTCAAACACAAGTCTCCATGCTTTCACAAGTCTTTCATGCGTGTTTTTGAGTACAAGTTTGGGGCTGCAGGTGGGTACGAGGGAAGGGCCTGACTGAAGTCCTGTCTGCCTTGGGACAGAGTTCCCTTTGGATGGGATGGGTCTGTGGTTCACCCTTTCAAAGGGATCCCATAGGCTTTCTTGGATCGCAGGAGGAGGCCAGGGTGCTGAGCTCACAAGTTACTGACCTTCTTGTGTGGTCCTTGCCGGTGCAGCAGGGCTGCAGGCCTTGGGCACAGACTGTGGAGAGGAGGTTGTGCAGCCTCCCACACTGCTGCAACAGGGCCCTGCTCGGTGCAGGGGCACCAGGTTTCCCTCGGGTCCGGCTGCTCCTGCCTGGAGGTGCCTGCTTTGGCTGTGCTAGGGCAGGCAGGGCTGGCAGCTCCTGGGGGAGGAGAGCACGTGGCACCTCTCCTGCTCCGGCACAGCCTGTCACAGCACTGCAGCACACTGCCAGCCCTCTCCTGGGGCTGTCTGCAAGAGAGATGTGCTTCCACCCAGCGTTCCTGGAGCGAGGGCACCACACGCTGTGGCTGAATGCTTGCAGGCAGCTGCAATGCCCTGAAAGGGAGGATGTACAGTGGTGCTTTGCCAGCACCATGTAGGGGCTCCTCTGAAACACAGCAGATGCCTCCTCTCTGTGTTATTCCTGTTGGCAAGAGGGAGCTGCAGTACAGAGTATATCTGAAGGCAGATATGTGGTGGGGTTATTGGCCTGCTCCTGTCTCTGACCCACGCTGACAGTGGCAGGATTTTGGTGTCATGTAATCCAGAGCACACCATCCTCCAGCCATGGGTCTCAAGAGAACTGAAGCAGTGAAGAGGGAGCTGGAGGGGGGGAGGGTTCTGAGCACAAAGCAAGCCTGTGGGAGGACCAGGCTGATGACATGAGCTGTCTCCTGCTCAGGCCTCTGCCTGCCAACACCCTGTGTTCAGCCACTTGCCTTAAAGCACTAGCTGCCTGCCTGGGTCAGACTCCTTTGTGAGGGCATTATTTCCCATGCAGACCATAACAAACAGGCCCAAGAAAGCTTTAAGGAAGGAAGGTCACATGCCCGCCTTCAATCTGCTGCAGTTCTGGGCATGATAGCCCAAGCTCAGTGAGCAGGAGCCAAAGATGAATTCATCTGTCCCAAAGGGGCTTCAGGGGCTGGCAGAAAGAGCAGGCAGCACACTGGCCTCAGGTAGGAGACACTGCTGGGACAGCTCCATCGAAGCCTGGGTCTCCTTCCTGTGCTTTCAGGCAGCTGGCAAAGTGCAGTAAATCCCAACAGCCCTTGAGGGGCAGAGCCAAAATTATTTCTGTCCGTGAGGTGGTACCCTGAGCGTTTGTGGGAGTGATCCAGGCATCCTCCCCTTGGCAGTCTGAGGATTGTGCCTCGGGCGCTGAGCAGGCAGGGCTGGAAGTCCCCTATAGCATGCAAGATGGACGCAAAGCTGGAGCAAGGATCTCTGCCCTGACTTCTAGGAGGAGTCAGTTTTGTGTGATAGGGCTGGAGCAGGGCTAGGGAACGGCTACTTATTAAAGCAAGCTGACTTAGTGGTGCCAGTCTAAACACAAAACAAGCAGAAAAGCTGCAAATGCACTTGTAGGTACAGAAGCTGGCATCTCCTGGAAAACTCAGCCCTGGGTGCCTATCCAGCCTTTCCTGCCTGTGGCCTTGCCAGACCTGGCAGCAGGCAGGTTCTTGTCATCTTCACTGTGCTAAAACTGTGTCTTTTGTGCATGGAAGTGGCCCAGCGACAGGGAATCCACCCACCTGCTGCTGGTCCTGGAGCCCTCTGGCCATGGGCACTGTTGGTGTTCCTTGGGCTCAGCTGTGGAGGTGCCGGATGGGCCTCTGGGGGTTGTGCATCCCAGCTCCACCACAGCCACCTCCTGCTCTCCTTGCAGGGACCAGGTGGCTTTAGAACTGGCTCAGCCAGAGCTGATCTCTGCTGTTTCTGTGGGGCCGGCTGCCTGGGAAGCGCTGGCTGGTGCAAAAGCACCCTCTGCCCAATGCCCAAAATGCAGAGTGAGCTCTCTGCAGCCTTGAGGGGCAGGAGGGACACTGCTCTGCCACTGACTCAGTTCTTCCCAGGACTTGTCTGGACCCACCTACCCCTGGCCCTTTACGAGCAGTAGCTGAATCTCACCCTGGGACTACCTCCTGCCCTGGGCCCTCACCTCTTTGTCCTGCTGTAGGCTCCCCAGCAGGCTTACACAGGATGCTGCTGAGCACATCAGCAAAACTGGTGGTGCCTATTTCGTGGTGTATTTAAGAAAGGATGGAAAAGGCCAGAGGGGAGAACAAAAGAGTGAGAAACAGTGGAGGATTGGAGGAGGAGGTGCTCCAGGTATTTGCTTCAACCTGTGGATGACCGTGGAGCGGGTGGGTGTTTGCAGAAGCACCTGCTGCCAGTGGAGACGACCCATGCTGGAGCAGGTCCTGCTGGCAGGGACCTGCATTGGTGCCCAAGGGCTGGGCCATGCTGGAGCTCTGCGCCTGCCCCAGCAGATCAGTGTGCACAGAACACAGGCTGCCTGGGGGGGCACGGGAGGAACCCCAGCCCGAAGGTGTCACCTCCCTGTTGGCACACAGGGTCCCACTGCTTGTGGCAGAGAGGAAGGAGACACAGGGTGTGCACAGGGCACAGACCCAGCTTCCTGTCCCCCCGTGCTGCTCCGGGGAGGAGGTGGAGGAGATGGGAGGAAAGGTGCTTTTAGTGTTTGTCTTCATTTCTCACAACCCAAATCTATTTTAATTAGTGATAAATTAATGTAATTTTCCCCAAGATGAGCCTGTTTTTCCCATGATGGTCATAGGTGTCCATTTCACGTCCAAATCTCCCTGTCTTTATACAACCCATGAGCTTTCTCATTCTCTTTCCCCACCTTGCCCTGCTGAGGAGGGCCAGTGAGTGAGCAGTCGGGTGGGAGTTTGGCCCTTCGGCACATCTGACCTGGCACCCTCCATGTGCTCCCTCCCCAGCACCACACATGCTGTCGGAGTGCAGGCTTCCCCCCCAGCCTGGGCTGGGTGCTGGCTGCTGTGCAGGGCAGTGGCTTCAGCTGGGACAGCCGGGGCACCGCGGGCACGCTGCTCTAGGACCTCCGCTGGCTGGGGGCTGCCAGAGGGCAGGGGCAGGCAGGGAGGCTCAGGCGCCCGTGCTTCCAGGCGGGCAGCTCACTCGGAGCCTTCCAGACCGAGCCTGTTCTCTTGCTCAGTAACTGTTTGTGCCGTAGCAGCAGCCCGGGCCTGCTGACCTGCACCCGCTGCTGCCTCGAGGCCGCACCACTGTGCAGTCCCAGCAGCCCGGGCCTGGCTGCAGACAAATGCTTCCCCCAAGGACCCTTCTGAGGTGCTGCCCTGACAGGAGGGGCAGCGGGTCCCCATGGGTGCCACTGCAGTGATGAAACGGTGCTCGAGGGGCCGTGGCACCCAGGACAGGAGCCTGGCACCTCGGCCCCTGTGAGCGCTGGCCTGTGACACGGCTCGTCCCCGCCAGGCGTGGGCCACTCAGCGCCAGTTCTGGGGGGCAGAGGGGCCCCATGGCGGGGCCGGGGTTGGCCGTTGCAGGCCGGGGTTGCTGTGCTGCTCCCCACTGACCGCTCTCTCCCGCCCTGCAGTGTACGTCGTGGAGGAGCGGCGGCGGGACGACACGGGCGAGAGCGCCTGCCTGACGGCGTGCTGGACCGCGCTCTGCTGCTGCTGCCTCTGGGACATGCTGACCTGATGCCTGGCCCTCCCACGGAGCGCCCGCAGGCTCCCCACTCCTCTCCTGACTTCTTTCTGTTACTGTAATCAATGCTCTGCTTTGCACAGCCACGAGTTCCTGTATGTCAGTCCTAGCGTCTTGTTGGGGTGGGGGGTGCACTCCTTTATTTTAGTAAAGGAAAAATCCCTTTTTAACATTTCTAAGACTTCTGTCGTTACTTTGAAGAATGTGCTAATGGTGTATTTCAGCCAAAGGCATTCTGATGAAATGTATATTTATCAGTTGAAATTTTCCTAGTCCTAGAAATGAAGATGTACGCAATAATTAAAGCCAACAGTTGATTTTCTTTGCCAGGTCCTGACTGTTTCAATAAATGTGTCCCGTAGAGGGTGTGCTTCCCCCGTCACTGTCTGTTCTCAGCCTCCCACATGCGCTGACTCTGCAGCAGCAGGGATGGACTTGGCTTCGAGCAACTTTGCTGCAGAAGGCTGTGCCTCAGCCCCTGGCTGGGACCTGGCCTGGGGGGGTCTGGCCCTGCTGTCATCAGCATCGGGGGGATTTTCTGCAGCAACCTGCAGTGTGAGCCGAGAGCACAGTGGCACCGGCTGAGCTGGGGAGGGTGGGGCGCCTGTGCCTGACACCACAACCCCCCTGTCCTGCACAGGACAGCCCGGTCAGGTTTTCATCCCTCTGCTTCCTCAGGGCTGGACGTGGAGGGCCCCTCCTGGCACCGGGGCCTCTGCAGCAGCTCCTGGGGTGGCAGAGCTGGGGGAAGCACCAGCCGAGCTGCTGCACGCCTGTGCCAGGGGCTCCTGGGGGAGCGTTGGTCCTGCTCCGGGGTTTTGAGCAGTGATCCATCATCCCCTGCTGCAGAGTGCGGGCTGGGGGTGCTGAACTACCGGGTAAGAAGAAACAAGGCCATGGATTAATTTAGTGCTGAGGATGTACAGATAAAGCTGTTCCATGGCCAGAAGAGGGATAAAAAGATTTTGTCTGCGGAAAAGTGGGGAAACCTGCTGCTGTTGCTGTGGGGCATGGTTCCCACCCGGCTGCCCACTGCCCCAGTTCGCTGCTGCTCTCCCTGTCTCAGGAGCAAAAACCAGTCCTGGTGCACTGACACACACGGGCTTTGCGTTGCCTGACAATACCTGGTGATCTTGTGCCCTTTCACAGCAGGACTCCACAGGCCCTGTGCTCACCATTGCTGGGTTTGTGTACCCTGCAGCCAGGATCCCCGAGGGAAGGGTGAGAGCTCTGCCTGGCCCCTAATGCTCTGCCTGTGCCACAGTGGAGGCAGCAGCTCTGCTCCCCGGCTCCTGCCTGGGCCCGGCTCTGGCAGCCAGGCCTAAGGGAACCCATGTAAAGCCGGGGCTCACTTGTGAGCTGCTTGGCAGGGCCACGGCCACAGCCACCATGCCACAGGCTTTGGCCTCACAAGGCACCTCGCTGGGCTCCTCTGTGCTTTTTTGTTGGGGAGTTCCCCTTCCCCTCCCCCCCCCCTCCCCCCGGCCCCGACAAGGTTCCTGCTGCCTCTGGCACAGCTCAGATATTCTGTACCCCTTCACTTGGCTCTCAGAAACGCAGTTTTGGGGCGCTGGGCTGGGGCAGGATTTGGTTTGGGTTGAGGAGGGCCCCTGGCAGCAGCCTGTCCCTGGCAGCCGTCAAGCCCCTTGCTTGGGGCCTGACCCCCACCCCGGAGGCTGCAGTCCTAGCCCCAGGTCTGGTGCTGTGCTCCCAGGGGCTCCCTGCCCCAGGAGCTCTTGCCAGCACCTCCCTGGCAGCTGTTGGGGCGCAGGAGGGCAGGGCCGTGCCTTGGCGGGGGGTGCGGGGTGCTAAACCCAGCGCGTTCGCCTGCCCGGTGCTTGGACCCCTGCCCGCCCCTCACCCCCTCCTCCAGCCCCAGGAATGGCCTCGCTGGGCACCAGGCGGCTCCCCAGCCACAGGCAGGGGCAGGGGCTGGTCTGGGGCCGTTTGCCCCCAGTGAGGGCAGAGGCGAGGGCTCAGCCTGGCCGTGCTCTACCCCTGCTCTGGCACCCGGCACAACACGGCTGCAGGCCTGGGCTCGTGGCCACAGCAGCAAGATGCTGCCCCTGGAGCCGCGGTGGCCTTGGGGACACCACAGCTGCCCCGCGCCATGGGGAGAGGCTGCCCCCGGGTTCCAGGGGCGTCCCTGGCTGCTACAGGCTGATCCTGCCCCAGGACCAGCGCGGGTGCACACCTGGGCCAGGACCCACCGGCTCTGCCCACCCCCTGTCTCTGCTGGGTGCTGCCAGGCACAACGGCTGCCAGACGCCAGCAAGCACCAGAGCCGAGGGGGGGGAAGGAGCAGCTGGGGGCCAGTTACAGCACGAAGCCCCTCCGCATGGCCACGCCGGAGCTCAGCCAGCGCCAGCAGAAGAGGGGCCACTCCCAGCCCCATCCCAGGGCAACCAGCCCCCCGCAGGCCCAGCCGCAAGCCCCGAGGAAGGAGCACACGGCACACGGGAAGGCAACCCAGGGAACTCGGGGCACAGGCGCCTTTCCCGGGGCTGCCCCCGCTGAGCCTCAGCCCCACCCCCGGCAATGCCCGTCCCACGGGTGACCTGCAGCAGCTCTCCAGATCACCTTTTGGAACGGGGGGCTGACGCCTGGGCTGGGACACGTTAGGTGACGCAGGGAAAAGCTGTTTGGGATTGCACAGGACTTGCTATGGGATGTTTAGTGGAGGATGCTGAGGTGATTTTGGGAGGAACAAGTGTGGAAAAACAGTGAGGTACAAGGATGAAAGGGCCAGGTGGGTGTAAATGACTTGTCCAGTGCAGTCCAGCCGATCTTACCAAATTCCTGTTAAACTCTGTCCTGGGTGAGGGCTCCCTTCTGAGCGCACGCGTGTGTGTGTACTGGAGGGAGCAGCCCCTGGGTCCCCGCACCCTGGGCAGCCCAGTGCACGTCTATGTTCACCAGAGAAGAAGCTGGACCAGCCCGTGAGCACATGAGGGGGCCTGGGGTGAAGCAGGTGGGGAAGGGCCAGCCCAGAGCGTGACAGCACCCACACGTCCATAGGGCCAGAGCACACAGGGCTGGCAACAGGACCTGGAACCCCCAACCAGCTCCACAATCCCAAGTTGCTGCTGGCAGGAGAGGAGACATCCCTGAAAGCACCGTTTCTGAAAAGCCCCAGAGGCAGGAGGCCAGGCTGGTGCACTGTAAGCACAAAGCACAGGGTGGCACTGGCCCTCCATGAGCGCGCTGCGGCTCCGCCAGCCCTGTGCACAAGGAGGGAACCAGGGCCTGTCCCCGCTGACAGAACAAACGACCACACAGCGTGGAGCTGGAGGTGCCTGGGACTGCTGGCCCTACCCTGCCAGCCTCCTTTTTCCCCGCTACAGTTTCACCAGCCCCACTCCAACAGAAGAATGAAGTGAGCCCTCCCTGCTACCCAGCACAAACAGCACACAGGCTCTTCCCAGAGGGCAAGGGCTACGGCTGCTGTAAAGAAAAGAGGATTGATTCCCTGAGGGGCCCTCTCCCCAAATACCCCCCCCTTCCTTTCTGTCTCAAATCCCCGCAGGGAGAGCAGCCACCGTGAGAGGCCGAGGCAGCAGGGAATGAGCTTCACAGCAGAGTTTTAATAAAACTCCCCCAGAAGGGAGCTTGTGCAGGGAGGCGGCGGTGAGCAGCACCAGTACAGCTGCACAAACCCACCCAGAGGGGGTCACAGGAGGGCCAGGGGGAACCACACAGCTACTGCGCCCTCCGGGCCATCAGCATTTCCCTTATGTTATCTTCTGCTTCCTTCACGCTCCGCTCCAGATACGACTTCTTCTGCTGCAAGGCAAAAAAACCAGGAGAGTTAAGGTTCACCTCAGCACTAACAGCACTGCCAGGGTGCTGGAGCCAAGGGCTGCCCATGAGCTGCAGCAGCCTGTTGAGAGCACCGAGGACCTGGCAGGTTTCCCAAAGTGCGGACAGAGGTTATTCATTTCCAGAGGCATCTGGAAATGCTAAAGTTTAGCCTAGCCAATGTTTATATGGACTTTGAATTTTGTTCCCTCTGAAACTTCCTCAGAGCTGTCACCAAGGTTGCAACAGCAGAGCTGCAGAAAAAGGTATACATTAACTGTAGCAATGAAGCAAAAGGAAATCAGATCCTGCAACACTTGGAGCCTAGAGAGGAATTAACATGCTGAGTCCTCCTTATGGAGACAACAGCAAAATCCTTCTGCACTTGGGTAAAAAAAAGGCTCTTTTTCCCAGCTAGGCCAGTTTTCTAAACCCAGATCAGAAATTCCCTGGCATCATCACCAAATACATGTGTTTCCTTAATCATCTTTATGCTAGGCTTGGCAGGGAAGCAGCACGAAGCTCTGCATCCCAAGATAGGAATTCAGCATAGTCTGGGTGCTCCTAGGTGACTGGAAAACTGAGCGCTTGGCTCTTTTGACTATTTTCTTTGGGTTTCCAAACAACAGACACAACAGTCTCCAGCGGACACCAGGCCAGCAGAAGGTGTTGCTGTGTGAGCACAGGCAGCCCCTGCTCCTTCAGCAGCAGCAGGGAGAGCACCGCTCCGAACACTGTGCTATGGGCTGGGGGGACCCTTGGAGGTCTCCTCAGAGCTGGGCTTGCGGAGGACCATGGGGAGAGGCCTCGGGGGTCTCTGGGACTCTACAAGGTACACGTTCTCACAAGGAGAACCTCATGGCAGGCCTGCTGCACACTGCCACAGCACGGTGCTCCACAGCGTTCACAGCCACCCGCAGAACACCTTCCCGTGGGCCTGGGGAGCTCCAGAGCCTGCTCTCTGGGACAAGCTGGGTACCAATAAACATTGGCTGGATTATTATTAAATAATAGAAGTTTGGGCCTCAGCCTAGAGCATCCCACCCTAGGGTCCACTGATCACCTCCCAGCCACAGGCAGAGGAGCCCAGTATGGCCTGAATGACCCCAAAGCCCACCAAAACCAAGGACAGCTAAGGGGGCACAGTGAGGTCCCCAGCACTGCTCAGCCATGCAGGGGGGCTGGAGGAAAGAGTAAAAACACATGCTACTCTCGGGTGCTCCCCAGCTGCCTGCTGGCTTGAGCAGAGCAGCACCCATGGGTGCAGGCTGCAGCAGAAGCAAGCTCCTGCTATGGGGGGTGAGCTGGGGGGGGTGGGGGTGGGCTGGTGTGCGAGCCAGAGGACACAGCCCCTGCCAGCTGGCAACAGGCAAGAACTGCGAAGTTGATGCTCCCCAGACAGCCCTGACTCCTGCAAGCCCCCAGGGAGCTGGGACATGTAACACTGAAAGGAAATTCATTAGCACACGGGACAGTCCTGCTGCCATCACTCCCAAGCTGTCCCCCTGCAGAAAGCCTGCATCGACTTCTGTAAACTCAGCTGCAGTGCCCATGCCCTGAGGATATCTCTTCTAGCCCCATTTCTACATACTGAAGGGCTTTTATTTAAACAGTAAAGGTTGTTAGCAACAGCTAGGGCCGTGGGTACAGCAAAAGGCTCCTTGTCCCTCTGACAGGGTACCCAGGCACGTGGGATCCCTCCCACAAGAGCTGCTTTTCAGGAACCCACTGGGAGAGGCGGCGCAGGATGGGTTCCTGCTACCAGCGACTTGCTGACGCACGAGCGGGAGAGCTTCTGCCACCGGCGCGCCGGTCTCACGCTGCCCGGACAGACGTCGAGGGATTTCACATCTAGGGAACTGAATCTGCAAGCTGCAAGGGGAAATGGGTCCCGGAAAACCTGTGTGGCTAAGAGCTCTGCTGTCTGAAGGAGAAAGGCTTCTATGCATTCATTTATTACTCAAACAATTTAACTGCATACAAAAGTAGTCTATTGAAACAGTTCTGGCTTTCTGTCCTCCACCCTCCCACCCGTGCCCAGCAGGCAGCAGGGGCAGCCCCCACAGGCAGGCTGGCCCCAGCAGCAGTCCCAGAAGAGCCAGGCAGCCCCGCCACCACACAGGGAAGCCTCCACCTGTGGCCAGGAGCTGGCAGGCTGCAAATGACGGCTCTGTTCTCCTAACACGGTGGGATTTCAAACCTCCCCTGTTAGGGAGCTGTGCTGGCGACCGTTCGGGCCCTGCTTACTCAAGGACAAGGGACTCTGAGCACTAACGTGGCCTGACACAGCACAGGAGCGCTCATGGCTGGCACGGCCCACGCGGATCCACACTGGCCCTCCTGCGCAGGGGCACGCTCTGCCCTCCCTGGGGGAGCAGGGGTGCTGGAGCCACACAGCTCATGGCAAAGGGACACAGTTTAATGCCATTTCTTTACTTAAACATCACCTCAAGTCCCAGGCAGGGGAGGATTCAGGGAATTTGCATTTCCCTCAGTCACTCTCCTCAGTCATGTAGCTTCTAGGGCAAGAGGATCTGGACTGGTCCTGATGTTCTACTCCTGCCTCCCAAAAGCAGTCTCCAAGGAGACTCATTCCCAGGCTCATCCCTTGAGCATCAAGGGAAACCCTGCACCCACGGCTGGGGGGGCTGACAACTTTCCGAGCTCTCCCACAGCCAGCAGGAGCAGAGGCAGGGGGGCAGCTGGCACCCGCTCTGACTAACAGCCCAAGGAGCAGACGGTCACCATATTTTCCAAGACACATGGCAGAAGTGAGGTGTTCCCTCCCGAGGAGCTGTGGCCTGGCTTCTGCTTCGGTAATCACAGGAAAAAGAGCAGGAGCTTGTGTGCGAACCCCTCCTCACCACGATTACTGGGGTCTAGACAGGAAACCCCCTCTCTCGCGGGTGCGCCTGCCCAGGAGCAGCGCTGTGAGCAAGGGCTGACACACGCAGCGAGTCACAGCGGCTCTCCGGGAGTCCAGAGACCGCCTGACAGCAGAGATCTTAAGTCACCCTGGAGGCTGTTCCGGTCCAGCCAGATCTGCCAGGCTGGTGGTATCGGCTCCCTGCAGGAACACCACAGCCTCCCTAGCCCCACCTCCAAGCTTCCCTGAGCCTGTGTTGATTTGCAGTCTTAGTTAACCCTATACCCTCTGACCCCAGGTTCTGGGCCAGCCCGTGGCTACTAGGTTTTAGCTCATCACCCGACTAGCTGCATACATTTTCCTGTGAAGCTGTGTTCACTGCTCCAAGTGCTAATTCCCTGTTGCCTGTGCCAAGGCAAGTGCAGCTAGCAGCAAATTTCCAGTGCAATGCCAGAACTGTACTGCTAGCTTTGGTCCCTCATGAAATCAAAGGCTGCTGCTCTCTGCAGCCTCTGATATTACTTCTACACCAGTAATTCCAGTGCTCACCAGTCAGGAACCCAATGGGATGTGGCAGCACACTGGCCCTGCACAACAAGCCACTGACTTCAGAGGCTGCACAACCTACAAGCTGCAGATTGAGAGCTCCTACTCCCTACCCACACCAGCAGTGCTGTAAACTGCCTCCACCCACCCACCCACCAGTTTCTGCAGGCCTCTGGCCAGACATGGTGGTTACCCAAAAGAGCAAGAGATACCACTGCCTGAGTCACAGAGTCCCAGGGTAGGGCGATGGGGTGAAGGTGACACATGCCACTCAGCTCCCAGAAAAGCCCCAACTCATGGCTTAAAAAGAGGGCCATGCTCTGCAGCGAGGACAGGCAGTGCCACGAGGTGCTGGCGTCTCCCCAGCAGTTACACAAGGAGTGTGGCAAGGCAGCAAAGGAGGAAATACAGACAGCACAGCAGGAAGAGGCTGGTTTCTCACCCACTGGCTCTGACTGCAGTGAGGGGCCAGTTCCTCCTCCTGGTTCACGATTGCCACATCCACTTGCTAGGGATTTATTTACCACACTGCAACATACACTTCTTGAGTGTTACTGAAACTTATTTAAGAGGCACAACTTCTGAACACCCGCTCAGTCAGGGCACGGAGCTTTCAGAAGCCCTGCTTTGTTTCTATGACCCACGAACACTAACTCCCACGCAGGGAGGAATGACGAGGTTGCAGGTCCCATCCACTCACGAGAAGCCTCTCTACCCCAAAAGCAAGGCAGGGCAGCCGGAGGCTGCCTTGAAGGTGGATGAAGGCACGTGGTAAGGTAGCAGGATCTGCAGCTACAGTTTTCCAGGCGCATGCTCCGCGTGCACTCTGAATTCAAGCCAGCTGCCCAGCTCCAGCATGGGACAAGCTCTTGCATCCCCACTTGTTCCCACCACAGGCCACCCACCAGTTCTCAACCAATCCCTTATTTGCAGTGACAGACCCTCCGTCCCCCCTCCTGCCCCACTCTGCCTGTGCACAGGAAGGGCACTGCCACCTGCACTGGACACAAGACCAACACACAGCTACTGCAACAGGCTAGCAAGATCAAGGCTACACACAGAACAGCTGACAGGTGACAAAGCCACAGAAGATGCCCCCTGAAAGCCAGTGCAGTCAATGCCTCCCAGCCTATAGTTTCATCATTCCCACTGCCAAAACAGCCAGGAAGGGCTGCAGTGCTTGGGAGCCAGACAAACCACAGCCCTGATGAGCTGTCTGAAAACTAGCCCAGGAAGAAATGTCCTCATCTAAATCTGCTTGCTGGAAGTAGGTTTTCCATGCTAATGGCTACTTGTCACAGAGATGGAGGGCAAGAAGAGATGGGCAAGAACTCTTCTTTGGGCAGCAGAGCCAACCCCACCCGCTGGGCCTCCCAGGGTCTACTGGGGGCTCTGAGGCTGTCCTGCACCTGACCACAGATAGTGCCACCAAGCCTGGCCCTTACTCTCCCCTCCCGGCTCTCATGAGCCTTCCCCACTTCTGAGCCTTCCTGCAACCTTCCTAAAGCAGGTGTGTGGGGCAAGGGGCTAACCTGTGTGGGGTTTCATTACAGCTCTGTAGAGTAAAAGCACCATCTCTCATATGATCAGAGATGCAGCCAAAACCAGGACTGGCTGCTAACGCTGCCTCATCCAACAGGCAGCACATGTCAGTCCCCCAGGACACTTCCCCAGGAAGGGCAGCCGCGCAGCCAACAGCCCCACAGAAGCGGGGACGGCACCACCAACCCCAGCCCTGCCCGCAAGGAGGGTAGGGCAGCTGCCTCGCACAGGACCCCATAACCCCAGCAAGGACACCGGGCTGCAGCACCTGCTGCCAGCATGCTCCTCTCACAGGCAGCGCTGGGCAGCCGCAGGCAGTGGCTCTGGGTGGCCGCTTCCAGCCTGCTGCCTCTTCAGCTCCACCTGTGTGCTAAGCACCAAGCTCTTGGAAGCACCAGCCTGGCTGGCCCCAGGCACAGGCTGCATGCGGCAGCACCCATGGCCCAGCCCTCGCTGCACATGCTTCTTGCCAACATGCACCACAGCGACGAGCCTGTACCCTGGCACTGGGGTTAGAGCAAAAGCAACTCCACAAACACTCACCCCTGACATCGCCCCACACCTTGCACTTCGCTCCCTTACACAGGCAACACTTGCCCTCTGACCAGCTCTGCACTATCTGCTTCTGGCAGCAGCCACGGAAATACTAGATTTAATGCAAATGCAATCACAGTTCACACCCTGAAGAAGAAGTTGTGGTTAACAGAGGTGGCCCGTGGCCTTTTGACATGGCAGGAAGTCACCCCCTGCTCGAGCCTCCCACCTCCATTCCCATTGCATCACACTGCTAGTGAGGCCAGTGCTTTTCTGGAGAAGCACGATGACGACGCACCCAGACCTGACATTCCTGGCAGATTAAAGAGCCAGCATCCACAGATTCCACGGCAAGAAAAAACAATTAATCATCTCCTCTCTGACAGGCTTTTGATGAACAAAGCAACATATTTCTCCCAGCACTATGATTCAGACACCTCTGCCTTCAGAGCGAGCTGGTCAGCCATTGGCCAGACCTGCGTGTCCACGGAGCTTTGTCTAAAGCTGGTAGTTCAGCACAGCCTTTCACAGCGTGCACGCTCAGCTCCAAAAGCCAAAACAGCACTTCTGCTCTCAGCAGGAAACCAACACACAGCAGCCACAGTTTATTCACGCTGCATTACATCTCACGCTCAAAGGTGAATTTCCTGCTTCAAGTAGCGGTTTCTCATTCACCATCTACTTCCTTCACTCTTCAAATTCCACTTACCTCCACCTCAGCAAGAGGAAAAGAGCTTCAACCCCTGACCTGCAAACACAAATATGCTTAAACCCAAACAAAAATGTTTCCATGGAAATTTAAGGATCTAGTATTGGAAAATGCCTTCTCATTTTGGCCTTTTTTTTTAAAAAAAAACACTGTTTTTCTACAGACTTGTTTTACATCCAACTTGTGAGGACAAAATGAGCTGGCAGGTTCTTTCCCAGAGAACACCTCCCTCCCCATGGCTCACAGCACACTTGGCTACCAGCCACCAGATGCCTGCATCCCACTCTCGTGCTTAGTAGGCTTTCGTCGAGGAATGCTGCAGAGTCTTGAGGCATGATCCAGTGCCTCAAATAAGAGCCCTGATACAACTCATCTTGTGACAACGTCTCAATAAACCTGCTAGCTGAAAGTTTCTGTATCTCCCAAAGTTAACCCAGGTCATTTTTAGCATTCCTCGAGGGCTCTGTGAGTGAACTCTTTGGGAAAGTGATCAGCAGATCCTGAGATAGAGCTGGGAGCACACGCTTGTCGGGGAAGGTTCTCACCTGAGAGGGAAGCAAGCTGTGCTGCCTGCTCGCTGGGGGCCTGGCAGCAGCAGCAGCGTGAGCTGCCCTCGCTTTTGAGGCCACTGCTGCTGTTAGGGTGGCTGGATTTGCCCAAACCCCTCTAGCCAGAGAGCAGCACACCAAGCCATCATCACACACACTGCGGGCAAGGAAAACATTTTGGTCAGCCTGAGATCATGGAAGATGACGTGCCTAGGACGTGCATTCTGTTTAACGGGCTTTCACTTGGAACCCATGAATGGGAAGGAGGTAGAACAGCACCCAGCTGCTTCTGCTTCGGGAGAAACTGAAATAGTGGGTACCAGTGATGGGGTGGGCTGGGTCTGCAGGCAGTCCTACGCCCTGATGGGTCCACCCAGCACTGGTCCTCACCCAGTGCAACACCATGGCACATGTACACATTGGGAATTACCACACTACGGCAACCACCAAATATTTAGATACACTTCAAGACTTTCCAAGCAGAATTATTGCTCTCAGGAAGTTGCCCAGAGTTTGCTCAAGAATGACTGAACTGCAATAGGAAGGGAGCCCAGCTGGTTTCTGATGACAGCTGCTGACAGAAGCACGATGATGTTATTTACTTAAGAGGAGAAGTGATGATTCAGATCCCTGGATTTTCCCTTGGTCATTCTTTTCACAAGGTAACGGGGACCCTCAGTCACTTCAAAACTATCTGCATTAGACTGCTGAAGATAAGACATCAAGTATACGAGTGCACTTGCCAACTCAGGAAGATCTTTAGAAGCACCTGCCTAAAGAACTATTGGTACAAATCCACCTTCATCATGATCCTACCTACAGCACAAGCAGCAGGGCTTCCCCCACGGTTATCACAGCTCCCTGAAACCTTAAGGAACATACTGTGAAAAATCTAATTTGGAAAAGCACCCACTGCTTTCCACACTTAGTACCAAGGGAGGCCACCTTCAAGAGAAGAAGGGACAACTTAATGAGCAGGAAAAGCTGCCTGCAGAGCAGCCCTCCTGTCCCCAAGCCCCAGCCCCACTGGAAACACTCTGCACATACCTGTTGTCTCAGCCACAGGACAGCATTTTCTACAGAGGTGAAGACAGTTGCTCTCCGTGACTGGGAAACGATGGATTATTCCAGTGAATTACTGCATGCACCCTAGCCTGACGCTAACCACTACAAAAGCAAGTCAACTGGGAACCTTTCAGTAGGTGGCAGTAGAAATATATTATCAACCTACAGGATTCCTTTAGGGACACCCCTTCTTGGCAAAATTACCCATTTAGAGCAGTTTTCAGAAGTACATTGCTTCAGGTCAGATATTGCACCCAAACCAGACTTATGACAGCAGAGTCAGGTCAAACACAGAGAACATGGGGAGGGGAAATTTACCGAGATTCTGAAAAATCCCCAGGTTTTACACTGGCAGAAGCATCCCTCACCAAACTGCCTCTTACAAAATGTGCTAAATTCCCTAATTTGGTGCTTTGTATGGCTCATCAGAATACCCTCCCAGCAATATGACTTCAGCAAAATCGTATCACACCTTTCATCTCTTGCAGTCCTGGCTGAACAAGCCTGTTTTAAAAGAAAAGCTACTTCCATAAATTTCAAAGACTCAACAAACCAGCAACAAAAATATGATGTAAACTCCCACCTAAACAGCACTGCCCCTCCAATTCAGATGCCTTTGCAGGCACATCCCTGCTAGGAACACATTTACAGACAGATGAGAGGAGCGACATGGTCAGCAGGGCAGCAGGAAGTCCTGACGGCATCCCTGCATACCTGGCAAGCAAGGTGTGGCTTTACAAAGCTGACTCAGGGCTGGGTCAGGTCTCCCACATGCAGGAGCATGCTTCCCAAAGAATCATTTCCTGTTCTCCCCAGGCAAGATGGAGGAGATGGGGTCAGGATGGAGGTTTATCAGGCACAGATAATCCCCCTCCCCAGAGCTGCTGGGCATAAAGGACAGCAAGGAATGACTGCATGGGCCTGGTGACTAAGGCAAGGACAGCAGTACTGGTTTTGTGACTAACTATTACTCATGCAAGGAGGAATTTGGAGAGGGACCCGCATCCAGCTCTGCTGGTTGCTTTGGATACTTCTGCAGCCATAAGCACAAAGGAGAGCTTTGACAATGAATCAGACCCTGGTTTAAAATGACAAAGACAGACTTATCTGCCAACTTTGTGTTAAAATGATTTCAGTGTAATCATAAAAGCAGCTTAATGCTAATCAGAGGAAACAAGCAATGTTTTCAGACCCAGATGACTAAATGTAGGCTCCTGGATGGACAAAACCATTTAGATGCAGAAGTGGTTTTTTATTAATGCATAACGTATTTCACTTTCCCTGAATTACAAAGGAATGAGAGCATACGGGCAAAGTTCACTTGAAAAGCTTTTCCCATTAGGTTGTGGGTTTTTTTGGTTTGGGTTTTTTTTGGTTTTTTTTAAAATCAGAGCAAACCCACCCCACCCCACCCCCCAAAAAAAAATCCGAAAATAAATTCTGGGATACATTTATTTTGAAAGCATCTCTATAACTAACTTCTAAAGGATTTAAAAGAAAGCAATCAACACCCATGTTAATTATTCTCCTGCTTTTAAAATCTACAATTATGCACCTAAAAATAAAGGTAGGAACTGTGAAAATAGAGTCATCAAATTCCAGCTCTCCCTTCATGAAGCCCTTGCCCTCTCAGCTAGTTTGTGTGCTTAATTTGCAGTTTGCAGTGCAGGGAAGACTAACAAAGAATTACTAATTAATCAGTTGCTTACAAACTCTGGGAGTCTGAAAACTTGCTGTGGTGAACAATTGCTCCAAATGAAAGATCCAGCCTTGCAAATGCCTACTCACACATGTGTGATATTATAAATACATGTCATTCCACCAAAATCAACATCACCCACAACCACACTTCACAAAACTGTGGTGAGAAGTTAATTTTTATAAGCCAACCCAGGTCTAAATCAGTGGAATACCCTTTCAGAAAGCTGGGAATGCCTTTTTAAATGTGATGATTTCTTCTTCCTATGCTTCTAAGATTACAATGTCATGTTTTGCAACCAGTGACTTATGCACTATTTAACACAGGACAAGCTTCTTACGCAATTTTCAAAGCAGAACATATTCTTAGTTGATCTTTACCTAAGAAGTCTACCATAGGAAGCAGAATCAGTATTTAAAAAAAATACCCCTCCTGTCTTGTAGTTTACTGAAGAGCATCACTTTTAAAGCTACAAGGGGATAGCTGCACACAATCAACTTTCATTTGTCTGGGATGACAGATGATGCAATTCAGATAAAAGAGAAACCACATAAAATACACGTTAAGTTAGGCTATAAGAGTACAGTCCTTTTGCTATCCTCGCTTTTGACAAGTGACAATAAGACAGATGGTGAGGCTTTAAACATTAAGAATTAAGTTAAGTCAGTGATTCATCACAGCCTTGAAAGCAAGGAATAAGGCCTATTGTTCATGTTACCATCAGAATCAGTTTAGGGGACAGAAAGAATTAGAGCAGCATTAGCTATGCCCCAGTTCCTCCAATATTTACCTTAAATTCTTATGGCCCCAGTCCTACGTCAGAGGGCTTTTCCATAAAGAATGATTTTGTACCAACAGTGTTAGTTCTGTGTCCATTACACTCTCAACCTTCTCACTGTTTTAATATTTTAAAGCCTATTTTTCATTTCAAAAAAATCAGGAACAACACCACAGATTTTTGTCCCTGTAAGACAGCCAGACCTATAGGAAAAAAAAAAAAAAGGAAAGAAAAAAAGAAAGAAAAAAGAGCTTTGGCTACTCTCTTCAAAACAAACACCTTTGTGGAGGGAAAACCAATGCTAACAGCTCTGCCCGTGCAGACTGTGCTCTACTCTCCTATGGGAGAGCCTCTGGATACTCCCCAGCTGACAGCAAGCTTAGACAGGCAGCTCAACCACCCGTGTCATCAAAACCCAGCCTAAGCCTCCAGCTTCGCAGCCCAAATAGCAGGGGCAAGCCCTCAGTGAAGGCACAGACTCAGGCCTGGATGACAGAAGCCAGAGTCAACATGAAACAGTTTCATAGAATCACAGGATGGTTTGGGTTGGAAGGGACCTTAAAGCTCACCCAATTCCAACCCCAGGCAAGGACACCTTCCACTAGCCCAGGCTGCCCAAAGCCCCGTCCAACCTGGCCTTGAACCCTTCCAGGGAGGGGGCAGCCACAGCTGCTCTGAGCAACCTGTGCCAGGGCCTCACCCCCTCACAGGGAAGAATTTCTTCCTTAGATCTAATCTAAATCTGCCCTCTTCCAGTTTAAAAACTGTTCTCCCTCATCTTATCCCTAGCCCCTGACCAAGAGTCCCTCCCCCCTTTCCTGCAGCCCCTTTCAGCCCTGGGAGGCCGCTCTAAGGTCTCCCCGGAGCCTTCTCTCCTCCAGCTGAACCCCCCCAACTCTCTCAGCCTGTCCTCAAAGGAAGGTGCTCCAGCACCCTGAGCATCTTCGTGGCCTCCTCTGGACCCACCTAGGCAGGTTCTGTGTCCTTCTGTTGTTGGTGCCCCCAGAGCTGGACACAGCACTGCAGGGGGGTCTCACAAGAGGGGAGCAGAGGGGGAGAATCCCCTCCCTCAACCTGCTGCCCACACTGCTCTGGATGCAGCCCAGGACATGGTTGGCTTTCTGGGCTGTGAGTGCATGTTGCTGGCTCACAGTCAGTTTTCCACCCACTCATACCCCCAGTCCTTCTCCTTGGGGCTGCTCTCCATCCACTCCTCGCTCAGCCTGTGTTTGTGCTTGGGATTGCCCCGACCCATGTTCAGGACCTTGCCCTTGCCCTTGTTGAACTCGATGAGGTTCACATGGTCCCACCTCTCCAGCCTGTCCAGGTCCCTCTGGATGGCACATCCCTGCCCTCCAGCGTGTGACCACACCACACTGCTCGGTGTTGTCAGTGAACCTGCTGAGGGTGCCTCGATCCTACTGTCCATGTCACCAGCAAAGATGTGAAACAGCACCGGTCCCAACCCTGACCCCTGAGGAACATCACTAGCCACTGCTCTCCACTCGAACATCGAGACATTGACTCCTTTGAGTGCAACCATCCAGATAATTTCCCAGGAACGTCACCAAGTCCAAATGTCCATGTCCAGAAGGACCTGCCCTGACACCTGTAGCTGCCTCAGACACACAAAGCCATGCAAGATGAAGACTATTGCCTGGCCTGGTTCTCACAGGGGGTCTGGCAAGGCTCTTGCAGCTCACTTTCACACCAATCTCCGTAACTTGTGGAGGTCCCAAGCTCCCACAGCTTCCTCCTAAAAGGTTCATGCAAACCCATATGTTAATCCTACATGATAAATCCAGCCTCCATCTACAGCAAGCAGGCAAGATTACCTCCAGGAACAAGTGATCCTCCGGAAGCATTTATTGTCTTTCTTTTGACCACAGAAAACATCTGGTCTCCTAACTCATAGATTGATAGGGAGGGTTAATGAAACTCGAAGGTATAATTCATGGACAAGAGGAGGATATCACCACTATGAATTCCCAAACATCAGATACTGTAAAGTGGGGGGGTGTGGGGGGTGGTGAGGTGTGTGGAACAGAATAAATAGTAAACAAACAAACAAAAAAAAAAAACCAAAACACACCCAACACACAGGAGGATGGAAGTGGAATGGAACAAATAGCAAAGCAAAAAAAACCCAAACCACCCCAAAACACAGCCAACACACCACCTTCCAGGACAAGCAAATCAAGAGAATAAGAATCAATCTCCTCCCCAGCAATGCCCCAAACCTGCAAATGATCCATGCCAGAGGAGTTTTGTACATGTTTGCAAATCATACTGTAGCCAAGCCCCCAGGTTGCACAAATGGTTCTGGCTTGGCTCTTGTACAAACAACAGCAAGAGAAGCACAGCAGCCTTCCTTAGAGCAGACCAGGCCATAAAGCCAACAGGGCTGAAATCAAGCCAGGGACTGACCTCGGTCTATGCGTACACTTGGAAACAAGGGGCAGCGTCTGTGACAACATGTGTTTAAAATCATGTCCTTGGTACGTGCGTGTATGCCAGCAATGGAATGAGAGAACAGCACACTCATCCAGAGCAAAATCTGCTCCAGGCTAGGGCACAGAGGGTTATTCTTGAGGCTTCCCCTCTCCAAAGGAAAACAGGAGCACTCCTTATTTTCCCCTGTTTATGTAAAAAGCCCACCACACATTCCTGGGCACTGGCCTATCCTGAGCCAACCATGGGATGAGAGCTTCTATGCTGTAAATCCCAGGAAGAAATTGGTCTAACTTGGGAACACCCTAACAATTGCTACCTTCTGGTGGTCGCTTAGTGGCCTGCAAAGTGCACCACAAATCTCAAGAGACTTGTTTTCACACCATTAAAGCCACCCTCAGAGCTGGCCTCCATGCTGATGGTTTCAGCGTAAAAACCGAAGGGCCATCCAGAGAGCTGCTGCAGGAGCACAGCAGAGGCACGCAGCCACACCAAGCAGGTCCCTTCGAGCCATACCTGCTCAGAGAACATGAACTCCCAGGCTCTGGCACTCCTCCCCAGCCACACCTCGTCTGCTTAAATCTTTATTCCCACAGGGTAAGAAAACACTGTTGTGGCAACCATCAGAGGCACCCTGGTCGACTCATCAAGAAGGGGGGCACCACCATTACACCTCAGAGCTGCTGCAAAGCTATTTTAAAGCTCCTAGAGAAAGAGGATTAGAGAAATGGAAGCCGCAGCACGAGCAAGTTTGCATCCAGGCAGCACCAGGGAAGAAGTCTCTTGTTACCTCTGACGTCTGGTCACCATCAGGCGTTGCAATGCAGTCACTTTTCAACTTTTCCAGGAAGGAGCCCTGCAACACCATCTAAGCCGTTAAACATGGAGCACAGCAGTGTTTGATTGCAGATGGTTCATTTCTCCACCATGAACAAGAGCAAGGAAGATTTCTCTGTCTGGCAGGGCAATTGGACATGGTATTTTAGGTATCACATGAAGAATTTCTGAACTAGAAGTCAAGCACTTAGGTATGTATAGCTTCCCCACTTGTATGTCCTGCTCCAGGTAGACAGAGAAGAAAACCACCAACCCTTTATCTCTACAGCAGTAAATTTTCAGTTACCCATACACGTGTGAAAGAATTGCCTGGGAAACAAGCACACAACAATGTTGTGGTCAGAGTTTAAAACAAATCCAACTCAACGAGAAAGCTGCAGGTTGCTTTTGCCCTTTTCACAAGGGAGCTAAATTCAGTGGCACACAGTAGATAGAGCTGCCCAGCAAAGCCGCCTCCTTATTTGTTATTTTTAGCAATTTAGTCTGACAACGCCTGACAACTAAACATGCTGAATATAGCAGGATAGAAGGGGACTATCAGATATTATCAGAGAAAACACACAGCGATAATCACTTTCTCCACCCCTACCGAAGAATCAATTTTCCATGTCTTTATAACATCACAGAGTTTGTTCTTTTTAAAATGCCACATTTAAAAACAGAATCCATCTAGCCCCACAATGGAAACGGATAACATTTCCTGAAACAAAGCATTGTTCCACCCCTCACATATCATGTTTCCTTAAAAACAAGGGAAGAAAAACATTACTTGGTTTTTCTCCTAATACTGCACAAACATTGCTGAGCTAAAAAGAGTCTGTGCTCATCCCTTTAGAATGCTTTCAAAATAGATTTAACACATACCCCTCGTACTATGAAACACAACAAGAATTTGATAGTATCAGGACTGGAAAAATCCAATTGCCACCGCTGAGCAGGACGCTTCCGATGCCAGTATGAGTGAGCCTATGCCATCACTCCCTGCAAGATTCAAGAAGGTTTTTGTAAGCCTCACTGGCACAGCATTTAAGTAGGCATGTGTATGTTGCCAGCAAGCCCGGGCAGTCTGTTTGAATTCCAAAGGATTACACACAAATTGTGAAGTTAAGAATGCTACATACGTACACATATCTATTCATGTTCATACCTTAGCTGTAACAAGAAGGGTAAAGCTACCTTGCTTCTTCTGCAGAGTACCTGACAGGCTGTGCATCTGCCCCCTTGTACACATCCATACCCCTTTGGTGTTTTCAGAACACAGTTCCTCTCACTACGTACGTCCAATATATACTCCAGCCAAGCCTTCTTTTCAGAACCCTGTATAATACAAATACAGGTCTGGTTCTCCTTGCTGCTTTGCCATGCAGCAAGCATCAGGGAGGACCAACCCAGTATCACATCAATTTGGTGATGCTGCCTTGAAAAAGGCAATGCACCACTTCAGTAGCAGAGGGACCCAAGAGAGTGGAGGGACGGACAAGGAGTAACTTTAATTGTGCATTGCAGTGGAGACTATCAGAGAGGGCAGAAAAGCTTTCAAACCAGACGCAAAACCCTTCATTGTTTTCAAAGTTCGCTCTGACAGCTGTGAATGTCAGGAAACCCAGCTCACAGCTCTGAAGCAGCTTAAAGCCCACATTTTCTTAAACAGTCAGCACTCAGGAGGTCTCCTTGCTATACAGCTGGATGGATTTATAGAAGAGCTCAGCAGTGAACTCAGCCCTCTCTGCTGTGCTCCTCTGCAAACAGCACCAAGCTAGCAGTCAGAGCATTTCTCAACTTTAGGCTTGTATCAAAACTACACATTTCACAATACCCTGGCAATAGTGTTGTAATAGCAAGCCATAATTGTCTCAAGATCATGGTACATGAGTAACCAGATCAGCCACACTGTAGAGATACTGGAGTATTACTCTGACCAGCTTGGTTCAACTATGAAAGGTGAGAAATGTGAGTAAATAATAAAGTAGTTAAAAAGGTATAATATAAACCTAAGTTTTAAAATTCTTCCAGTTTTAACAGTGGATGGAGGGAAGTTTAACCTATCTTGGTTTGATATTTGTTTTACAATGATGCAGTAAAAGCACAAGGTCACAAAGCTTCACATTCTTTCCTGCTTCTGTCACAACTTGTTTTCAGGACAGCAAAATCCCCTACTCCTCTGATAACTGCTCTCTGACTTGGACTCAGGTATTTCCCCTGAAATCTGAGTTTCCAGCAGTTGTCAGTCTAAGAGCTTGTCCTTTTCCATGGAGAATTCCAAGCCTAAGGGAAATCGTTTTCACAAAACTGCCAGCCAGCTAGAAGCAGAGTACTTAAAAGATGGACTTGAATACTCACTTAGAACAAGTCTGTATAGTTTTGGCAATATGAGCCCTACTATCCCATGGTTAAAAGGAAGAAACAGCCCATGTTGCAACCTCCTATCCATTCCCACCATCTTTTGAGACAGTCACTATTGCTGGCAACTTCAGTTCAGTGGCCGTAACCAGAGACTCAAGCAACAGGGAGCTATGAAGCAGAAAAACACGTCTGTGAAGGAGCCAGCTCTGAAGCTCTGTGTAAGAATGGCAAAGGTTGTAATTTGGGGAGAATTCCATCCATTCTGCTGAACTCAGTGATCAGAAAGTTCAGGGGGTAACATAATTCCCCACCAGAAAGAGGAAGAAACTGAGATGCACAACTGAAGGGCACAGTAGTCAAAAAGTTGACCACAGCCCAATGGACCTGGCAGTAAGGGACTCGATGGGCAGTTTGTAAACCACCCTCTGATCACTTCCAAATCCAGACACGCTGCTACAAAGTCCTCCAACCCCAGCCACAGGGCTGTCTTTGCGCAAAGCCACTGGCATCTGGGATGGCTCCAGAGTAGCCAGGATACAATCACTTTTATCACATAACAAGAAAAATGACTGTGCCTTGTCTGCATTACCAGCACCTTAAGTATATAGCCTAGCCATGGAGTGCTTGTTTTCCCTGTGCAGAAAAAGTTCTTGTGGCCAGAAACACAAAACCCCTTAGTATGTGGCACAGACAACACAACATATGGTAGTGTACCTGTCCTACAGCTCCCCAGGCAAGCTGAGTTTTAAGAAGGAATTAAAACAAATACAAACTCTACTTCTGTTTTAGTATAAGTAGGAGACAACAGAGACAGAACTGCCAGGTTTGAGCACCAACTTGTTATTCTTGCTTGTCCCTACTTAGCTGGTCTCCACAGTCACTTCCTCCAAAACACTAACAGATTAAACAAGTAGCTTGACACAATTCAGTCTTTGCTTCCTCTGTCATTCCCCAAAACCCAAGGAACAGGGTTTTGTTTAATTATATTTTAGGGGCATTAGGAAAAAAATACAGTATTGGCCTTGGAAAAGTACATTTTGAGCATCTTCTCTGAAGAACTGTAGCTGTACATGCAGCCGAGATTCACTAGATAACTTGTTTGAACACTGGAACTTGCGCAGACACTGTATTTCCTAGATACTCTTCTCTGCCTTGAATGTTCCAACCAGATAAACATAAGAACACAGAAGTGTTCTAACCACATCGTCAAAACAAAGTCCCATCTCCCCCTAGATCTGGTCTTCAACAGCAGCCACAAGGAGATGCCTAGGGCAGAGCGTAAGGACAGGGCAAGCATATTCGGTACTTCCTCCTCATATTTTCCCAGCCTCCAGACATTTTTAGCTCAGGGACTTCCTGAGCAGGATGCCATTTCTACATATTTGGTAATTCTCAATGGATTTCTCTTCCATGAATTTGTGCAATTGTCCTGAGCCAGTGTAAACTTTTAATATCCACAGCACTGGCAAAGTTTCACACCACCTATCTGCTGTGAATAGCCACATAAACAACCTTTTGCCAGTTTTAAACCTTGCTCCTATTAATCTCATTTGAACCCCTCACGCCCAGTTTTCATATCAGGACACACAACATTCAATCCCTCCTGGGGTTACAGATCTAGCAAAGAAACAAAGTGACATGAACTACTTGTAGGTTACAAGTAACAGGCACTATGTTTCACCTAGATAAAATCCTTCAAAATGAAAAGTACCAGGTAAAAACAGGGAATGTAACAAACAGCATCTTGTTGACTGTCAATGTTCTGCTTTTGTCATCATTACCTGCCAAAAACTTACCTCTAATTCCTTAATTTTCTCTTCGGCTATTCTCTGTTTTTCTAAGAGCTGATTATGAATCACTCCTTTAGACTGAAGAATAAACCTACAAGTGAAAAAGAAGAGACAGACAACTGTTGGGGTATATTTTTTTTATGTCTGTTGTACACCTAGCTGCACATAGAGTTAAACTACAGTGACCTCTGCAAAGTATTCATCCCCCACCTGCAGGTTCTGGACAGAGGCAGAAGAAATTGCTACGACAGCTCACACAAACCACCAGGCTGGCCTCAAAGTCTTGCTCACTAATCTCACCCATGATCTGGAAGAAAATGGATGCACAGATCTCCCTCTATCATTCAGTGTCCTTGAATGATCTGAAAGCAGCTCTTGCACACAGCTAGCAAGGGGAGTCTGTCATCACATTCCCTTCAAAGAGATCCAGACCAGCTGATGGCACAGTCAAGGAAACCTCTCTCAACTGGTGAAAGCCATTCATTACCATTTTAGTGCTCACAAACTAAACAAACCTGCATAATAAAACCAAAGCTTTCTACACAGAAAGGCTGACAGTTGGGGTTGTTCGGCCTGGAGAAGTGAAGGCTCCAGAGAGACCTTACTGCAGCCTTTCAATACATAAAAGGGGCTTATAAGAAAGACAGAAAGAGACTTTTTACAACGGACTCTCATGACAGGACAAGGGGCAATGGTTTTAAACTGCAGGAGGGCAGGGCTAGATTGGACATAAGGAAGAAATGGTTTACAGTGAGGGTGGTGAGACACTAACAGGCTGCCCAGAGAAGCTGTGGCTGCTCCAGCCTTGGAAGTGTTCAAAATCACATTGGATAGGGCTTTGAGCAACCTGGTCTAGTGGAAGGTGTCTCTGCCCATGGCAGAGAGGTTGGACAGGATGATGTGTGAAGGTCCCTTCCAACCAAAACCCTTCTGTGATTTGATGATAGAGACAGGTGCTTCCACCAGAAACACAGAGCCATGGTACACCTGCCTTTACTTGAGCTTCTACAGCTCCCACTGCCAAGCTCAGAGCTTGGCTTTAACACATGCTCACTCACCTCTGAATTCCCATGCCTTCCACATTCAGAGGCTTTTTCTGTGGGGTGGGAAGTGGTTGTTTTTAACTGAAATTGCAGCCACTGGTTTCCACTTGTCCTGTTGTTTAAGCACCAAAAGGATTTGAAAGATGCATCCATAACATC
Organism: Athene noctua; assembly: GCF_965140245.1. Lineage (NCBI taxonomy): Eukaryota > Metazoa > Chordata > Aves > Strigiformes > Strigidae > Athene > Athene noctua. Next base: position 2,747,120 of record NC_134048.1, on the reverse strand, counting down.
TCAGTCACAGCAATTCTCCTCACCAGCATGCAAAAAACTGCCTGACTTGCTCAGAAGAGCCTCTTAAGGAGCACCAGCATCCAAAGCAGCTCTTCAGCACACGACACTGGCATCTCACAAATAGGTAAAGGACAACTAAGTTCAAATGAATTTTAGGAACCTTTCATAGTTGTTTTTCATCCTTCCAGACATAAAGAATGTACAAGCCGCTGATTCGACCCTTCCCTACTTAGAAAGTCCCCCAAGGGATTTAGAAGGAGCCTCCACGGGTCATACCAACGAGGTCAAGGTCTCCCTCCAGCACCAACTAGGGTCAATGTCTTCCTGCCAGGTGACAAGAGCTCATGCTTGAACAGTTAAAATGAGCAGCTTTAGACAGGGCAGAATTCCCCGTCTGCTACAGAAAAATCTGAAATCAGTTTGTAGTGCCATCTCCCATGACAAATAGCATTATTAATGTGTTTGCTCAGGGCCTGGTAAACACAAATGCGGATCTGCTGCTTGGCTTGAAACCCAGCATACTCTGCATCAGCAACACAACAGCCAAAAGGAAAACTACCTGCCACATGCATTCCTGAAACGCATGGGAATAGAACTGCAGTTAATTATAACAGGTTTCCAATTAAAACTCTCTTTGGTGCTGCTATTAACTGCACTTAGCAATCACCTCCTCCTCCTTCTCCCACTTCTCTCCCTTGATCCGCTTCACCTCCTCTTTTCTACAGTAACTTCCGCTCTATCTCTTACATTCCAATTTTCTCAAATCTCTCCTGGTTTCTTCCCAATCTCAGTTCATGTTTATTACTGGTGTCATCTTTGTTTTACATCTGCTCCTGTTCTTTACAACACAGCTCACTCATACCCTCTTTGCCCCCTCACGCCCACCCCCTTCCCTTAGGTGCTCCCACAATCCACTTTCACACAGTGGTAATGTTTTCAGGTCCCAGCACACATGAGCCTGCTGAAATAAAATGCCAGTTTTGCTCAGTCTTGTGAAAATCAATTCCATGACCACCCTTACAGGGAAGAGAAGTTATTTACATTGCTATTAGATGCAGAGCCTGCCAGAGCCAGCCAGATGAGCTACTTTTCAGGACAACCAGCAACCACAGCATTCTGACTATCACCTTGAGCCTGCAATGCCAAAAGAAACAAACACCAGTCTTCACACACAGAGCCCCTGCAGATTTTGGGGTGAAGACTAAAATTTTGCCTTGCTTCTGCAGTAGCTGCCATTAGTGAAAAAGCTGCAAGATGCCCTCAGTAAACAAAGTCATCAGTCCTTTCCCACATCACAGCTTCCCTGAGCCCGTGTGTGTATGAACATTTTCTTAATTACTTCCTTTATTCTGTGGAAGCAGCGAAGAAGAACAGGATACCTTTCTCATCTGCTCCCCCAAACTGTATAGCAAGATTGGTCATTGTGGTTTCACTGATGCACCTGGACTAAGAAACAAAGTTAAACACCAGCACAGGTTGATCAATTTTCCCCCATGCTGCTGCTGGGAAGGTCCCAGGCGCTGAGCAATTCTAGCTGTCTGAGAACCACTACGGGCACTAAAACCTTTGAACAAACAAGTGGCTGACTTCACTTCTATTCTGCAAATGTCACCAGCAGTCATCCGGGAAAATATCCTCCCTTCCACCCTCCTGCAATGCTCTGGCAGACATGTGACAGCAAATTAAAATTGGATGGCTGAAGTTAGCACTGACGAGACTTATGTGGGCAGCTGGGCACAAACACAACCACCCCAATTTTATTTGCCATAAAATAGTGGGCTGGAACCTGTGTCCATTCACACACTGGCTCAGAGGAAAATCAAATGTCCCTGACTTGGCCAGCAGCATCCTTCAGAAGGGTCTTCACCAGCACCAGCTTCAAGCCACCCATTTTAATCCCCTGTTACAAGACCATCAAGCCCTCAGCCTAAAGCACACAGGTGCTGCTACATGATCTGTTAACAGCCAGGTTTTTTTAAGTTGAAGCTATAAATCCAAATTCACAGTTAACTTTTTAAATCTGTGGCTTCACTTTCCAAGACAAGAAGGGCTCAAAAAAACTCATCAGTGTTTTACCTTCTAGCTTGGGATGCACACATTATGGAGAGCTCGGCCAAAGTTTTTACCTAAGGAAATAATGTAGTTTATGGCAGCACTTGGGAAATGCAGAAGCTTGTTCTGCTCATTAGGTAAGAGGTGCTGCAGGGCAGTTGCAATAAACTGGAGTTTAAATTTAATCTGGATTTCATTCTTTCAATTGCCCTAAGTAAAACACCAACTTGGTATTTTTCCTTCTCACCAAGCTAGAGAAACAGGGCAGTGTCATCCTGCAGCCTGATTTTACTTAAATGTGGGTATTTTGTTTATTAATTTTTAAGCTCATGAAAGAACCATGGGAGGTTCTGAGGACTCAGTGGTTCCCTGAGTGAGTTTGTGAACAAGCCTTTCAAACACATGAACTTCATCCACTGCCTGGAGGGACACCACCAGCTGAGAAATGGCCCCACAATACAGTCACCACATCCAGACCCGATGAGACACTTTCTGCTCTGCAACGCTGAGCTTGGCAGATGACATGACTAACACCAGCCCCTTGGCATGGGTCAGCACCGAAGAGCTACCTCCACAGACCGCTCTGCCAGAGCCACTGCAGGAGGCTCCAAGAACCTGTGCACTGAACAGGCATGGCTTGTAAGTACTGATAGTCCACAGAAGACAAGCAGCAAACCTCTTCCAGATAAGTGAGTTCACTCGTGTCCACCTTCTCTCAGTGAAGTGTCACAGCACACACTAATACATCTGTAAAACACGACACCTACACTATCAAACATAAAACAATGATTCAGAGAAAGTGTTCAGCACTACAGTGGCAATTACAAAGCTTAGTAACAACCACCTCCTCACACAGGAACTTTTTCGCTGTTGTTAAATAACACCAGAAATGTCTGGATCAGAATGGACAAGTTCAACAAATCTCAGCTGGCCACCCATTTCAAAGGGAATGGCTAGGATTCCCTAGAACAGAGCAGGATTTGCCCTATTCCAGATACTTCACAATTTTTCCAGTGTCCATAAAGGTAGAAACTCGAAACAAAACACAGAAAAGTAGAAAACAAAGCTACAGAGGAGTGGGGGCCTCAAGGACAGCAATGCTCAGCCAAACCTGGGCTGCCAACAAGAGCAGCTCCATAACAGTGAAGTGTTCGCAAATTGTCTGTACCTAGGCGCTCTGGTCTCCTGGTGACTGCTGGTTCTCAAGTGCAATACAGGGAACAAAAATAGAGTACAAGGGAACTGAAAGAGAAACTACACTCTAAATATTCCCGCTTGTTTCTATTTTCCTTCCTCTGCTAGCTCCACATTGGGATTTTTGTTTCCCTAAGGCAGAGAAAGTGGTTTATATACTCTGAGACTCATTGCTTGTTTCCTCCTGAAGGGATCTCTTAGCCTCTTCCCAATTCTAAAATTTCTAGATACAGTGCCCATTTGTTCAATGTTTATACAGCACTCTCTAATGTCTTGGTCAAAATGGTCTTCAGGCTCTAGTCAGGCTGGTCAGCAATGGTGTCAGCTTCATAATCTGACTGCTCCTTCATGTCACACGTACACACCCAGAAAGTGATGTTCGTACAGCATAAGTAATTCCATAACTCAGTCTGTTTGCACCAAAATGTACTGTTTTCTTCACTTTAAGACATAATATTAGATACTGAAAGATTTGTCTTAATGAGTGAGGTTATGGAGATGTTTGTTCAGCACACGCCACTCTTCATTATGACATACAAGTCATTAAAGTTATTAAAGGTGGAGTACCAGTGATGCTCATAGTTAAGGTTTTCCATTAAGAACCCCTACTTTCAATTACTTGCAACTGCAACCAACTTCAACCTTCATGTCTGCAATGTTTCGTGGCAGGCATCTGTCCCGGACCCAAGTGCTCTCTCCTCTTCCGATTCTGGTGAGGGAACATGGTTCTGGTGATTTTCCTGCACGGCTTGCCTGTGCAAGAGGCTGTTCATATTAAACTATTAAAACCAGGAGGGAAGGAGCCACACAACAGGCCATGGGGCTCCCTTCTGCCAGGCTGCAGAGCGATTCTTCCCACTTGGGTCCACGTAGATCACCACAAGAACCTGTGCAGGGTACCAGGGGAAGCCTTCGCTTTTCCCCTGCCTGACAGTGATATACATCCCTCTGCCTAATTTCAGAGAGAGATGAGTTTACAGGTAGGAATGCTCCAGTGCTATTTTGCCAGAATAATGATGAATGACAGACCTAAAAATCCATTCAACCTCACTCCCAGCTCACACAAAAGGTCATTATAACTCCAGCTTTATGGTTCCCATTGCATTTGGGAAACTCTCTACAAAAACTTAAGATACTGAATAGAAAACAACTTCGTACAAAGCCATAACAATATTTTAACACGTTTATTGTTTTTCTAAAAAAACCTAACACACTGTGCTATAATGCAGTACAGTCATTTACATGGAGTGTCTTGCTCCTTGAAACCAAGCGTTTTCATTAGACTACTCCATGAGAAAAAGCCAGGCTAAGCCCAGTCATGCCCTCATCTATTTAAAGAGGCTTTTTAATTCTGAACTTGCACCGCTGTTCAGGCTTTGAGCATACTCAATAGAGGATTACTGCATTTTAAGTACTGTTCAAAGCCAATGGAAGAGAGGCTTCCAGAGAACTGATCCCAAGCAATCTAGCTTGATTGAACAGAAGCTGGCTGTGCACAACTGCAAGCACCCAGTAGTGCCCTTCCACCCTCCTGGGGTCTACTTTATGCTTCTGTAAACTATTCCCTATGCAGTTCATAACAGGCAGTGCTTATACCCAGCAAATTCCAGTTTTAGTTATCCTAGATGAATTATCCAGTTCCAAACAAGACAAGGAAGCAATATTAAAAAAAAAAAAAAAAATAAAATCATTACTAATTATAGTTTGTGCTGCCACCCTTCATGTCTAAGAGTTTCACATTTTTCAGCCTGATTTTGAATTTCCCATTCAACAGATCATATGCCTTAACTAGAGCTTGTTCAGAAACAGCGGGAGTTGGAACAGATGAGTTGAAGCTTTTCCTGTGTTTGCTTTTACTTTAGTGTCCAGTCGTCTCACTGGGTCACTCTCAATATAGTTAAACCTAACTATTCCTCCCTTCCCCCCTGCCAAAGCAGCACATACCTTAAAGCAAAACAAATCCTGCAGCTTATATTGGGAGGATTATATATGAATACATTCCAGAAGCAGCAGTTTATAGTTCATGTGTCATTTTACTACTGCTCTGAGAGATGGATATGCACCAGGAGCTGTTTGGGAAGGAGATGTGTGTTGAAGCATGCTGGCAGCACCTCTGCTGGGGAGCAGAACCTATGCCTGACAGCACTGGAGCACACAGAGACCAGGATCAGTACTGGAAGCAATCCAAACCAAATCTTATGTAGGCCACAACAAATGTTCATCTGAGTAAAAGTTACCCTTGTAAGCCATAAAGCTATTTACGTTAAGGAGCTAAAGGAAGAGAACAAGAAGTGACACACTGTTTACTTCCTCAAACCTCTCCACAGACTGGTCCAACTTGTCCATCCTGCCCTGCTGAGGGACAATGGGGTTTGTTCTGCACTTCAGGCCATGTTTACACCGAGTTTTAACTTTTTTTTTTTTTTCTGATCTGTCAATAGCTACAGCATATTACATTACCTCAAGCCAAGATAGTAACACAGCTTGCAAACAGCAGTTTCTGCATTGCCAGACACTTAACTAGACGGTAGATTTATACCATTGTTCGTGCTTGGTTCTTTAAAAAAAAGAAAGCAGGTTCTCTAAAAAAAGAAATACCTCTAAGTGTGTATTAAATATAGCACAACCCAAAATAATAATAAACTGTGGTCCGCTTTTAAAGAACATCATCAATTCTTTTTGAAGGCTCAAACAACATAAATGGAATTTTAAAAAAAAGCAAATGCCTCCTCTATCATACAGGAATTAATAACATTTGAGATTCAAACCATCTGGGGAAGGCAGTGTAAACATGACTGCAGTTCATGGAGGTAAAATCTGTGAATATTTCTTCTTCACTGTATCCCTGGTTTAGTGGTATTATCTTCTAATTTTGCTTTAATGTAATTTTTCAGTATGTAGCAATGATGACCTGTTGTTTATTTAAGTAAAGGCAACTCAAATGACTACAGCAGGCCTACTAGTAGATGCCCTTCCAATAGACTTTTTGCACTCTAGGTTGCACCATATTTGAAAGTTGATAGCAGCGGCAAACAGAAGCAATTTTTCTAATAATAGGAAGTCAAAATTAATTTATAATTTCCCCTGTATTTTTATGAATTCCTCACAAATTCCTAAGGAAGAATATTTAAAAAAAAAAAATCACCCCCCACCCACCCCCCCCACCCCCCCACACACACACCCCGCCCTCCAACATGAAATGAACACACATCTAGAAAAACACCAAACAAATATTGGTGTAAACACCCTGGTCAACCAATCCTAAGGAAATTTCTATCTAAAAAAACCCTTTTTTTCTATTGTGATCAGAAAGGTGAACTTTGCAGTAGTAAATGAAGTGACATGGAGATACTGCTATACTCTGACAGGTAAACGTGTTTGCTCTTCTCAGCAGCAGTCCTTCACTAAGAACCTATATAGGAAACCCAGCAAAATCAGGATACATCTCTCTTGAAAAGTAAATCCATCCACAGTTGCAAGAAAAAAAGCCAAATGCTTTGTGCCTTGCCCATGAAAAAACCTCTGAAATGCTAAATGAGGACGAAGACTCAATTATTGACTTGTGGTTGTTAAATAGCACGGCCTTGGCTTCTGCACATCCCAAATCCTGCTACAACAAAGCATCAAAGAAAAAAATGCAACAAACATCACAGAAGTGGACATAAAGATAACCAAGTCAAAAGAATTCAAGTATAACACTTATATATATAAGTATATATATATGTATATATATATATAGTATATGTATAGTTATATAACACAAGATATTTCTGAACACTAGTGTTAACTTAGCTAGCACTAAAACAATCACACTGTTGTTTCCCAATCAGTAAGAACAAAGTTTGTAGAATCAGCATTTGTGGACCAAAAAGGCTGTATGTTGTTTTGGAAAACAGATTTTTCTCAGAACGCCTGATTTTTTTTATTATTTTTTTTTTTAAACTGGATGAAACATTCTGTTAATTCAGCAAATACTTTTGGAGAAAACAAAAATAAAAATTCAAGACAGCAGTTGTAGCATTCCTGAGTTCAGCACTCTGCTATTTTATGCAAGTTCAATACAGAGATTCAAGAACCAATCTCATCCCACAGGACTGGTTTCCTCATACTTTACTTCAATGTTTTAATGTAGGGGTCATGAACTGAATCCTCCTTTCAGGCTTTGAACAGGCAGCTAGGTCAGAAGATGCTCAGACCTAGATTTCTCATTTGTATTAAGGCTGTTCCACATAAAATGTATGTATTACATTGACATACATATGTCAGAGACTGACTCTGGGCATCTTCACCCAACAGCTGTGGGCCCTGAGTGTTGGGTCCCTTGTCACACGCTGCCCTGCTGGCTAGATATCCACTGATACCACACCTGGAGGGCATCCCCAAGCAGAACAGGGATACAACAGGGACTCTCTCAAGTACTTCTTTGGTCCAGTGATTCAGCCATTCTCCTCTGCCATAGAAGGCCAAATTTTAGTGTTTGCACTAAACAAGAGATACAGCCCTATATTCTGAAAGAAGTGCTCTAGCATTCAGTATTTCTACAGGGATTCCCAGGGAACACTTGATTCCAACATTTCCTTTAGGAAATGGGAGGAAAAGACTCAAAATACAGTACTTCAAACCCACTAAATACGAAAATAAATGTAAGTTCCTTGCTGTCTCAGAACACCAGAGTGACATTTTAAGTGCTTGGAGAACCAGAAATAAGACAGCCATGTTCCCTAATTTTTTTGCAGTCATTTGCAAAGCGACTAAAGCAGGAGCAGTTCAAGCTCCCCCAAAACATTTAATACTTGTCTAGCGTGCATCCAAGAGAAGTCTGTACTACTGAAGCAACACTTGGGTTGTCATTTGTAGAGATCCCAGATTTCCTCTTCCTGGAGTTAGGGACAAAACGAAGGTGCCTTACTATAGCCTTCACTCCCCACAACAGTCTGACCTCCAAAATGCTGCCCTGCAAGTGCAAGACTTCTTGAAGGCTCTGGCACATTGCCGATGGATCACAACAGATCAAACTGTCGCTTCCAGCAACAGCAGCCTGCACGAGCAGTTTGCTTCTGTTCTGACCCTTATCTTCTCAGTTTAGACTTCATGTCATTTACATTTACTCAGGTAGCTCCTTCCTCTGTGTTGTCTATGTAACAGGCAGAGAAAAAGTTAGGGATAAAGACAAATGTTATAGGTTATGCTTCTAGGCCCAACAAAAAAATGTTCCTAAAGAGTTAAATGTTTCCAGGCAAGGGAGACAAGCATCAAGCAAGAGCTGTATCACTAATCTTCTATCACAATGCATGTGGAGTAGGTGGGGGGGACTATAACTAACAGGTTTAGTTCAAGTAGGGCTAAGTAAAAAAACCTGGGTGTTTTTACTTAACTTTTTTAAAATTTTTTTTATTTTTCTGCTACTTCTATGTTTGACAAATACTGACTTATCACATATGCCCACCACCAGTTGTCTGTTTAAAGCTTATTTTTTAAAGAAATGCAGCTGCTTCCTAGACCTGGACAGATAAACACCTTGCATGCAAGCCATGAAAATCTTTTCTTCTCTGAAGTTTCAGTATTGCATGGAAAAATTATGTAGAACAACAGGGCAGAAGGGCTATAACTGGACCATATCCAAGAGATTACAACTGAGCAGCCCAGGGCAGCAGGAATAAATTCAAGAACTAAGTGAGGGAAGGGCAGAGGGAGCACATTTGAGAAACCAGCAGAGGTCAAGTTAGAAAAGGAGCCTGTGCCCAATAGAACAAACTCCCTTTCTGATCTGGAACAGAATCCAGGAGTGCAGACTCCCAGTATCCCACCATTGTCAGCAGTTAACCATGAAGTCCACTGACCAGCTGTGCTCCTCTCACTCCTGGTCAGCCAGAAGGAGGATGACAACTAATTGCTGCCCCTTACTTCACTGCTCAAGTGAAAGGCACCTCTACAGATGACTACTGCACCACCCCTGCGTGCATCATTTCGATTTTTGCTTTCTGTGACAGCTCTCTAAAAAGATCTTACAAACTTTTACAGGCCCACTCACACATAACACTGTGAAGAACACTCTGGGCTGCAACAAAAATGAGTAGTTTAAAATTGAGAAAAAACTGAAACAACAACTGGTGATGGAAAACCTTAGGGATTATGCATAGGGCACACCATGTAGCCTCTGATTCCTCACACACCATCTCCCAACACTCCTGTCTTGGTCAACATACAGCATAAACCGTGGTCAAGTAGCAAGCAGCTGAACAAAAATTTTGTTTTCTTTGCAGTTCAGTGCCAGATTGTACTTAGTAGACACACCAGACTTATTGTGGAAAATAAGATCTTCTATTTTTTCAACAGCTAGATAGAGGAGCTTCAAGTTTATAAACCACATATTGACCAGAGGCTGATAGCAACATGCTTGTCCCTGGGATTCATTTAGGTTTTGCAGCACCTGTCAGTTTCTCAGCAGCTGGGCTTCAGCGCTGAGCTCTGCACAAAGCATTACCCAAGGAGATGGGCAATAGAGAAGCCACTCAAATTTCACAGACCAGCCTATAATTAGTAACCAAACCATAAAGATTAAGCCTTGCATGTCCTTCAGTTCTTTGTAAGTTTTTTTGAAATGTAAGTGGGAAGCACAGTACAGCTACCATATTCTGCAGCGGTCTGTGCTGGTAGAATTGAACACCAATCTCATACACGCACAAAAAGTAAAAATGCACCTACTGCAGCTGTATCGAGTGATGACTGCTGTCTTCAGAGGTTCAGGAAAGAGCCTACAATGATTTATGGTGTCTCATTTTCAAACAAAACCAAGAATTGCAGTAAAAGCAGGAACACATTTAAATCCCAGGAATGATCAAGAACATTTAATCCTCTCTCAGGTTTCATTTGTGTATGATTCAGCCATCAAAAATCTGAATCACTCTTAAAAAAAAAGTCCAAATCATATTATTACAGCTGTCGCCATAAAATACTATACTTGCACTAAGTCATTTTATAGGGACAGCTATAATAAAATAACATACTTGCAGAAAACCTTAAACATATATTTGTACTACAGTATTTGCTTGATTTTTACTGTCTTATACTTCATTTTTGTAAGTGTTCTCCCATTCAGTGTAGAAGTAAACTTATAATAAAGCAATATCAAACCAAAACTGACTATCTATTTTGGCATGGCATGAAAAACTGCAATGTTCTCCTCACTGTGCTTAGCACAAGTGCTGGACATTTTTCTTCTGTAAATAATTGTCCAAGTTATGGGTTAAAAGAATGTAAAGGGAAAGGTCTGAAATATTCAGACAGAATTCTGAAGCTTAAACTTTCAGCATAGTTCTCAAGAAATATGATGATATCAGTTCACAAATAGCTTAAGCAGAAGTCCAGCATAGTGGTAGTCGTCTCAGGCTACGTAACAGGCCTTTCAAAAGAATATGAAGTAACAGAATTGAAATGTATTTGGCAAGATGCCACCACTCAGATGATATCCCAGCCTCACGGATATGTACAGTACACAGCAATTCATCATCTCATTCTATGTGGCACTGACATTTCTTGTGTCAAACCAAAAATAGCTATAGCAAAAGTAAACTGAGCCCCACATGTGGAGGCCAGTAAGACCTCCACATGTTATACACACTACAGTATTTTTTAAAAAAAGAGACCAAGTTGAATGACAGACAGACTTTCACATTTGCCAGTAGTGCTGGGAAAGCCTCTCAGAAGGGAAGGAGGCTCAAGATATGGGTTCAGAGAACAAAAACCGCACAACCGCTTTCCAAGTAGTGCAGAAGTGAGTACTAAACTAGGCAGACTTCCTCCCAGGATGCAGAACACCACCACAGTTCATTAAGCCTTCAAATTCCATGAAGGCCTAGAGTATCTTATCCTACAGAAGTCTATGCACTAGCCTTCTGCACACACCCTAAACCATGAAAAGTGGAGAAAAAAAAAGTCAGAGAAATTCTTTCACAAGCCAGATTCTAAGTAGCAGCTTAAATGGGTTAAAGAAGAAAAAAGGAAAGGCGGGGAGGAAGAGTTGAGCACAGAAATAGTTTCAAAGAATTTAGCTATTCAAACAAGCTGTCAGAAGATCACCAATAATCAGTTAACAGTGATGCAGACCTTCACCCTTTCTGGATAACTGAAACCAACTGGAGGTCTAACACTTACATGCCAGGCTATGCAAAAGAAATTGAGACATCATATATAGCCCTTTGGTGGCTGAACTCCCACATCTGTGCAAGCCAGTGACACCAACAAATTAAAAAATCTGCAATCCCAGTTCACAGAACATAGCTTAGTCCAGAAGAACTATAATGGCGACCTCCTTTGGTCTCCAGTGAACACAAGATGCCAGCCTGCCCTTGCATTTCAACTCCTGCTCCAGGGCTGCTTTACTTACTTTGCTAAAGGCCAAGATTTCAGCAATAAATTCTCTACTAGGGGTTGGAGTGGGCTCCAGGAAGAACCTTGTGTCCTTGGTGCATGTTCTCCAGACTAGAGAGTGACACAGGTCATACCAGAGCATTATTGCCAGTTGGCAAGGCAGAGCTCACAGAAATACCATATCGAGCCAAGGCGGGGGGTGGGGAAGTGAATGAGTAGTATTCAGAAGAGCTCTCAATCTATATTTGCATAGCAACTAGTACAACAAAGCTCATGAGAAGTTCCGCTTTTAAATATTGTCATAAAGCAAGTATTTTCCTGATAGCGCCTCTGCCATCCCTGACGAGCGAGAACTGCTCTGCTTGCCATACCTCTGCCACCCCATGTGGTCATGGAAAGGCATGAAAAAGACGACCCTTCAGAAGACGGTCACTACTGCAGCTGCTCCACACAGAGGAAGTGCAAATGGTTTAGGACATGAAGAAGATAAGTATCTCTTACTCCTAAAGTAGAAGGTAGAGCAGAAAGCAGGACAATGCATTTCAGCCAGTGCCAAAACACCATCTGCCACCCACATCTGATTCACAAGCAGGATTATTTTATGATAAAGTCCAATACACCCATATTTTTAAGGTTTCTTGAGGGAATTTCCAGATAGGAGAATTATCCTGTACTTTCCAATTTTGAAAAAGCTTTAAAAAGAACTGATTCAGAATTATCTTCTACTCTTCATCTGTCTGCTCTGTGACAAAACCAAACAGAAAAAACCCTTATGAGTTGTCTCATGGCTGCTCTAACCAGAAGTGTTTGCTACACCTACAGCCTGCGCAGGTCAAACCAGTCACCTCTTGTAAATGACAAAAGTCTATCTCCATTTAAGGTACCAGTCACTAGCATCCCCACACAAACCCACCATTTAATTCACCCAAATGGAAAAGTTTATTTACTAGGAGTCAAGAAGGGGACTCCATCACACTGAACACTTCCATTAGCCTGGGTACAACTTCATCTGAAAACATGCAACAAAGGGCAAACTAGAAACCATTACTGGCTTCCCAGTCCCAACACCTCCCTACAACTCAATCTGGAGATTGCACGGTCTGATGGATCCAGGCACTTGTAGATTGGCCTGGCTCACCTTGTGATGGTCCACTTGGACATAAAGATGGGTTAATCACAGGGTGGGGAAGAGGTCAGTCAAATCACCCTTTTTGGCAGCAGTCTGAGCAGATTCAGTGTTTCGCAAAACCACATCCCAAGCTGACCAGTCATCACTGTTACCCAACTCACAAGGAGAAATCATAGCACTCTCAAATCAGAAACACAGAAATCTAGGGAAATACTTGATAAACATCAAGTAAGCACACTTCAGATTTGAAACCGATTGTATGCTCTTGTATTAGCAGTGCATTGTGGAAGTTAATCAAAATGCATTGCTTCTGGTTTAAGGTGTTTCATTTGACAGCCATACAAGGAAGCACATTTTTATGAGTGCACTGGGACTACCTGTATAAGCTTTATGCTCACTTCCAAGGGTTTAAAAACATCCAGGCAATGTCAGTTAGATCCATTCCCTGGCACAATACTGCAAAGGGCATTCCTGTAGAACATTTATGCAAGCAAAGCCGGAGCACATGAACTGTGCACAGGGGTTTTCCAAGGAGTCTGGTGTAAACTACATTGGAAATGACTGAAGAGGGACAGATCTGTGAGAGCCTTCTCACAAATGCTGTTTGACATTAGAATGCTGCTCCGCTAGCCCAGATTACAAACTTCACAGAGATGGCAGACAAGACCATCATGACCAGGAGCAGAGCCAGCAAGCAAAAATCACAGAAAGCCAATAGCATTTACTACAGCCTTTCTTCAAGACAGCTGGTAGCTAACCCCGAGAGAAAAAGCTCAGTAAGTCTCACTGCATTCTCAGGCAGATTGCTGGAAGTCAAAAGGAAAGACGCAAAAAATTAAACAAATGAACATGCTGAGAGAAAGCTGGCATGTTCTTTGTAAAGGGAAGAGCCTCCTGCACACATCAGCTGCCTAGAGGCCTCTTAAACAGAAGCTGGGGGGGTTCTCCCTGCGGAGAGGGCCATAACCACGGCCTGGCTCCCCGCACAAGGCAGGTCCATCCCAGCAGGAGCGAGCCAGCCGCTCCGGCACGGCGAGGAGGCCCCAGCACCCACCACAGCCCGGGCAGGTACTCACATCCTCCCCACACCCTCGTACATGCGGGTCTCGTCGACCAGCATCATGACCTCCGTGTCGGTGAGATGGGCGTGCTTCTTCGTCTTGCTCAGCTGCTCGATCTGGATGTCGGCCAGCTTCACCTTCTGCTGCGTGTCTATCACCTTGGCCTGCAGCTCGGTGAACGCCTGCGGGGAAGAGAAGAGAGAGCGGCCATGAGGGGCAGCCCTTAGCGGCCGCGGCCGGGCGACGGGACACGAACGCAGCCCAGGCTGCAGGGGCGGAGGGGTGCAGGCGGACGCCCCCCGAGCCGCGGGAACGCCACACCGCCCCCCGCACAGCAGCTTATACCTTCTTCAGCTCCAGGTCTACGGGCGCCGCCATCTTGTCCCGCAAGGCGCCTGCGCGGGGGGAGCCGGTACCGCCTCCTGGTGCGCATGCGCGGAGGGCGCGGCCGGGGGGTCGCCGGGCGGGGGCCGGGCACTCCTGGTTGGGGTACGCGGAACGAGGCCTTCCCGCGGGCCGCGCCCGGAGGGTGTCCCAGGCCCGGCGGCCTCAGTGAGGGAACGGGCCGTGGCCGCTGTGAGGGCGAAGCCGGCAGAGGCCCCGGGGACCCATGGGCCGGGGTGCGGCTCGGTCCCCCGCGCAGCCCCGCGGTGTCTCCGGAACCTGGCCGTGCCCCTCTCCGTGCCCGCACCGGCCCCGCCCGAGCCGGGTGAGCTCTGCCAGGGCTGGGGAGCCCAGCAGCCCCTATTGCGAGCCACCCGCACAGACACGGGGGACCCCGGCCGCCCCAGGAGAGGCTCCCAGAGTCCAGGGACAGATCAAAAAGCTGTAATGGGTGCTAAAAGCAGAGCCAGAGCAGTGCTTTGTTAATAATAGCCGGCAGCCAAACGTAGCCTCAGACCTGCAGAGATCTTGAGGCTGGGGGTGCCCAGTCCCTTGGATGCGGTGAAGCATCGCAGGGAGGTTGAAGTTGCGGGTGCTGGTGAGGTGGAGGCACTGAGCCGGCTGGGGAGAGTCCCGGGGAGGCAGCTGCAGAGGGGGTGGCAGTGCTGCACCTCCTGCAGTGACAGCTTTTGGCTGCTCCCAGCACCCCACTGCCGGCCTCTGCCCGCAAATGAATCACACTCCCTCCGGCCCCAGAGCTTTCACAGAATCACAGAATCATCTGGGTTGGAAAAGCCCCTGAAGCTCCTCCAGTCCAACCATGAACCTCACCTTGACCGTTCCCAACTGCACCAGATCCCTCAGCGCTGGCTCAGCCCGACTCTTCAACCCCCCCAGGGATGGGGACTCCCCCCCTGCCCTGGGCAGCCCATTCCAACGCCCAACAGCCCCTTCTGCACAGAAATCCTTCCTCAGAGCCAGCCTGACCCTGCCCTGGGCAGCTTGAGGCCATTCCCTCTTGTCCTATTGCTTATTACTTGGTTCAAGAGACTCATCCCCAGTTCTCTGCAACCTCCTTTCAGGTTTCCTTGGAGCTTGCCCAGATGGGCTCAAGTAAGGTGTGAGATCATGATTATCAGATGCCTTTTGAGTGAAGGTAGCAAAAACTGTGCCACTCTGCAGCCAGAAGCAGGCAAGGGCAACCTGCTGCAACGCTCCTATTAAAAAGCAGAGTGCAGGATCCAAGCTTCAGGGACCTCCAGCCCCTGTTCTCAGAGCACAGCTGCCCTTTTCAGTGCCTTTCCCAGCTCTTCCCAGCCACTGCAGCTGCCTGCCTCCCCTGGCACAGAGCTGCACCTGGACGACAGTCCCCCCTGCCTCCACCCCCTCCCTGACTGTGAGGGCAGCCACACACGGTGTGAGGCCTTCTGCTGTGCCCCCAACTCTGCAGGTACCTGAGGGGATTTGTGTCACCTTCTCTGCAGTGGCAATGAACCCATGGGTGATGCCTCACTGTGGCAAAGCCCATCACAGGCTCAGGGCTTAGCAGTGGATGAGGAGTTGGGCAAAGCCAACAACCTGTCAGGAGGAAAATCAGCCAAATGGAGCTGTGCACAGTACTGTCACCACCTGCTTCCAACGGGAGGCAGCAGAGGTGGTTCAGCCACTTTTGGGGTGTCTCTTTGGCTGCCTCGTCCCTGCTCCAATGCACTGCTGCACCCTCCATCCAAACCCTGTGCAACTGTGATGGCCAAAGGCATTTGAAGCACAGCTTCCAAGGCGCTGGGGCAGGTAGGGGAGAATTGGTCATTAAACTGACTAATGCAGTATATTGCAATTTCTTATTAAATCCACATTTGGGATTTTGGAGGTCTCCTGGCTTTGATCCTTGCTCTGGAGAGCAGACTGATGAGAAGCTGCAGGGCTCTCCTTCAGGCACGTGGTCTCTGTCCACAGTGAGACCAAGAGAGCCCAGGTGAGGGGCTGGGGGACACACCAGGTGATGGTGTTTAGTGGCTGGGCACATGTTTTGTCATCCGTAGAGAGAGGCACAGGCATCAAGGGGATCTAGGAGAGATGCCAGAGGTCGCAGTATAGAGTCAGTGACAGAGGCAGCAAGTGGGTTTGACACTGTGGCAGTCAGGAAATGCTGCAGCTGGTGACATGTTTGTGTTCCTGGATCCATGCCCAAAGGAGAGTGAAGGTCCAAGCTGCTGAGCTGGGGCTGCTGGAGGCCACTGCCTGCCTTCACCAGGATCCCCGCCAGCACTCAGCTTGGCAAGCTGCCGCAGCAGCCTGCTCCTGTCCAGGGGGGTGGGGGATAGCTGGGTGTTGGAGGCTGCTTTCCTGGCACCCCATTCCTGCAAGCACAGTTAGACAAGCAGCCTGGCCTCCCCCCGCAGTGTGTGGGCATCCTGGGCAGGGCAGAGCCCCACGAACCTCCTGTTTTGTGTCCACAAGCACTGAACTGGGGAGCTGCTGCGAGGTCTTCATCTCTGCCTTAGCCAGGAAGAGAGCATCCATAGGGCTGTCAGACTTTCCCAGCCCAGTGGGGCAGAGGGACCCAGCCCATGGATCCAGCCAGCTTCCCACTCCCTGCATCTCCAAAATGTGGCCCATCTCTTGGCCTGTTAAATTACCATCTGTGGGCAGCCCAGCCTGCACTTCTGGCCTGCAAAGCAAAGTGGACCAAAACAGCCTTGCAGGGAAGGAGGGCAGAGAGCAGCTGGGCTCCAGGCTGTCTGCAGAAAAGGCTTCCAGCAGAACTATTCCCAGTGCCCACCAGGGTGGCACAGAGCGCCAGGCATGCAGCACTGCCCACCCTGGAAGGCAGAAAGGTGGTGGGGCTTTCCCAGGGAACAACTCTGGGAAGAGGAACAGCAGCAGCACAGCAAGGCAGGGACACAGCCAGGCAACCTGGAGCAGAGAGGCCTCTTGCACAGGAGCTGGAGGCATTATTTACTCAACAGACATTGAAAAAGGCCAAAGTTTGGAGTCTCTTGATTAGACTGGCACTCCCACATAGTTAAGGTTCAGGTTTGCAGAAAGTAGAACCAGTAACTTGTTTCCCAGGCTCTGGGACCCAGGCCACTGCAGCTGCTGGGGCTTTTACTCTCCAGGTAAGAGCACAGGAGGGTGCCCATTGTCACCCACCCACTCCCATCCACCACAGCTGTGCACTTTAGCCCTTCCCTCTTGGGAAGCACTGGAAAGCCAAAGTGTTCCCCCTTCCCATGCCCCAGGCTTTGCTATTGCAAAATTTAGCAGCTGTGCGAGAGAGATGAATCTACACACTCACTTCCTAAGCAACCCTTTGCCCAGTGAACATAAAAGCTTATTCCCTATTTTGGCTAAAGTAGGCCAAAAAGCTCTGCAGCCTACTCACTTGTAATATACTTTGGTGCACATCGTAGGAACAGGAGTGGAAAGCACTCCCCTTTGAAAACTGAAGTTTGACATCTGCTGAAGGGAAGGTGCCTGGAGGAAAGAATGTTTGCTGCAAGGAGGGGAAGCCCTTTCTTTCTGCTTCAAGTCTCTCTACTAGACCCAGCATCTCACCCTGATCTCAGCTACCCCCACTAAAGATCAGGGAAGAGAAAATAAGTAATTTGGGAGTCATTTTTACTGCAAAGTCAGGAATCAGTCCACAATCACCATCTGAAATGATGCTCACTGGAATGATCCCAGCCCCAGGTGCCTGCAGCCACCCCAGGAACTGCTGGGATACCCTGCAAGGGAGGTGTGAGTCCACATCTTGATTTTTTAGCCAAATGCTGGCTTAAAACCAGGAATCAGTCCCATTCAGATTGATCAGTAGCCAGAGTCGCTTCACTCATACCAGAGGCAGCTTTGTGTGATGAGCAGACACCTAAACATCACATCTCTCCCAGGGTATCAGCTGGCAAAGATGCAAACCTCTAAAGAAACACAAATGGGGCTGGCCTGGCTGCAGGCTCCTGCAGGATGTATCCTGCCACCATCCCTTTGCACCACGCTGCTCTGCTGCACCCCAAGGATGGCACAAGCCAATCCAGCAACCCCTGCTGTGCACTCAAGACCTCTGCCACTGGTCACAATATGCCACTAGAAAGGGCATGTTGCTACATGCAGTCTTCAGAGGTCTGACTCCTTTCCACCTCTGTCATTAAATGACCAAGCCAAGTGTTTGTAACAAAGTGTTATTTATTAGAATATTACATTGCACTTAAAAAATAAGGGAGGTCTGATCCTGCCATCTTGACCTACATGAAGAATGCAGGGCCAGACCCACAATAAATATAAATACTATGTACAGTTTATCTAAAATAAATATATAATTTAAAATGAAAAATATCTTGTTAAATAGCTGTTACCCTCCCACCCCTCCTGCACCTCAGAAAGCCCCGAGCCCATTCTCCTGGCCTTTCACAGTTTGTTCCTCAACATGCACCACAGTGGATGGAGAGCTGCCAGAGAGCCCCTCTGCTGCCAGCGGGCCGATCCCTCCTGCCTCTGCACAGCCGCCGGTCAGCGAGCGCCTCTCCCTGAGCTCCCTGCAGTGACGCCGCTATCCTGCTGCTCCAGCAAGCTCCCACCGTGCTGCGGGCTCCCAGGGCCGGCGCTGGCTCCACAGCTCTCGCCTCTTCCAGGAGGTAGAAGTGCAATAGTGCCGACTCCTGCACGAGAGCGGGGAGAGCTCACAACACAGTCCCGGGCTGCTCTGCCTGTGGCATGGTTCCTGCATGGCATGGCCAAGGGGCCTGTCCCACCCAGCCTGCAGGAGAGCCCTCGCAGCCACCGAAGCACACTCATTGCCACCCAGGAGGACGGGAGTCAGGACGCTGGGGAGCGGTGGCTAAGTATCCCATCCCAATGTCCCTTTCAGGGACCACAGCACTATCCACCCCAATAATCCCCAGGGCAGATGGACAGTGATGAAAACCTTGTGCTGAACCCCCTTCCCCAAAGTTCAACTCCTATGAACTAAAAATCCCATCCCCAACACTCTTACCACCATTACAGAAATTCTCTGAAGGCGTTACATTTGTGAGCACACAAAGATTTTTTTTTTTAAAAAGAAAAAAGTAGCCGTAATAGGTAGGGGCACATCTAATCAGGGTTTGGACCAGATGAGAGGAAGGCTGCAAGCTTTCCAGCACCGGGCCACAGCCACGTGGCCACCCCTGGGGCAGAGCACACCCCACCGCCCAGCCAGAGTAACATCGCATGGGGCTGGCAGCAAGATCCCCCATGCCCCGCTGCAAGGCACTACATTGGCGTAAGCAGTAAGCAGAGTGGGAGTGGAAAGGAAGGGTTTTGGGGTTTTTTTTTATATATATAAATAGAGGCAATATCTAAGGAGGGGAAGTGACTCAGAGGGTCAGAGAGGGAGCAGAACAAGTGAAAGAAAAAAACAGAAGCAGCTTCCCCACTGCCAAATGTCCCCGAAGCATGCAACAGCAGGGCAAAGCAGGGACTTCAGGTTAGAAAGGAGGAGGTGATGGTGGCTGGGGGTGTCAGGGGCTTGAGCAGGAAGGGGAGGAAAGAAGGCTGGAGCCCCACGGGGCAGTCAGGCTCTTGGGCCAAATCCAGTGAGTGCTTCTCCAGGCTCAAACTGCCTTCAGCTCCTGCCAGGCTCTGGCATGGGATCCACACAGTGATCCCGGTCAGCAGGAACAAGCAGAGCCCCCAGATGTCCACCAACCCCACCACTGCCCCACACCTGGCCAGGCGCTCACCTCGCCAGCACCTGGCATCCTCAGTGATTCACACTGATGCCCAGCTTGATTTTCTCTTCGTTTTCTACATCGTAGACACCTCTCTTGTGACACCTGTGAAGCCAAGCAAAGAATTGCTCAGAGCATGGAGAAGTCCCTGCCACCCTCCCCTGCATGTGGTCTTCACAGGGACACAGATCGAACAGCTCTGCCCCATCTCGCTCACCTGAGCATCAGCAGGGCTGCTATGATGACAAGACACAGGGAGGACAGGACAACAGCAACAACAGCCAGCGCTGTGGTATGGTCGTACGTGCTTGGGGGGTGCTCCACAGGCAGCGAGAGGCCGTGGCATCTCTCTCCATGATATCCTGGCTGACATCTGGGGGAGAAGAAAAGTCTTAAAGGCTGGTGGTGACCAAGCACAGAAGGTCATTGGGTTTGTGGTGATCAGGGACAAGGTCATTGGGTGTCTCACAGAAAGGAGCTGCCTCTTTGCTGAGCTTTAGCTAGGGCCCTACCCATTCCTCTTGGTCCACCTCCCCTGAGCTGGGAGGTCTGGTGTCACCATCACCTCCTTGGTACTGGTAGATTATGTTTCTCTTGCCCTAAGCATCAAGTGAAGACTCCTAGAA
Organism: Athene noctua; assembly: GCF_965140245.1. Classification (NCBI taxonomy): domain Eukaryota; kingdom Metazoa; phylum Chordata; class Aves; order Strigiformes; family Strigidae; genus Athene; species Athene noctua. Next base: position 2,726,599 of record NC_134048.1, on the reverse strand, counting down.
CGGTTGAACTCCCCCCAGTAGAAGGCACTGGGGTCTGTGCTCTTCCCAATCATCCCTGGGCAGAGCTGGGCTGCCCAGGCCACCTCTGGAAGTGGGAAGTCCCACACAAGGGAGCAGAGGGGCAGCTGGACCAGAGCTCAGCACTTCCCTCAGAGCAGGATGTCCCTGCACACCCTGCCAGCCAGAGAGGTGCCACCTCCCTGCAGACTCAGGAGGTTACTCACATAACAGAAATAACATTCCCCAATGGAGCTGCAAGGCTGCCAAACCTCCCTGTGAGTCAAAGCGCACTGATGTGACCAGATATATATATCTCGCTATATCCAGAGCCATGGACCCTCAAGCTTATCTCCAAGATAGGGTCTCAGCCCAGCCCTCCTGCCTGGCTTGCAACAACGCCATGTACCAACATCACCTCGCAGCCACAGCACCAAGGCTGGGCACAAGGCAGAGGTGCAGGACCCAGCCTGGCACCATCCTCACCCCAACCTGCACTCCAGGGACAAACCCAAGGAAGTGACGATGAGGAGACCCTGTGACACGGGCAGCCAGCCAACAAGAGCATCCACAACCGAGTGACACCAGCCAACACAAGGCCTTATTATCAGAGGGGACAGGAGCAGTTGGCCACTGTTCCTAAAAGCCATGATGGCTCTGAGGAGATGTCACCCAGGGACAGGCCACCAGGCTGGAGAGCCCCAGCTGGCCCCTGGCCCCCTCCTGCTTGCCTGTGTCCCAGGTATTCTCATGGCCCCAGGGATCTGGGAAGGGCAGAGATGTGGTCAGGGGATGCCTGGGTGTCCCAGTCCCAGGCAGAGGGTGCTGCACACCACCATCACACTGTCACCCGCCAAAGCTGAGCCAGCAGAGATCTCCTCTTGCTGGCAGTCCCAAGCCCCCCATGCAAGGGCCCAACTTCATGACAGCTTCCAGACAGCAGGAAACTAAGTGGTTCAAGGAGCTATGCAGAGCCTGATCCCTGAGGATTGCAGGGCGTGAGATCTTGTGGGCACCATAAGCCAGGGAGCTATTATCTTCCCCAGGCTCTGGGTACACTGCTGGGTGGCTCAGAGGATTGATAGCAAAGAACAAAGCCTCTTGTATATCTGCCAGCTCAACTCCTGCCCACGTCAGCAGGGATCAAATGTGCACCCCTGGGTATTTCCCACAGTAGCAGTGCTGGATACACGTGCCCCAGCAGCAGGCAAACACTTTCTCCTCCATGTGCCTCAATTAGTTCCTGCTCTCTACCTGCAGCCCAGAAGGGATACACAGCCCTGTCCTTCACCAGGGCCAAGGGACAGTTTGGGTATGGCTTTGGCAGACTGTCCTCAAAGGTGCTGCCTTCAGTCCACCTTGCTGGTGCCACAGTGGAGGCGTCCTCCTGCCTGCACCAGCACACCCCGACAGTGACGGGATCCCCAAGCTCTCAGCCAAGGCTGGAAGCAGCACGGGATGGGGGGACATGGGCTTACAGAGTCAGGATGGGGTCTCACAAACCAGACCCACAGAAGACTTTGGCTGTGAAACCCCCAGCCCCTGCTCACCACCCTCTGAACCCCCACTGCCAGAGGCCTCCATGCAGCAGCTCTGCTGGAGCTCGCTGTGCTGGCAGGGGATGCTGGGTTTCAGTCTACAACGGATTTTGGTGGGGGATGGACACTGATCAAAAAGCACAAGGAAGAGGCCAAGTCAGAGCCGTCCCTGCACGGATGGGGAACATGGTCTAAAAATATCTCCTCTGCTCTTCCTCTGCCCGGCCTGGAGAATTGAAGGAACCGTGACTAAGGCTCCCCCGGCACAGGCACACGCCAACAACTCACATGCAGGACGGAGCTCCCAGCTCTCGGATATATTTGCATTCTCCATGAATACAGAAATCCTTGTACTTCCGCAGGCATGGGTCTCTCTTCTTTCCCAGGCCTTTGCCTTTTCTTCTTTTATTCCCGTTCCCTTTTTTCTTGGGAGTAACCAGGTCTTGAGGCTTTGACAGGAAAGCAACTGGAAAACAATTTGGGAAGACAGCAGTCAGATCACCTCCATGCGTCAGCCAAAGAGAAGGCAGAGCAGCAAGCCCTGGGTTGCTGCAGCCAACTCAGCCCTGGCACTCCTGCAGCCTTTTGTGCAGCAATCTGCCCCCGAGCAGAGGGGGCTTTTTTCCTTTTTTTTTTTTTTTCAGCTTCTCACAAATATCATGGCCTTTCCAATTCATAAGAACAATTCTCAAGGAAAGAAAGGAATTGGGGCAGGGAGGAGGGAACAGAGCTTTATGCATCTCAAATGTTACTATTGTATGCACCAGTTTCCACTGAACACAGAAAATTGCTAATTGCCCCTTTATCTGGCTTTTATTTCCCTGATGAGTATAGTCTTTTGTAAGACCCTATTAATAGCTCTGATGGACTCTCCTTCCTGTGGGTACAAGGATGCCTTGTGCACCCAGAGGAGGATTAAGAGAGCAAGCCTGGCTTACTTTTTGGTTTTGCAAAGAGGTGGCAAGGGCAGCGTTCCCATTAATTACAAAGGTATGTTTTAATTGCGGTGCAGAGACTGGTGGCTCTTGGTGCAAAGCAATCTCTGCTGGGTTGGTGGGAACCAGAGCACTGAGCTCCTCACCTGGACACAGGCCAAAACCAGCAACATTATTGGAATAGTTTTAAGATGTGCAGATGCCCAAAAAATCAGCCCCCAGTTTGATCTCGCAAGGTATCGAGATGCTAGAGTGCGCTCACTGCTCAGAGAGGCTTTTCAGCTCCCCCCAAACCATGGCATTGAACTCCAGCGAGCCTGGGGAAACAGGAACTAAGCCCTGTGCAGCTCGGGGAGGAGCACAGCCGAGTCTAACCTGGCAAGTTGTAACCTGCCTAATTCATTCTCAGCCACTTCCTGATGTAACCAGCGCCTCTCGTGCGGCAGCACACCAGTTGTGCACCTAGCAAAGTTATTTTGTGATTTCGACATCATTCACGCTATGCCTGGAGAAAAGTGATACTCCAGGAAACTCCGACTTGGAGAAACCCCCAGATCCAGGTGAGGTCCAGGTCTCTGCCCCAGGCTGGCAGCAGAGGCTGTCCCTCCCCTGCAGGTTATCTCCCAGCTTCAGCCAGAAGACACACAGTGCTGATCCCCCCAAGCCACCTCCGCTGTTATCACCCCTCCTCCTCAGGGTTCTGTCCCTTAGGACAGCCTGAGAAGATTTGGAAGATGTTGCTGGTAGGAAAACTGGTCCAGCCCAAGTGGGCAGGGGGATGCTGCTGCTCGCCCCCTACTCAGGCACTCTAGGGGCTGTGGCACAGAGGAAGGTGCCAAGGGTCAGCCCTGGGACAGGGCCCCTCCTCAGGGGATGCACAGAGGAGCAGGCTGGGGCATCTCCCTCCCAGCAGGAAGGGTAACTGTTTCCTGGGGGCTGCATCCCCTCGCAGGCGAGGGGGTCAGCCCAGTTTTGCAGGTTTCTTTTTTTGTCTGTCTAACAGCACAGCCAGAAAGAAGAAAAAAAAAAAAAAAGAAAAAAGGGAAGATGAACTGAACAGGGCAGAGCATGCTCCTCCTGGTGCCAGGTTACTGATCTCATCATGAGACATGTGCAAGGCACAGGTACAGGTCGCCCTCCTCAGCCCTGTCCCAGCCCCACAGAGGCCCCGGGACACTCTCTGGTCCCGAGCTGGGCGAGAGGAGTCAAGCGTGAGCACCCAGCGAGGCGAACAGAGCGGCAGTGTCCCCCCGCCCCCGGAGCGGGGCTGCCGGCTGACTACCCCTGCCTAGGTATGAGGAGCAGCCGGGTGTAGGCGGCGGGTGAGTCACAGCGATCCCCTCGCTGCCGGCCACCGTGGCCACCATGTGGAAGGCATCACGGGCCCACCGGCCGGGGGCCGCGCACCCGCCAGCAGGGGCTGCTGTGCCCCTCCGAAGGGTTCTGCCTCCCGTCTGGTCGGGGAGTGGGAGGCACAGGAAAGCTCAGGAGCCCCTTGCCAGGGACCTCAGGGCCACAGAGAGCCCCTGGCACAAGGCGAGGGGCTGCTACAGCCCACTTGCTCCGTGGGGGCTGCCCCCACGGGCACTCGGTACCGGGGGCTCCCCCGCAGCGGCTCCGGATGTGCTGCTGGGGCGCCCGCGGGGCTGAGCCGGGCCCGGCCCGGCCCCTCCGCCGGCAGCCGCCCCCAGCCTGTCCCGCCGGGGCGCCCCAGCCCCGCGCCCCCCGCCCCGGCCCCAACCGCCCCCCACTCCCGCCCGGGACCCCCAGGCGCCCCGGCAGCGGCTCCGCCCGCCCGTACCTCTCGGCAGCTCGCTGAGGTCGTCCCCCGAGGCCGCTCCACCGCCCTCCTTCTCCGGGCCGCCGCCGAGCAGCGGGGCCGTGGCCGGGACCGGCGCCCCGCCGCCGCCCTTGTGCAGCACCTCGTTGTGCAGCTCGTCCCGGCCCAGCCCGCCCGCCGCCGCCGAGCACACTGCGGGGAAGGGCTTGGGTCAGGCGGGGCGCGCTGACCGGCGCAGCCCCCCACGCGCGACCGGGGCCGTTTCCCGTCTTCACCCACGCTGGACCGGGACCACGTCGCCCAGGACCCTCCACCCGGGACCGGGGCCGATTTTTCTGCCTGCACCCACCCGTGCTCGGAGCCGGGGCCGCGTTGCCCAGGACCCTCCACCCGGGACCGGGGCCGCGCTGCCCAGTCCCGGGACCGATTTTTCCGTCTGCACCCACCCGTGCTCGGGACCGGGACCCTCCACCCGGGAGTGGGGCGGTGGCTGCGCTGCCCGCGCCCGGGACCAAGCCCCACACGTGTCCGGCTCTGGGGACGCGTCTCCCGTGTCCAGGCCCCCCCCCACGCGCGCCCGTACCTGCCGCCAGCAGCGCGTGGATCAGCACCGCCCGCCCGCCCATGGCCCGCGGGCACACGCGTCCCAGCCGCCGGCCCAAGCCCCGCTCCGCCCGGCCCCGCTCCCGCCGCCGCTCTCCCGCGGCGCGGCCCCGCGGCCGGTAGAAGGCGGCGGGCGGCGGGGCGGGGCGGGGCGGGGCTGCCCGGTCGTCCCGCCCCCGGGAAGGGCTTCCCCGGCCGCCGCGGGGGGGTCCCACCGCCCGGAGCCCGCCGAGGCGGGGAGCCGTGGGGACCCCTCGCTCCAGGACTGCCGGGGATGGGGGCCGGGGGCCGCACGGGTGCCAGCCGCCCCCAGCCTGGAACCCCCAGCGCTGCGAGTCTGGGCTGCGTGGTGGCTGCCGGGGGGGCCGAGGATCCGTCAGGGCGACGCTGAGGCTGTGCAGGGGAGGCGATGGCCCCGGGAAAGCGGACTGGAAACTTTATTGACTGGCCTCGGGTAGAGGAAGAAGCGAGGGGGATGACGGTGGCAGCCGTGACACGCTGCCGTAGGGCGTCCACCGGCGGGGAGGTTTTTGCAGAAGCGAGTGCACCCTGCAAGAAGAGCGTCGGGTTCAGAGCTAAAACCTCCTCCTGTCCTTGGTGGTGGCGTGGCACCCAAACAGGAGACAGACTTCCAGCCCCTTGCCCCTGGTGCTGGGAGAGGGGTGGCAGTGACGGCCTGACATGGTGGCAGAGACAGGTTTTGTCCCTGATGCCACCTCTGTGCCCCAATGAAAACGCTGAGTGGTTCAGCCACAGCTTCATCTTGCAATCCCCTCCTAGTCAGCCACTGTCCTTGTCTCCTCCATCCCAGCCCGTGTTCGGGGCTGCCAGCACTTCTCTGTCCCCTTCTCCACGCTGGCAACTGCTTGTTGTGCTTGGCCTCATCCTCAGCCCAGGTGATGGCCCAGAAAACGCTGCTGATACAAGTGCCAGTCTCGTGCAGAATCTAGTCCCAGCTCACATTTGGGTCAGCCGTGGCCCATGGCTGGTTCCTGGAGGTCCCGAGCCCCCAGCCCTGCTGCCCGTTTGGGTTCTGCAAGACATGATTAAATATTCCTGCCATTGTTGTTGGCGTCTCCAAGGAATACGACCGGATTTGGCAACCACTCCCCCTCACACCCTCCTTCTTGCTCAGACTTGTCTTTTGCAATTGTTTGCTGGACGCTTTTCCTTCCACCTCCTCCGGCCATCAGCAGCTCAAAAGACTTTGGCAGCAGAGTGAGGAGGGTCAGTGGTGTCCAGGCTGAGGGGTTGTGTCCCTGGGGAGCCCTGTGCGGGTGCTCCCTGGCAGGTCCCTGCATGGGGATGGGATTTTGTCCCTGCCCGTTTCCCACCACATCCCCGAGGCTGGGCATGCGCGGGCAGCGTTTGTCGACGGACCTGGCACCTCAGGAGGGGGAAGCACCGGCTCACGTCAGCTGCCAGGGAGGTTGTTGGCACAGAGGTCTGGCAGCAGGCAAGGGTGGGGGGTTTGCAGGCTGCCATTCCTCCCTGCCTCCCACTGCCTCCTGCTGCCTGTCTCCCTGCCTCTGCCTTGCTGCCTTCTGTTGCCTGTTCCCCTGTGCCTGCCGCAGCCTCCCTTGCCTCTGCCTCCCTCTGCCTTCTGCAGCCTCTGCAGCTGCCCCCTGCCCACCTCCTGCAGCCATCCACAGCCTCCCTGCCTGCACCCCGCTGCCAGCCATGCACCATCCCATGCCGGGGGCTGTGCTGGGGCAGCCCCCACAGGAGGGAGGGGTGGAACCTGTGGTCCCCAATCCAGCCAAGGTCACCCCCCCTCGCTGTGGCACCTGCCTTGGACACACACTTGTATCGCAGAGCAAACAGCCTGGGGGCCACAGGGAGCATGGCTGGGGGGCAAAGGCCAGGGGACAGCCTGGTGCCAGGATCCAGACCCCCAGGAGAGTGTCCCTGGGGAGCACGTGATGGCCTTAAGGGGACAGGATGGGGCACAGGGCAGCCCTCCACACAGGTGAGGGGATGGGGGTGGGGGGACCTGTGGCAACCCTGAAGTTGAGGAGGGCAAGCAAGGCAGAGCCAGGGGACAGCTGACCAGATAGAGCCCCCCCAAGGTATGACCCCCAGCACCGTCTGACCCCTGCCCCACTGTCAGACCTCCAGACACAGTTCGTGACCCCCTGCCATGCCATGCGATCCCCCCACATACCAAGTGAGCCCCTGTGCCATGTGAAGCCCCTCATGCTGGGTGACTCCCCACCACGCCATGTGACCTCAGTGCCATGTAACCCCACATCTGACCCCACTACATTGTGACCCCTCCCCATGCTGTACGACCTCCTCCAAGCTGTGTGATTTCCAAACCAACGTGACGCCCCCCATGTACCCCGCCACGCTGTGGCCCTCCACCATGATGTGTGAACCCTCATGGTGTGTGAATGCCATGTGACCCCCGTCACACTGTGTGAGCCCCCAGATTCTGTGCCCTGCCGCGATGTGTGACCCCCGCCAATCCCTGTGACTCCCCACCCTATGCAACCCCCCAAGCTGTGTGACCCCCACACACATCATGTGCCCCCCGAGGTGTGCAGCCTCCCCACTCAGGTCAGGCTCTTGCATCCATTGGGGGTATCGCACCCCAGTGAAGCAGCATCCGGGCACTGACCCCAGCCTGAGCCCTGAAACCTCCCTGTCCCCACCCACCCCTCTCCTGGAGGAGCTGGGTGTCTGCAAGGAGCCAGGGGGTGGCCTAAGCTGAACCCAGTGCCACACCTCTGGGGGGATACCTCAGCACCCGGGATGTCCTGGCATGGCTGCGCCCCTGCCGTGCTGCAGGCTGCTGCCTTCACCCCTCCTGCCTGTGCTAAAGGAAGGCAGGGTGAGGCCGGCCCATTGGGCAGCTGATGGTGCTGAAGTGAAGATGGTTGTGGGACTGGAAGGAGCCCTGGGAGTCCTCTGTGGGGCAGGGAACAGGCACAGGGGAGGTTTTGTTGTGCTTTGGGATAGTGGAGTTGATGGGGAGGGTTGCCCTCTCTGCCTCCCTCAGGGCCAGATCCATCCGCAGCTCCTCAGCTCCTGGCCCATCTGCCACGAGGCAGGTACCAGCATCCCAGGGACTGGCACGTACCCACCCACACCGCCCTAAAATGTGACCTCAACCGTGGTGGTGCCTGGCCCCATGCTGGGCTGCTCCTGGGACTCAACCCTGCCCGGGACCAGTGGGTTCCAGCACAACCTGTCCGGGCTGGCCAGGTGTTTGTGTTGCCTGCCACCGTGTTTGCACTGCACACAACCCAGTTGTTTGTTTTCACGGGACCGAGGGAGCCAAGCCCAGCAGTGGTTGTAGCGGGCATGCAGTGGGCAGAGCGAGCACGGGGCGCTGCTCTCTGCTGGCGGCACCACGCTGGCTGTACCCGCTTCCCGTGCGCTGGCAGGGTGATTCGCCTGCCCCTGCATCCTTCCTCCCAGCACACGCTGCAACATCCGCTTGACCACTCAGCCCACGCAGATGCCCTCCGCATGCCGGGATGGCCACAGCCCTGACGCACTCCTGGCCCTGGCCGTGAGTCCCCTCTTGCCTCACTCTGGGTTTCCTCAGCGGTGATGCAGCCCTCCCCAGCACACATCCATCCCCACATCCCCTTTCCCGGGAAGAGCTGCCATGGGGCCGTGGCATCTCTCCCGCCATGGGCACAGGCACCCTGGCATAGGTACCGCTGCTGCCACCGGCTGTCCAGGGTTGGCCTTGCTGTTCCCTTGCCAAAACCTTGCAGGGTGCGGGAGGGCTTGGGAGCATCAGTGCAGCTTTGTCCATGTGGGTCACAAGAAGGAGGCAGAGGGGTGCCCTGGTCTCTGGCCCAGGTGGGCAGCCAGGGGTGGCAGGAGCCAGCCACGCTAGCACCCACAGGGCTGGCCCTGGTGTTTTGAGATCATTGTTTTGGTCTCGGCTCCCATGTATTGGTTTGTGGCCAGTTTAAACTGGTTCACAGGTTTTATAAGGTGTGGGATGAGTGGGATCCTGTGAGTGCTGGAAGCTCCAGAGGGGAGCACACACCTGTGCTGCTGGTGCTGGTGGCCATGCAAGCCCACGTGCCTGGGGCAGCCGGCACGGCTCTCCAGGAGGCAGACGCCTGCTCACAGTCCAGACTAGAGGGGAGCAACCCTGAAGCTGCCTACCAGGCTTTCAGCTGCAGCATCTTCCCCTCCAGCATGGCCCCAGTGGCAAAGCGAGCCAGTGCCACCCGGCAGCAGGAGGAGTCAGGGGACACCACTTGCCCGCTGCTCTTCATACAGCTCAACCAGCTCCTCAGCACCCCGGTGGGGCTGGAGTGGAGAGAGACAGCCAGGTAGGCACACCTGCAATGGCCAAGCAGCCTGGTGACACTTTGGGAAGCCCAGCCTTAGAAAGCCCAGCTCTGATGGAGCCTACAGCATCTCCCAAGGCCGGTGGTTTTTCAACCTCAGCCTGAAAGCAGGGCTGCTTGCTGCACTCTGCCCTCCGGGGCCTGCACTGCTTCTGCTCGGCTTAGGGTGACCGGTTTCATGGCAGAGTGCAGGCTGTCAGGCGAGCTCCTGCCTCTGCTGCTCTCCAAGGCTCCAGCAGCTGTGCCAGGGCTGACACTCCCCAGAGCCAGCTGCCCGGCACAACCCAGGAGGCAACTGGGGGGTTAGGTCAGGGCAGGCTTGGCTGGGGGCGATGGGGGCCTAACGGAGATGGGCCGGGGCCAGCCGCATGCTGGTGGGAGGCAGGAGTGTGGCTGGGATGTCCCCATGACCCACACTACCCCTCCTCAGCTTGGCAGGGGCACAGGGACACGGGATGCAGAGGTCTAGGGGCAGCGCCGGGTCTGTTCCAGGGATCAGAGGGTCAAGGAAGGGGCAAAGCCACCGGGCTGTGCTGTGACGGCTCTCCCAGCACCCAGCCCTCTTCTTCCCAGCACGGCTGCCTCTCAGCAGGAGGCTGCTCTGCTGGGGCACGCTCTCCCCATACAGCATGCCGAAACACCCCACAGCAGCACGCCCACCCATGGGGACAAAGGGAAGCTCTGTCTGTGCCCAGCATTAAAATATTTGGCACAGCCTGAGCATGGCAAACAGCTCAAGACACTTCTGTCTTGACTCCAGCAGGCGCTGCTAATGGCAGGGCAAGCCCCAGTATTAACACAGACTGGGGACATGTGGGTTGGGAGCAGCCCTGTGGGGAAGGAACTGGGGGATACCGGTGGGTAACAAATGGGACATGAGCCAGCAATGTGCACTTGCAGCCCAGAAAGCCAAGTGTCTCCTGAGCTGCATCACCAGCAGTGTGCCCAAAGGGTGAGGAGGGGATCGTCCCCCTCTGCTCTGCTCCCCTGACACCCCCCGGCAGCACTGCGTCCAGCTCTGGGGCCCCCAGCACAAGACAGACATGGACCTGTGAGAGCGGGTCCGGAGGAGGACACCGAAATGGTCCGAGGGCTGGGACAGCTCTGCTGTGGGGAGAGGCTGAGGGAGATGGGGTTGTTCGGCCCGGAGGAGAGAAGGCTCCAGGGAGACCTTACTGGGGCATTTCGGTACATAATGGGGACTTCTAAGAAAGATGGAGAGAGACTTTTTACCAGGGGCTGTCATGGCAAGACAGGAGGCAACAACAGTTTTAAACTGAATGAGGGTAGATTTAGGCTGGACAGGGGAAAGAAATGTTTTGTGATGAGGGCGGTGAGACACCGGAACAGGTTGCCCAGAGAAGCTGTGGATGCTCCAGCCTTGGAAGTGTTCAGGGCCAGGTGGGACGGGGATCTGAGCACCCCGATCTAGAGAACAGTGTCCCTGCCCACAGCAGGGGGGGTGGACTGGATGGTCGGTGAGGTTCCCTTCCAACCCAAACCCTTCCATGATCCCATGACTGGTGAAATGCCCCAATCAGAAGACTGGAGTGTGGTGTGAGTCAGCAGCAATGGGGACGTGGCTGCTGACGCTGCCTCCGCACCGCTGCTTCACGAGCCCACTGCAGCCACCCCTGAGCCCCCCACATCCCCTTCTGCCTGTGCCAGCCCCATGCCAAGCTCAGGGATGGACCTAACCTTCAGTTCCCGCTGGCTGGCACGGGGTACAGGACTACCCTGCCACTGACCCCACACATCTCCCCGGGCAGGTGGATGAAGTTCGAGGAGAAGGTGGAGGATGGTGGGGAGCGCTGGAGTGCACCCCATGTCCCAGTCCTGTCCCTGCACAGCCTCTTCCAGTTGAGGACATGCCTGAAGCAGGGGACAGTGCTCCTGGATCTGGATGCCCTCAGTTTCAAGGAAATAATTGGTATGTGGGGAATGCAAATGTCACCTCCTGGGAAGAGATGGTCACCAGAGGGACCAGACCACTAGGGAGGTCCCTCTATAAAAGCCCTGATGCATGATAGCTGGGTACCTGAGGTGGCTGGCTGCTGCTCCAGCAAAGGAGGATTTTCCCTGGGCAGCCCCCACCAGCCAGAAAACTAAGGGGACTCAGGGCTGTCCCCATTCCTGTTGCAGACAAGGCAATTGCTGGGCAGCCTGAGGAAGCAAAGCTGAAGCCTGAGCTGAGGGAGCGCCTGGCAGCTCTCCTGCTCCGCCAGCCACAGCATCAGCCCACCAAATCCCCACTGCAGCTCCTCACCGAGCTCGGCCTCTCTCCCTGCCGAGGTAGGCACAGCGGCTGGCCATGGGTGCTGACATGGGCCATCACCAGCCTGGGCCAATACCCATGCTGGCCGTTCAATTGAACACATATTTTGCTGCTTGTTCCCTTTCTTTGCAGTGAAGGTAAAAAGCTGGTCTGAGCCTGGAGCCTCACTCTCTGAAACACCTCTGAAGGAGCAGGTAAGGCAGGACGGAGCTGGGCTGAGAGCAGCTGCTGCATCCTGAGTGCCCAGGCACTGCACACCTTTTATTTCAGCTGAGAAACCGATTTAAGAAGAGAGTCCCGCCGGGGACCGAAGCAGCCCATGTTGTTGTTGGTGAAGTTGAATTCCTGGAGAAGCCCTTCACTGCCTTCATCCGCCTCAGGCGAGGGGTGGCCCTCGGCTCACTGGCTGAAGTTGCTCTCCCCAGCAGGTAAACGGAGCACGACTGATGGCCCTGCACCCCCCTTTGTCCCTGTCTCCCTGCTCCCTCCCATACAGAACAAGGCTTTTCTTGGTGAAAGTAAAGGGTATGGCACCCAATGGCTCATGCATTCCCAGAGCCCTGGCTCACTGCTTCCTCTCCTGTTTTTCCCAGCCCCTTAAGAACATCCCAGGACAGGCTGCGGGTGGAGCATGTGTTGGGCAGCCTCGGGGGGACAGCCCCTGGCTTTATCCCCACCTGGGCTCTGCATTCACTCTCCTCCTGAGAAGGTCCTGGATGCTCTCCACTTACTGCCCGAGACCATGGGGGCTTGCAGCTGGGAAGGGAGGCAGGTTTGCAGGAACCTCTTGCCCTCCCACCGCCCGCGATGCTCTCCCGAGCGGTGGGTGTGTGGCTCTTGCAGAACTGTTGGCGCAAGGGGAAAGGAGCGGGGCGGGAGGTGTTTCTCCGAGGCTGAGGAGCACATCACCCGAAGCTGTGAGGGGAAATGGTCAGTGTGCCCCCTGAGCTGGGGACTTCCTCAGGGAGTGTGCGGAGGAGGCAGGCGAGGATCAGGAGGGACATTGCCACCTCCTGGTCACTCTGCCCAGAGCACCCGTCCTCCAGGAGCTGGGTGGAGACGGACATCCCCATCCACCTCCTGCTCTCTCTTGGGTGGGAGATGGGTGGCAGGTCCCCGGGAGGGCCCCGTGGGCCTCAAGGGGCTCATGACAACCCCTTGCCCTGTACTTTCTTTCCTCAAACAGGAGGGGAAGGAGAACTTGTCCCTACCCATCCCTTTGCCTGTGGTGCCATCCTCTTTGCTGCCTGCCCTGTGGGTGCAGTCACCATCTCAGGGCTGTCTCCCACCCAGGTCCATCTCTAGGATCTCAAGGTTTTCCCATTACCTTGACGAAGATGTCTGGGTGAAAGCCATCCCAGGTGGCTACTGTCACCTCCTGACCCCTTGGAGCAGGCTCTGGGAGGTCTCCAGCACTGATGCCCCACATCAGGGCTGCAGCAGGTTCTGTTAAGCCACCTTCAGCCCCACTCTTGCTGTTGGAGTTTCCCTCCCTCTCTGGAGGTTTGCTCAGGTTACAACCCCTGGAATCTCTCCACAGCCCCAGGGTACTAAGATTGTAACAGTTTTTGCCAGCTTTGGAAAGGCATGGAGAGCTTGGTTAAATATTTGAATGGGCTGTCCCTCTGAAGACTTTATTGTTTTGAAGCACCCTCTGAGGTGGGGGATTTTAGCCATATTTCTTCAGGGACGCTGAGCCCTCTTTCCAGCCTCCTCCTGTGTCCTCACAGTCCTATCAAACCTGCTGCCCATGCAGCTGACAAGGTCTCCTTCCCGATGCCAACGCTCCTGCATCCTGCCTGCGAGAAACATTCCCATGAGCACGATCTCACAGACAGGCCCAGCCAAGACCCTAGCTCCACAGACAGCCCTATCCTAGAGCTTGACACCACAGACATGACCCCATAGACAACCCCAGCTGCAGGATTCTCCTTCTCTGCCCCAAAGACCTGTATCCCTGCCCTGCCCCCAGCCTGGTTTTCTGCAGACCTTGTAATCCAGCCGGATCCTGGTGTCCCACAGACTCCTGTAGGGTTTCTGTGCAGTGGGCAGCAGATGTGTCCTGTCTTCTGCCCCCAACCCCCTGCTTAGAGTGGCAGCAACCCCCCAGGTGTGCCCAGCCACTATCCCCAGCATCCCTGCAGCACCATGGACTCCCCTGGGAGAAGCATGCCCCAGCAAGGAGAGAGCTGCTCAGGACATGTGCTCTCACCCACAGGTTCCTCTTCATTCTGCTGGGTCCCCAAGCCAAAGTGAAAACCTACCATGAGGTTGGCAGGGCCATGGCCACACTGCTGACGGATGAGGTGAGCCTGTGCAGCACCCATGGTTGGGATGGGCCCAGTATGAGGCCTAGGCTGAGGGGACCAGGGGTCCTCTCCTCTGCAAGCTGCAGTGAGAGAGGTAGAGGACGGGGTGAGCTGGTGGTCTCCCTTGCCCAGGATAAGGAAACAAAGTTTTGGGGAGGGTCTGTAGGGTGTAAGTGCACCCGTAGCACTGAATTGGATGGGTGCCTTTCTCAGTGATGGTTGCAGGCTGAAAGGAAGGCTCTGAGTGGCTGAATGCAGGGATGTGCTGGCTAAACCACAGCATCTCCCCACAGCTCTTCCAAAGGGTTGCCCGGCAAGCTGAGCACCGAGAGGACCTCATCACAGGGATGGAGGCGTTCCTGGATGAGCTGACTGTGCTTCCTCCCAGAAAATGGGACCCCAGTGCCCGAATTCCTCCGTCGAGCTGTCTGCTATCTCTGCACACGAGGTAGGCTGGAGGGATGGCAGCTGCAGCCTGTGCCAGCCCCTTTGCAGGCTCCCAGCTGGAGACCTCTGCCTGTGACACTGAAATCTCCATCTCCATGGGGATGAAGCCACCCAGGAGCCAGCCACTGCCAGTGAGGTCCTCCCAGCCAAGCCCCTATGCAGCTCCAGCTGATGACCACAGCTCTGGTCTCCACTGCTGTTAGTCCTGCTGTCCCACTTGGCAGGGGATGGCAAAATCACCCTGTGTGCCCTTCAGGCAGGAGCTGCTGGGAACACTGGGTCTCAGCACTCAGATGTGAAACTCCAAGCAGGACACCTCCAGCTCTGCCTAGCTTCTGCACCAAAACCAGACCCACTAGGTCTGGCTCCAGGGTGTGCTGGAGGACATCATGGCTGGGCTGGAAGGGACCTTTGAAGATCATCTAGTCCAGCCCCCCACCTCTCCTCCTCCTGATCTCTCTCCTCCTCATTATCAGGAGATACATGAGGTCCCTCCAGCCCTGCTTGCACCTCTGTCCCCTCTCCACCCTCCCTGCCCCCTCAATAGCATCCCCTAGATGCATCTGGGTCCTGAGGGCTCCAACATGAAGCCTGTTGTCTCGGGCTCTGGTCTGTCACAGGACTGCCGTGCACCCGTCGGATTGGCAGTCTCCCAGCAATGGGGACATGGCAGCAGCTGGAGACAGAGCCAGCCTGAGGTACCCAGGCTCCGGGGAGGAGCTCAAGAGGACAGGCAGGTGGGTGTCTGGAAGGACAAGGGTGGTTGGAGGTGCAGCGGGATGCCAAATTTGGGGCAGGGTTCTGGCTCTCCCCAGCACATGGGGCCACCACGTCCAAACCACTCTGAGCTGGTGTCTCCCAGGGAAGGGACCATCCCTTGCTTGGCAGGTCTCGCAGGGAGGCGATGGCCTGCAAGGGACACTGCTCTGAATCCCCCTCTGCTGCCCCAGGCTTTTCAGGGGGCTGCTGCAAGACATCCGGAGGAAGGCACCATGGTACGGCAGTGACTTCTCTGATGCCCTGCACCCCCAGTGCCTCTCAGCAGTGCTCTACATCTACCTGGCGACAGTGACCAATGCCATCACCTTCGGGGGCATGCTGGGGGATGCGACTGACAACATGCAGGTCAGTGTGGCCACGGGGTGCCCCACAGCAACCCCACTTGGCCCAGCTCACAGGTCTCCTGGGTGCCCGCTTCCTACCAGTGCCTGGGGAGCCAGCAGTGCCCCCAGGGCATCCTGAGCATCGCCCAAATCCTGTGTCCTTCCCTGGCCTCTGCAGTCACCAAGCACTGACCTTGCACCCTGCAGTGCAGGGAGGGGCAGGCAGCTTCCCACAGCTGTGCTGCTGCAGGGCACAGGGCTGCAACACCCATCCCCACCACATGCCGAGTGCCTGGCACCTCTCTCCTGCATTTCAGGGGGTGCTGGAGAGCTTCCTGGGCACGGCCTTTGCTGGCTCCATCTTCTGCCTCTTTTCTGGCCAGCCCCTGACCATCCTGAGCAGCACCGGGCCAGTGCTGGTCTTTGAGCGCCTCCTTTTCTCCTTTAGCCAGTAAGTACCCTGCCAGGGACAGTTCCTTGGGCCACTGGCTGGGTCACAGGCCACCATCACACCAGGCAGGTGTCGTTGTTGAGGCTCTGGTTACCCTTCCCCACCAGGTACCACAGCCTGGGCTACCTGGAGTTTCGCCTCTGGATTGGGCTCTGGGTGGCCTTTTTTGGTGTTGTCTTGGTGGCCACTGAGGCCAGCCACCTGGTGCGGTACTTCACCCGCTTCACCGAAGAAGGATTCTGTGCCCTCATCAGCTTGATATTCATCTACGACTCCCTGAAGAAGATGCTGAGCCTGGCAGATGCCTTCCCCATCAACTGGCATTACCGGCTGGACAACGTCACCTCCTACAGCTGTGTCTGCAACTTGTCCAGCCCCGGTGAGCCCAAGCAGCCATGCAACTGGTGGGGAGCAGGGGTCTGCTGCCCCGGGACCCCACTGGGATCCTGCCACCCAGCTAGATGGATAAAGGTGCTGGAGGAAGAGGCTGCTCAATCCCATCCTTGCCTGCCCAACCACATCAGCACCTTCCTCCACTCCCCTCCATGCCATCTGTCCATCCATCCTGCCTTCCAGCACTGCCCAGGCACTGGGCAGAGCCGTGGTCCTGCTCCCGTGGCTCTGGGATGGGGGATGCCAGGGGCTGGAGGTGGGCACCTGGGGGCGTTTGTGCTGTGGTTTCTAGCCCAGTCTGTAAATCAGAGGGTGTTTCCTGGGCCTGAAGATGTGTCCACATTTATCCTGCAAACGAGACGCACACCATGTACCAAAAGAATCAGTGTTGGGAACAGCCTGGGGCTGATGGTGTCTCTGAGTGGCTGGTGCTTCAGCTAAGCCCTTCGCAGGGGTGTCCCCCCTTGGTGCTCCCTGGGCATGAGCTGGTACCAGGGACTCAGGGGTCCCATGGGGCCCCATCCAGCACCCTGGGCGCTTGGGGAAAGCCTGGGCAGCTGCACTGGTGGCAGCGTGGTCCCAGTCATCCCTGATGAGGCATCCCATGGTGCTGGCACCCTGACCTCCCCTGTCCCTTGCAGGTCACAGCTCCACAGGGAATGACACTGTGCTCTCCTCACCCCTGGCCCCCCAGCAGGTACATCCCCTGCTCCCGGATGGGTGGACGAGGGGCTGGGGTGGGCCTGAGGTGTCTGTGCATGACCCCTCCTTGCTACCTGCCCTGTCCCCACAGCCTTCTACTGCCCCAGCCAGGCTGAGCAGGACCCAGTGCCTAGGTCAAGGTGGGCACCTCCTGGGGACCAGCTGCCAGTATGTGCCCGATGTCACCCTCATCTCCTTCCTGCTCTTTGGGGGCACCTTCCTCTCCTGCACCACACTCAAGCACTTCAGGAGCAGCCGCTACTTCCCTGCATGGGTGAGCATCCTTCAGCCACCTTGGCAGCACGGCCACCCGTCCTGGCAGCGTGGGGATGGAGCCAGGTGCTGCAATCCAGGAGTGGTCATGGGGCAGCCCCCTGCCCTGGCGAGCCCAAGGCCAAGTCCTTTCCATCTGCAGGTGCGGAAGCTGGTGAGCGACTTCGCCATCATCTTGGCCATCTTTGTCTCCTGCACTGTTGATGCCATCCTGGGCTTGGAGACCCCCAAGCTCCTCGTCCCCAGTGAGCTGAAGGTGTCAGTGGGGTGGGCATGGTGCTGCTGGGGAGCGGGGTGGGTCTGTGCCCCACTCAGTGGCCATTCCGCTATGCTGCTGCTGTCCTTCCCACTGCTGGGTCCAGCCCTACAGGGATGTGGGCTGCACCCCAGCAAACAAGAAGGGCTTGAACCGCAGCCGATCCCACGCTCTGTAAATAACCTCTCTCAGCCCTGGACTAACCACATCACAGTACAACTCATGCTGGAGAGAGAGCCACAGGCTCAAGTCCAGGCTTGGTCTCCCCACCCTGGGTGTGGAGCGGGGCTGACAGCACCTTAGAGTAGACCATGCTTGCCACCACCTCCTTGGGCTTGACACCACCAATGTCCAGTGCCACTTAGTCCACCTGCTCCGGGGAGCATGTGCCTGGCTTCTGGCTTGTGGTGCCCAGGAGCAACACCCTGCTCTGCCACAGCCAGAGTGTTCTCATGGGAGGCTGGTGGGTCATGCTGCCCAGGAGCATGCATCCCAGATGAGAGAGGTTGCTCTTCCTCTTCCCAGGTGGAACATCCCTGGGTGCCCACAGGGCTCCAGCCTGGGCACCCAGGGCTGGTCCTGTCACCCAGCTGCGCCACAGCCCCCACAGGCAGGTGTTGGCTGCTGTGACCATTCTGTTCTCCACAGCCCACAAACCCAGCTCGGGGATGGATCGTCTTCCCCTTTGGAGCCAACCCATGGTGGGTCTGCCTTGTGTCCCCAGTGCCTGCTGTCCTCGTCACCATCCTCATTTTCATGGACCAGCAGATCACAGCAGTCATCCTTAACCGCAGGGAATACAAGCTGCAGGTGAGTGGGGGACAGGGGACAGCCAGAACCCAGTCAGTGAGGAGGACCCAGGTCCCAGCTGGATCCTGTGGGCCAGGGGGGCAGCCAGGGAAGAGTGGCACCCCAAACTGGCTGGCAAGGTGGACAGACACCACTGCTGCCTCTCTGATGCTGCCAGGGAGACGGCTCTCCCCCAGCCCCACTGCCTCTCTGGTTGCAGAAAGGAGCAGGCTTTCACCTGGACCTCCTCTGTGTCTCCCTCCTGATGGTTGTCACCTCTGCCACTGGCCTTCCCTGGTATGTCTCGAGCACCGTCATCTCCCTGGCGCACATGGAGAGCCTGAGGAAGGAGAGCGCAACCTCAGCCCCAGGCGAGCACCCCAAGTTCCTGGGCATCAGGTACACAGTGAACCCAGACCCCACTCTGGGGGACCCCCTGCCTGTGGCTGAGGAGCAGGGGACAGGGGTGTGCCCACACTGGCTGGCAGACCTGGCTTTGGGGCTGCTTGTGTCTCCCCAGGGATGCCACTGGTCCCCGTGGACATTAAAGCTGAAAAGACCAGAGACCCTGGGAGCGGGGAGGGCGGGTGGGGACTGAGGGCTCCTGAGGGACCCCAAGGGCACCTGTGACACCTGCGCTGCCACCTGCAGGGAGCAGAGGCTGACCGGCCTGGCCGTCTTCATCCTGACAGGTGTCTCCGTCTTCATGGAACCCATTCTCAAGGTAGGGAGCCTGGATGCTGGGTTTGGCTGCTTTTCCAAGGTGGGGGTTGGCCGTATCCTTCAAGGCTGGTGGGTTCCTAATCTTGCCATCCCTTGTCCCATCAGTCCATCATGGGAAGCCTGGCCAGCAGACAGGGAGCTGTGTGCTGCGTGAGAAGGGGCTGGGCAAATGGGTTTTGGCATGAGTGCTGCAGGACAGCCGGCACACCAGCCACCGCTGCCCCATGTCAGCTCGCCAGCCGCCCTATGGGCATTGGGGTCTCCTGTGGTCCCTAAACACACACACCCACTACCCTCCACACTGCCATATAGGGGGCTGAGCCTGTCTGGGGCTGGCTCTCACCTGCCACCACTGCCACATCAGGCCGAACTGCTCCAATGTACCCTGGCCACATCTAGACCACATGGGGGCAAGCAGGAGTTCCCTTTTCCACCACCTCTGTCCTCACTTCTGAGGATGGCTTTGTAAAGCCTTTGATACAGCCCCCCACAACATTATTAACTCCAAACTGGAAAGATATGGGATTGGTGGATGGCCTGTCAGATGGATCAGGAATTGGCAGGATGGCCAAAGAGTTACAGTCAGCGGCTCAGTGTCCAAGTAGAAACCAGTAACAAGGGTTGTCCCTCAAGGGTCCCCACTGGGATCAATACTATTTAATATCTTCATCAATGACACAGACAGTGGGATTGAGCGCACCCTCAGCATATTGGCAGATGACACGCAGCTGAGTGGTGCGGCTCACTCACCTGAGGAAAGGGATGTCGTCCAGAGGGACCTTGGAGGACATGAGCCCATGTGAACTCATGAGGTTCAACAAGGCCAGGTGGAAAGTCCTGCAGCTGGGTGGGGGCAACCCCCAGTATTAACACAGACTGGGGGGG
This sequence comes from Athene noctua, assembly GCF_965140245.1. NCBI lineage: Eukaryota > Metazoa > Chordata > Aves > Strigiformes > Strigidae > Athene > Athene noctua. The sequence continues at coordinate 2,706,821 of NC_134048.1, read as the reverse complement.
ATGCATGGATTGAGAGCAGCCCTGTGGAGAAGGAACTGGGGGATACCGGTGGGTAACAAATGGGACATGAGCCAGCAATGTGCACTTGCAGCCCAGAAAGCCAAGTGTCTCCTGAGCTGCATCACCAGCAGTGTGCCCAAAGGGTGAGGAGGGAATCGTCCCCCTCTGCTCTGCGCCCCTGACACCCCCCGGCAGCACTGCGTCCAGCTCTGGGGCCCCCAGCACAAGACAGACATGGACCTGTGAGAGCGGGTCCGGAGGAGGACACCGAAATGGTCCGAGGGCTGGGACAGCTCTGCTGTGGGGAGAGGCTGAGGGAGATGGGGTTGTTCGGCCTGGAGGAGAGAAGGCTCCAGGGAGACCTTACTGGGGCATTTCGGTACATAATGGGGACTTCTAAGAAAGACGGAGAGAGACTTTTTACCAGGGGCTGTCATTGGCAAGACAGGGGGCAACAACAGTGTTAAACTGAACGAGGGTAGATTTAGGCTGGACGGGGAAAGAAATGTTTTGTGATGAGGGCGGTGAGACACCGGAACAGGTTGCCCAGAGAAGCTGTGGATGCTCCAGCCTTGGAAGTGTTCAAAGCCCAGTTAGATGGGCTTTGAGCACCTGATCTAGTAAAGATGTCCCTGCCCACTGCAGTGGGGTTGGACTGGATGGTCGGTGAGGTTCCCTTCCAACCCAAACCTGTGTTTCTGATTTTGTGGTGGAGAAACTGGAGCCCTGGTCCTCCCTCTCCCTTTGCGGTGGATGGCAAGATACAGGGCAGTGAGGGGTGTCTGTGGCCTTTGGGATCCTCCCCCAGGGCAACTTTTCATGCCTCCTCAGCCCCAGGATGAGTCTGGCTTGGTCCTTCATGCAAGGATCCATCTCTCCTTATAATCCCCCCTGTCATGTCTGCAGCAGCCCCAGGACTAGGAGTTACCTCCCACCTTGGGTGTGTGGATCAGTGCTTCCTCTCAAAAGGCACTGGGGAAGGTAACCCAGCCCTGGGAACTACCTGTGTTCCTGGGGAAACCTGTGGGGAGCAGCAAGTGACCCCCGTCTCCCTCCTTGCTTGCCCAGGCTTGGGAGAAAACACAGAGGGCTGGAGACAGTTTATGGTTGCAGAGGAGAAGGTAAAAAGGCAAGTGGTGTGCTGGGGAGGCAGGACCTCCCTAGCATTTACAGATCCTGAGCCATAAGCTATTATCTCCAAGTGGCTTGGTGTCATGTTCTCCACTTCCAGCCTGGATTGCTCCCACCACATGTTGGAGTACAGGGCAAGGAACTTGGTGCATGTTTCCCCTCTCTGAAGACTGTGATGTCCTCACATGAGCAGCATAACTGTGAGCGTGTCTGAGCTTTAAAGCCCTTGAAGCCATGATATAAAAAAGCTGGGCTGTTGGAAATGAAGAAATAAAATGCTGCAGCCATTAGACGTTATAGATGGACAGCTCAGCGAGCACAGGCCCCTTGGGGAATCGCACCCTGCTGAGCCCTTGCCCTGCTCTTTTGCAGCACATTCCCATGCCAGTGCTGTATGGGGTCTTTCTGCACATGGGGGTGGCAGCGCTGAACAGCATCCAGGTGAGCGGGGGCTGTGCCAGTGGTGCTGGTGGGGGCTGTTCTGGGGATGGGGGGTTTTGCTCAATACCAGCTGCCACTGCTGAGCAGAGCCTGGATTTTAGCTCTTTGTGATGTGCAACCTGGCATGGGTTTGTCCCCCACCAGGCCTAAAACAAGCAGGGGCAGAGGGACCTTTCTGGGGATGGGGAAAGGGGAAGTGTCTGGGATGTTGAGGAGCATGAGTGATTTCTGCACTGATGGTTTGTGAGAAGTGGATGATCACTAGATAACCCAGACTTCCTCTCAAAGCCACAAGGATGTTCCCATCTGGGAGCTGCAGGCAGAGCTGGGACCTGCTCATCCTTTGGTCCTGGCATTGCAGCTGATATCAGCTCTGTTCCTCTCTTGAGAAACCCACGGAGGGGAAAAAAATCTCCACTCCAGAAATATCTACCCCTTTTTTTCCTCTAAACACTACATTTCCTTGCAATTAACCTGCTCTGGATGACAGGTTGGGAAAACCCTCCCTCCCTCCCACCCTCTGCTTGGGGAATTTGGGATTGTGCTCTAGCAAAGGTGGCAGCAGCTTCCTGCACAAGGGGTTGTTATCTCTCAGTTAAGCCTTTAAGAACAGCCTGAGTCCTTTCTAGATGTCTATTTAGAAAGTGCTCCCCTGGCCTGGAGCAATGGTGGTACCAGGACCCCTGGTCTTGCAGACAAGCCCCCCCACCCAGGCATCATGATGGCAGCCAGCGGGAGGGCTGAGCTGCAAAAACAATGGTGAAAAACCCTCTGCCAGCCCCAGGCCCAACAGAGAGGTGGGTAATAGCTGCCAGAGAGATGGAGGTGTGTGACCCACATGCTGTCTTCTTGCTACAGCTTACAGACCGCGTGCGACTGTTCCTCATGCCAGCCAAGCACCAGCCAGACCTTGCTTACCTCCGCCATGTGCCCCTTCGCCGGGTCCACCTCTTCACTGTCATCCAGCTGCTGTGCCTGGCCCTGCTCTGGGTCCTCAAGTCCACCATGGCGGCTATTATTTTCCCAGTGATGGTATGACATCTCTTTTAATCAGGCAGCATTTCTTTGATGCTGGACTGGCTGCTGTCCACACGTGCCCTGAGCATTGCTGGAGCCCCAACGCTCACCTTGGCCAAGGGATGCAGGCGTTGCTCTAGGTGGGGGCACACACCCTGGCAGATGGTGTATGTGGGTGCTCAGACCCCCGAGGGCTGGTGGAGTCCCTTGCCAGGCCACAATGTGACTTTGTCACCAGTCTTCACATCCTGGATTGGGGCCAGTGGGGCTGACATTGCTTTGCAGGTGTTGTGCAAGTTCTGTCCCCTGGATCCAAGCCAGGAGAGGTGAGGTGCCCCCTCCCCAGCATTTACTGGAGGTACAGAGGGGATGTGACAGGGACCGTGCTGCCTGTCCCTGGCCCTCAGCCCCAAGCACTGTGCGATGCTGATCTGTGCTTCACCCTGGCCCCAGCTGCTGGCGCTGGTGGGGATCCGGAAGGGGCTGGAGCAGATCTTCTCCCTGCATGACCTGAGCTGGCTGGACAGCCTCCTGCCCGAGACGGCCAGGAAGGACACAGAGGGGAAACAGCCCAGGAAGCGGAAGGAGGAGGAAAGCAACAGCGAGGAAGTGGGTGATGTCCAGGGGTCTATGCTCTTTCACAAGCTATGCCTGGAGATGCTTTGGTGCAGGGGCTGCCCCTGGCCTGAGCTAAGACTAAGCTGGGCTGGGACTGAGCTGCTTGGTGGGGCTGCAGCTGGCAGCGTGGTGGGAGCGAGGGCTGGGAGCCGCTGCCACTCTCACCCTTCTCTTCTTCCTCCAGTCTGAGCTGATGCATCGCCAAGGACCAGAGATCAACATCTCCGTGAATTAGGACGGTAGCCGGGATGCAGGGCAAGGCGAGGGGGCAGAGGAGGACGGGGCCGGGGCTGGGGCCGGGGACAGCCTGTCTGTCCTGCCCAGCCCGGTCGCTGCGGGTCGACGGCCGGCGGGCACCGTCGCAGCTCAGCGCGGCTGGGCCGGGAGGGACCGTCACAGCCCGGCCAGCCCCCGCCGTGGGCAGGGACATCTCCAGCAGGCTCCAGGCCCGATCCAGCCGGGCCCTGCACACTCCCCGGGACGGGGCACCCGCAGCCCCGCGGGGTGGCCTGTCCCGGGGCTCCCCCCCGACAACGCCTCTTTCCGCGCCCGGCCCACCCTGTCCCGCGTCCCGCGGCGCCAGCCCGCGCCCGCCGGTGCCGGTGCTAACGAACGGGCGCAGGCGCTGCCGCCGCCGGGCCCTCGCGCCGCCGGCCCGGCCTGGCCGCGGCGCTGACACAGGCCACGTGGCCGCGCCAGTGTCGTCACGGCAGGCGGAGCGGCGGGGGGAGCGGAGTGACGGCGCGGTCAGCCTATGGCGGCCCGCGCTCGGGACGGGAGGAGGGCGGGGGGGGGCAGGCCCTTGGCCGTGATGGCAGCGCCCGGCTCCAATCGCCGGTCGGGACAGGCGGGCGTGTGACGATCTCTCGCGCTGACGGAGACCTTCAGAGGGATTCGAAGGGGAGGGGGGGCCAGGGCACGGCAGGACCCAATCGGACGGCGCCAGGCGCCGTGCGTTTTGAGCGATGTGGCGTCTAACCAATCGAAATTCAGAACTCCCGGATTTGCTTTGATCGACAGCACGCTCGTCCCATCGGCGCCCGCATCTCCAGCAAGGCGCATGACTGATGTTTCAGATGGCCAATCAGCTCCCGAGAAGTTCAGGAAGAGAGGTCGGGGGAACGGGGCGGGGCGGCGGGCTCTAACCGCCTCGGCGTGCGCTCTCAGGGCAGCATGCTGGGAGCTCGTGACGCGATTCGGAGTGGCGGGCGTTGAGTCCAATAGCGCGCCGTCATCGGCCGAGCGCGCCCAATGGGTGCGGACGGAGCGGCGGGTGGGCGGCGCGGCGCCCGCGGCCGGGTAGGGTGTGAGAAGTTAGTGGCGCTGCTGCGGTGCCGTGAGGGGACGGAGACGGCTGGGCTCTGCGAGCGGCGGCGGCCCCGGATCAGCGCGATGCTCACGGACGGCACCGCCGCCCCCGTCGGCGACGAGGAGATCGACTCGGTCGCTCCCCGGGCGCCGCCCGCCGCGGCCGGGCCCTCCCCGCTGGGCTTGCGGGCCGTGCGCCTCTTCGGGGAGGCCGGGCCCGGCGGGCCGGGAGGCCCCGGCGCGCCCGCGGCTGGCGAGGCCGCCCTCGACTTCAAGCTGGCGGCCGCCGTGCTGCGGAGCGGGGGCGGCGGCGGCTCCGGCAGCGACGAGGACGAGGTGTCCGAGGTGAGCGATCCCGCTGGCGGGCCCGGCCCTCCCCTCCGCCGCTTCCTGACAGGCCCGGCCGGCGGCCGGAGCCGGCGCCCGCCCTCCCACTCGCGGCGCTGGGCCTACCGCCGCCAGCCGGGCGCTCGGCGCCGCCCCGACCGGGCGCAGGGGTCGCTGGCCGCACCACACCCCCCTTCCCCCCCCCCACCCCGCGACGGCCTGGGCCTCCCCGCCGCCATGGGCGTGAGCGGCCGCACCGGAGCCGCGGGGGCGGGGTCCCGGCAGCCCCGCACGGTCAGGGCGGCCCAGGGCCTTCTGATGAGGCCGGGGAGAAGGGAGGGAGGGGGTCTCGGCACCGTCGCGCCTCCCGGCGGGCCCCGGAGAAGGGGGGCTGGGCGCCGCGCCTGCACTCTCCTGGGGCAGCCGGGCGGTCTGCTCGCCGCTGCCTCTCTGCGTGCGGAGGGTGGGGGAAAGATGTCTCCCGTGCTGCTGCCTCCTGACCTCTAGGAGTGGTTTCCACTTTGAACCAGGTTCGGAGGGGGAGGTGAGATCCTCCACCCAGCGGAGAACAAAGTAAAGCCTCCGTCCCCCGGTATTGCTGCCCTGCACACGAGAAGAAAGATCTGGGGTTCCTAGACTCTGCTAAATTCCTAATACGTATATAGACACACACACACTTTTATGCAATAGAAATATTTCTTACCCAACAAAATGGAAGAGGGTAATGGAAGTGTATTCCTTTGATCTTCCAAACCTGCAGAGTTTTAAGGGAAGGGTGTGGAGGAGGGACTGGAGCCTTATCGCAACCCAAATGGAGCATTGTTGGACTTGGAAACTTGCATCTAATACTGATTTATGTAGGGTAGGGAGAGAAGATAAGTCATAGAATCACAGAATGGTTTGGGCTGGAAGGGACCTTAAAGGTCATCTAGTCCCAACCCCCCTGCCCCGGGCAGGGACACCTTCCACTAGCCCAGGTTGCCCAAAGCCCCGTCCAACCTGGCCTTGAGCCCTGCCAGGGAGGGGGCAGCCACAGCTTCTCTGGGCAACCTGTGCCAGGGCCTCACCCCCTCACAGGGAAGAAGGGTTTTATGTGTTGATACTGCCCACTCACCCTACACCAAAGTGTGAGTCTTATTTCCTTAGTTGCTTCTTGTAGAAAGAAGACCTGAGATCACAGCCACCATCGTAGTCTTAGTGGAAAGCAGGAGAAAGTGGCTAGCACTTGCAAGCTTCTTGTGATTCCAATGTTTTGTACTTCTGTGTGGTTCTGCAGGAGTGATAAGATGGTAGCCAAGGCCATACATACATACCATTTTTAGTTTGGGGGCCAGGAGTGGGTACTTTGGTACATCTGCACATTTCTTCTCAAGGAATGGAAGGAGGGGAGCCTGCATTCATCCTTCCGTGTTTAAATTTTTTGCTTTCCATTGATGATCCTCTTTTGTCCAGCCCCCCTGAAACATGAACTGACAGGTCTTATTAAACTGATGCAGACCAACATCTGTACTTTGCTTGTGGCCACCTAACCTAAGTTAAAAACTGTGTTAATAGCAAGGCGTTTAACTAAACTAAAATTCTAATGATCAGGCAGATTAGTGCTTACATATGAATGTTCCTTGCGTAGTTGGTATCATGAACACATGATGGTATGGGATTACGTGTTCAAGTATGTACCTGTTTTGGGGAGCTGGAAATCCTACTGTAGATAGAATAGGACGCAAGTAATTTATGAGTTTCTGCTCTCCAAGATGTCTTTTATGTCACATTTTAATGTATCTTTGAAGATACAAAGCAGTAGTTACAGAAACTGGAAAATGATGGGAAGTGGGCTGTATATCTGAGTGTTTGTGGCTCTTTACAAGATGAGCAGAGTTCTGCTTTGCAAGCTTATCCTTTTGAACCCTCCCCATTATTTAAAGGATGTGAAGATTGAACAGCTAAGGTGTTTATGAAGCACTCTATTGGTCTTTTGACTAATAGCAAGCATTAAGAATGACAGCCTATTATAAATAATGTGTCTGGGAGGTTGGCATTGAGATAAAAAAAAAAATATTCCCAAGCCCCTGTTAAATTAATTGTTTGAAAAAACTGGGAAAAGCTTTTTATTTAGACTATATAAAAAAGATAAGTTGGAATTAAAACACTTGGAGATTTCCAGAACACATGTAGGGGAGTTGGGCTCATCTTGAAGCTGAAATTGCCTGGGGAGTTCTTCTGTCTTGTGTTTCTGGTTGTGGAGAGTAACCTGGGGAAAAGGCATGGGTGGGAAGGATGTGCCTCACATCTGTGCTGCCTTGATAGACTACGGAATGGAGTATGGCTGGGAGGACCAAGAGCGGCATTTTTTTTTAAGGTTTTTTTTCCTTCTGGACATATGAGAACTAAAGAAGCACCTGTTGTCGGTGTTATTTTTTGTTTTGTTTTGAAGAAAAAAAGTGCAGTTAAACTCCTGAGATGGAACACTGCAATTCTTGAACAGCACTGCTTTGAAAACCCAGTGACTGGACTGTGGTCTAGTGCCATGAGTCACTGATTTGGGTGTATGCATCCAGCTATTACCAGTGAGTGGAATTAGTGAGAACTAGAAGGGAGAATTAAAATAAAGTGTTTGCCATGCTGTCTTGATCTGTACTCTTCTTTACTTTTGAAGTCATAGAAATAATGGTACAGTATTCTGTAGGCTCTGCTGTGTGTCTGCAGCGATATTTAGGGTTTGTGCCCTCGCATTAGTCTGACATGCTAAAATAATTGGATTAGTCAAAATGGCAAATTAGGTAGAAAAGAAAATCATCAGGGAAGAGCAGGACCAAGAGTGTAATGAAGTATTTAGAGAATGAAAAGAGCAATATAGTTTAGCTTAACTTTTAAAAAAATATATTGCATTTCTTACATCAGATCTTCAAGTACTTTACGGTGGGAGTACTGTCCCCATTTTAAAGGTGAAGAGTGTGCCACATTTATTCAGTCTTGCAGAACTGGAAGAAAAATCAAAGCTTTCTGGTTTCCTAGCTCAGTGCCTGCCCATGGTGGTCACTAGGCTGCTGGCTGGGAAACCAGGGGCTGAAGTGGATCCTGTATAAATGAGTTGTATCAGGTCTGCAAGGTGAAATTTAAATGCAGCTATATAGAATATTTTCTAGAACTACCAGTTAAAATTATCACATGCAAATAGAAACAATTGCAAGCTGAAGCATGAAGGATGAGGCCAGGAGGCTTTGTGCTATTTCTGTGTAAAATGGAGGGGAAGTCATCATTCTCCTGGGCGTTCAGAGAAATTTTTGCCACTGGTTGCAGTCTGAGAGATGAAGTGTTTTTGACCTTGGTGTAAATAGTTTTTCAGTCACCTTCTAAGCTTGATCAGGGTTTGGACACAGCCTGTGACTTGTTTAGAGTGAGATTTTGGTGTCATTTTAAGTGTATTACTATCACTCCTTGTGAATTTTGCAGTCACTTAAAGCGGTGCCAAGGGCATGGGTATTAAACAGCCTCCTTCTTACTAGTTGTGAAGTCTGTAGGTCAAGGTGAAGGCGTGCTGGCAGGGCAGTGATTAATAGGTCATGTATGTGAAGTCCATAGGGTCCTCAGTGGTTGAGTGCTTCTGGCCATAGAGCACACAGGTTCTTACCAAAAACCGTCATGGTGGAAAACTGGGCTGTAGAATAGAGTTGGAGCCAGTGATAAATATGGCAGTGTTAGGGCTCACAGGATTGTGTTGTTTGCTGATCTTTTGTAAATCAAGTAGGAGAAGCCAGCTGTGCTGACAAAAGTACCAGAGAATCTCGGAGCTCAGTTCAGTAAGTGGCTTTTGGTGATGAGTCTATAAATGTAGCAAGTCTCTTGTGTTCTGTAATTCAGGGGTTTGGAGGCCTTCAATGGCAACTGAGGCTCACCCACCCCTTGGCTATGGAGTCAACTCAGCTCTCAGCTTCCCTCTTCAGAGCAGGCTGCCAGCCTCTACCAGCTTGCCTTACTTAAGCCTGTACCTATTGCATAAGCCTCTGGGGATATTTACATAAAGCATAATTAAAAATCAGACATAACCTACCTCCTACAATGAGTAGAATTAATAGTTGAATGGCATGCACTCCAGATTGGTTCAGTACTTGGAGATTTTGTCTGGGACTTAATCTTTTTTTTTCCTTCCCCCTGCTCCAATCCTCCAGTCCAAGGTCTCTGAATTTTTAAACTGGGTTTTGAATTTAGAGTAAATACTTAGGTAGTTTGTTTTAAATTGGCAGTGTAGTCTGTTAAAGTGGTTGCTATGTTAATGATCCTTCTCAACACTGTGCTGCTTCTTAAATCGAATACACAGTATATCTTTGACTTCTGAGGTTAAGATAATGCTTATATGTTTTAGTTTTCTGTATTATATTTGAAATAATGTAAATAGCAGCATTTTCTTGACCATAAGGAATCGGAATTCAAAAAGTTGATGCAAATTCAGGTAGGTAATATTAAGCAGGAAAGCCTTTTTTCAGTTTAGCAGTTGATGTTTTTCTTATTTTGACTAGCTCTTTCAAAGTTGAGGAAGTACGAGGTGGAACAAAATGGAAAATTTTCTTCAAGAATTATTCACTGATTGGAAAATATTGAGGGATAATGGATTCAGGCTTTCATGAGTATTGAGATGATGCTTAAGGATGCAGAGAGCTGGTTCGTAGGGCGTTCATTTGTTCCCAGCTTTATTAGGCATCTAATTTGTGGAAGAATCTTGGTAGGTATCTCAGTAACCTTGAAAGTCTGGCCTGTGGTAGCCAGAAACAATCTGTCTAGTTATGGTTAATACTTATAATTCAATAACACCTTTAAAATGAACTGATTTCTAAAGTTTCTTGCAGAACTCTAGTTTCCCTTCAGTGCGGTTTGACCCATTTGAGTACATGACCTAAAATAAATGTCAGCAGCCATTTTCTAATGATAGGTGTAGACAGTAAAGATGTGAAATACTACTGTATAATTATATAAATATGTGGTGCAACCCCTTGGTAAGGGGAGATATACCAAATTTAGCAGAACATCCATATTTAGTTAAAAATTTGCACATAGGTTTCACCAGTCAACTGGCTATGGTCTGGGTGGGGCAAGGGTTCATTTGAGCATTAACACAAGGCGAGACCAAAGCTCAGGAATCACGAGGTTTTGTCTTCTGATTTAAATTGGGGCTACCCACCCCTCCCCTGTGGGCTTGATATTGGGATGTTCTCCGCTCTCCTTTCCTCATCTCGGAGGATCCTGAAATATAGCTGTAAGGATGGCTGGATGATGCTGTTGCAACATTGTCCTGTGCTTAGAGCTTAAACCATCCCTATGAAATTCACTTAAAAGAAGGGTAGCTGTGGAGGGAAGGGTAATAGAAAGGCAGTTCTTTTTCTGTGCACACATGTGCCCTGGCCTTTAAAACTGGGAGCAGCAACATTACTGAATTGGCATGTTTGTTGAAAGAGTTCTAAACTGGGGTTTAGACCCTGCAGGTGAGGAGGCTGTATAGCTTTGATCTTAGTAGGTCATTTTGAGTTCTTGTAACATGTATGAAGATTCTTTAGAAGTATTAAGCCGTTATTAGGGGGTTAAAGTGACTCCCAGATTTAAAACAGGCAAGTCTGACTTATATGAATAAAGGAACCTTTCTTAGATCTGTTTCGCACTTAAAATTTCGTGAAGCAAGAAGAATAACTTCTACAGCTTGTTTGAGGACTATCAGGACTTGGTGTTTAAGTTAAACTCTGAAGCCTCAAGTCTTCTGTAGGGTGCTTTAATTTTACTTCTGTGGATACTTTCTTTCCTAATTGCAGCCCATGTAGCATGCAGATGCTGTCTAAAGTTCTTGTGTGAAGATTATGTCCCTAATGGGAATGTCTGTGTGAGGAATGGAATACTGTAAGCAAAAGTTCAGAAATCTATTCAAGAACTTTTGTAAATTTAGGAAGTTTTTGAAAAGTGCCTGGTCTCAGGGATTATTGGACCATGCTGTCTTTGAGTAAGGGGGGAAAAAATGGGTACAGGGGAACTAATACTTGGATTTAAGTGTTTGTTTAGTTAGGATAATATGCTTGTCTGAGCTCTAACCTTTTAGTAGACCTCATTAATAAAGAGTCTGTATTTTTTTCCCCTGATAACTAGCTCTCTTTGTTGTGAAGGTGCAGAGGTTTCATTTTGCGTATTTTTGGAGGAATGCTGTGCAAGTGAAATTTATGGAAATGCATCCTATCAGAGGATAATGTCTTCCTTTCACTCTTGCAACTCATCACTTAGTATTTTCTTAGGCAACATTGATTATTTGAAAGCTTTATAAAATACTAGAAAATTTTCTCATTTTTTTCAGTATTGTGCGTAGTCTGTTCAAATGCATATAGAAAACACTACCATAAAACACAAATAAAAGAATTGGTCTATGCTGGATCCTGTTACTTCTTAAATAATTTTAATGGGGTGAGACCACTTACTCATTTTTGCTTGTTTGCTTTTAAGAGTGAGTTGTGCAGATTTTTTCAAACTTCTTTTCATCTTTAGCTCTTCCAAAGCATCCCAGCATCTGAAGGAAGAGTGTCCTAGACTGAGAGGGGCTACTTGTGGTTGAGTTACTATGTTGTGTTTGTCAGAATGCTGGTGGTGAGTGAGGAGGAACATTTGTGGCTCTGCTGACCAGGGGAGGTTTTGAAAGTTACCCAACTGTATACTCATCCTTCAGGAAAAATTATTCCCTATTTGTCAAGTAAAAAACCTGATGTTTTACTCACTGATGAACAGTGGGCCAACTAAAAAGCACCTCTCTGGTCATTTTAATGTTTCATGGGCATTAAGTTTCATAAGTTAGTCTTATTTGCCTTCAGTAAAACATAGATTACTGATTAACTAATATCATCTTCTAGGAAAATCGCTAATCCTGTTGAACTCTTCCCTTTCCAAAATCATGAATAAAACTAACGGTGTCACGTGACAGGTAGGTAGTAAATCAATCGTGTTTCAAACGAGGGGAAGAGAGATCAGCTTTCAGGGTTGAATGGTTCCTTTGGAGCCATGTTCCTCAATCATGGTGACTTCAGAGCATCATCTGTTTGGAGCATGTGTTCATCCACAGTGGGACAAAGTAGCCAGGAAAAAAGGGAGTCTATGAAGTGGATGCTTAACGTTTAGAATTTGTTAGGGTAAACTCAGTAACTTATATAAATGTATATATTTCCATTGTTTTTCTAAAATGATTACATTTTAAAGCCCTTTTACAGCTATATCTTTTCATTGGATCATATTCTAGATAGTGATTCCTGCTGTGTTATTTGTTATGATAGTTTCTTTTAAATGGCTAATGGATCAGTAGATACATTATGGTTTCTGCTGGTTTTGCAGTAGCAGAGCATGCACAAAAATGTTTATACAGGCCTTGAAAAAATAGCTACCACTAGCCTTAGCTCTGAGAATAGCAGAAAGCCCAGTATGATTTTCTGTTTGATATAAGCCTCTAGATAACTTTAATTAGTCACTTTAAATGTTGAGACTCCTTTCTGTCTGAAACACATGGGTTGACCAGGGAACAAGTTTTTGAATTACTAGACTGCGCTGTGTTCATTGGATCCACTTGTATGATTTTTTTTTTTTTTTTTATGCACTGTGTCCCTTTGGATTAACAAGAGATCTTAAAAGGTTGTTCCCAAGAAGGTGGCTTAGAATACTTGCCATCTTGGATGAGTATCAGCAAACAAATGCATTTGTTCATCTTTTGTTTTCAAGTTTCCTCCACTTTGTTTTAATGCCTGTGATTTAATACTTGAGCAAGGATCCCACCCTGAAAGCCCTGGTTAAATTGATGCAACAATCCTGGTTTATATTCTAATAAATCAGAATACTGAGTTACACCTGCTGTTTCTTGGTTTGAGCTGAGGAAAGAAGAGGGGCTATTTGTACAGGATTATTAGAAAAAACAGGAGACAGGAGGGAATCTTAAAGCATGTGGAGAATATAGAGCACTGAAAACATGGACTGTGGTAGAATACATGAAAATAAGGAGTGATTACTGTAAATGGTGCTTATTTTAGTAAGGTTTACTGATCTCCATTCATTGGTTTAGTTCAATATGAAGACCATACATGTCAGGAACAGACAGCTGATTTACTGGGATTTGTGTGAATTTTGAGTATGCTTCAGTTGTCGGTTCTAGTTCTGTAAATGGCAGCTCCTTGATGCAAAAGATTCTCTTGTACATTGGGAAAACCTAGTCACAATTATTTTTGTTTATCAGACATTGAATATGTGATGGCTGCAGCCCCTGCTTTTTAACAGTTGGGGATTTTTTTTCAGTAGTGACTGAAATGAGTAATGCTTTCTTTTCTGCTATACAGAGAAGCTTAACACTGCCAACCTCTTATACCAAGAGGACTCAACCTTTCTGTTCTCTGGCTTAGTTTTATTGAGGGTTACCTGGGGATGCAGTTGTAGTTTACAGGCTTATTGTTGTGGAACAGTGTTTTAATAAAAAAGAATTGGAGAATTTTTGTTTGTGGAAGAACTATAAGTGAGACAGCTCTGTCCAGAGGTGTGTGATAAGGTGTAGTTTGTAGTATTCAAAACTAGTTAAATTGGCATAAGTTTATCTAGTGTTGATTGCTTAAGAGAGAAATTAGCTAAGTGATTAAATTTATGTGAATCATATGACAGACACTTGCTCATGAATGCCTGCTTATGTGTTTGGTATTAGCACAAGAGAATTGAAAACCTGGGATAAACAATCTCTGGCATGGAAGTGTAGTTCAAGAAAACTCTGATTTATTGTTTTACCTGCATGTTTCAAGTACTAGCCATAATTTTGAGAATTGACTTGGGGTGCCATGCTTGAGATCCTTTGATGGGGCCAGACTGAGCAGAGAGGAGCTGCCATACATTTGTCAGGCCTCCTCTGTCGTTGCTGGTTGTCTCGCCCATCGTTCTAGCCAGCTTGTTTTAACGCTGCGATCGGTTTGAGTGTGTGCTAACACATCAAGAACATACGGCATAGTTTTGTACATGAATGCCAGATTTAAGGACCACACTCTGTGTGTGAGAGGCACTTTCCTTGTCTCCAGTGACAAAGCAAAACGTTGTGTCCACCTTTATTTACACTGTGTCTATAGCAGCATTTGCAAAATGAACCTGTATTTTGAAATGACTTTATCACAGCCCAGATCCTATAGCTGTTTGTTTCATAATCTGATAATTGTTTTATATATATTGGAATAAAGGCTGTCCCTTAGATACTTCTGCCTCAAGTTAGTCACCTTCCTATTGTAATTGGAGCTAAATAGATTTGCACCCCTCCTCTTCTCCACCCTCCCAATCTAATTTACTGCCTACAAAACTGTTGCTGTAGACTGCTAAGCTAAGGTGATGTGCTGGTACTAACAGCTCTGCTTAAATGTGGGGGACAGTTGGGTTTGTAGCCTTTCAGGGAGCTGATCTGATCTAATGATTTGTTATTCCCAGAAGAATGATGTTCCAGTTTATCAGACCCATAAGTAAGTCCATGAAATTCAGTAAAGTGGTAGAAAATTATTTGTTCCATCTTCTCCCCCTGCCGTTTTCTGCTTTTTTGATGTGTTCAATCAACCCATGCTGGTGGTGTCTTATAGCTGCCTGACATGTCACAAGGTGAGCAGTGACTGGAAATGATACTTCAAACACTTTACTTTCTCTGTTGAGGTGGTGATGTCCCCAAGCACCCTGTAACTCCCCTGGGTTGTTAGGATACTTTGTGATCACAAGATCCATAGGGCCACCACTGGAAGATGATCTCTTGGTGATTCACAGATATTAGTGGCTTCTGTCTTCTTGGGCTGAAACTTTTTTTAATTGAAGAAACTGTCTTCAGAAATTACAGTTCAAGCCTAACAACATGGGTATGGTCTTATGTCATCCATGTCTGAATTTTGTTTACGTTGATTATATGTTGTTCTTCTGTACTGATTCTGAAGTACTTCCACAAAATGTTTATTTTTTTTCCTCAGGCTTTGAAGTGCCAAGGAAGGGACAGTATACTGAAGTCCCACTGAAAGGTTTTGTGAAAATACCCATATTCGTGTGTGGTTTTTCCTCTAACTTTATGCCACCTCTTGAAACTGAAATAGTAATGCCAGGAAGGTGCCTTAAGTAGATGCAAAAACGATTGACTGGCATGGCTGGGTTGGGGGAGTGGGCAGTGTTGAAAAGTACACCTTCAAGGAAACCAAAGTCAGTCCTTTTGCTGGTGTGACGAGTCTGCACCAGGGGTGTAGTGGTGCACTTGTCCCAAGAAGCTCCTAAGAGTGCCATGTCAGTGACAAAGTCTTCCACTTAACTTTCTTCTTGGAATCATTATTTTTAATAGTTTTGAAGCTGACATTCTTTTTATGTTGAATTTAAAGGGATTTGGTGTCAAATTTGAAATAAAGACTCCTTTTTAGTCTTAACTTATGGTATCTGATGTCCTATCAGTATTCCCCAAAACTTTTTGTGCAGGATTCTGAGTAGTATTCAGATATTGGCATTCAGTGTAATAAAGGCCTTGGCAGCATAAACTGTCAGATGCTGGGTTTATCAGACAACACCACAGGATCTTTCTAGTGTGATCCTAATACAGCATTGCACATCTTGTTAATTATGGAATTAAAACAGTTTAAATATAGGTAATATATTTTCAACTTCATAGGCATGAACTTGCAGCCTGATCTACAGGCCTTAAGGAAGCCAAGGTCCCTCTGCATATATTCAGATGTATTTAGACATACGTCCAAATGGAACTGTTACAGAAATAATGAGGAAGGGTTACCTAACACAAAAGAGAAAATAAGGTAGTCATTTATTTCCATAATAAATAGGAGTTCAGGAGTCCCAGTCAAGGGCTCAGGTCCTCGTTATTAGTTGAAGCTCCACAAACACAGAGCAAGGAGTAATTTTACCCCAAAAAAGTGTTCATAGCTCAGAGTGTATCTGGAAAATGCAAGTCCAGGGAAATGATTTACTAGGAGTTTTCTCTTTCTTATTAACACTTTTTGTAAAGATAGTCTGCTTAGAGGTACTAGTTTGGCACAAGTTGGAGAAGGTAGAAAGAGCTGTCTCTGCTGCTGCCCTTGCCTGGAGGAGGAGGAGAGAATGGTGCTGATACAGCTACAAGAGGAAGATTTTCTATCGTCTGTAGCCTGTGTCAGTACAGGCTATTTGTGAGCAGCTCGGCTATTCTGGCAAAAAGTCTTTTTTTTTTTTTTTTTTTTAGTAGTGCAACGTAGGAAAGATCTGTTTAGACTTAATATTAGAAATGTGTTTCTAACCCTGTATGTCATTTTCTATCTTCCAAGAATTGCTAGTGTTAGTTGTGAAGTTAGTTCTTGCAGAGTCGCCTTTACATACTCCTGACCTGAGGTAAACTCAGTCATGGAATTAACATATAAATACTGATGTACTTGAGTCCCAATGGCTGTGAATGTAGCTGCTATGGAGGGAGGAACCAGTGGTGTAACTGGATCTGCAGAGCTGTGAGGCTGCTGCAGTCCTTGGCAGAACTTCAGGAAAGGTCCATCATTCCTGTGGATGAGGGTGAAACACGACGATGTAGTGAAGTATGCTGATGTTCAGCGCCCTGTCCTCAGGTCCCATGCAGCTCAGCAGCTTCTTTGGGTTTTGGTTGGAAATTATTCCTAGTTGCAATTGTTTTTGGCAGTTAGAATAATGTCTTGAATTCATGTGTTCCTAATGAGCCTTAGCAAGTAAGATGCTTATTAACTGCCCAAAGCAGCTTGTGAAATAATCCAAAAATAGCGCAGTGACTGGTTACTCTATCACTTTGCTGCAGATCTGATTAGAATAGAGCAGAGTGCCTAAATTTTGCCACATGAGCAGTGTATTAAGTCTTCCAGGAATGCTAACATGAAATGTGTTTGGGGTTCTTTTTGTTGTTTTTGTAATGGGTTTTTTTGTTTGTTTAAAAAGTAAAATTTGGTATGTGTGGGGTAGTTTGATTTTTTTTTTTTTTTTTTTTTTATTAAATTAAAAAATTTGTGTTCACTGCAGGATACTTCTTCCATTCACAAAAGACATCTTGTTGATTAGGGAATTTCTTACTCTGCTATTAGTGATAAGGTATCTCACTGTTCATCCTCTCTAGCCTTGTCTTAGTGTGTGAGAAATTGCACTGATTTACAAAAACGTCAGACATTCTGACTTGAAAATGCATTGAAACTTGTTCTGGGAGACTGGCAATGGTACAGATATTTTAACATTTTGCATATGGATTTTCAGTATTTTCACACTCAATTGTGCATACGTTATTAAGCTCTTACTACAAATCAAGACAAAACCTAAAAATTGGTGCTCAACATGTGCAGAAATAATGAAAGCAGCTGCCTTTTCTTGCTGTGATATAAAATGAAGATGAAAATACTGTGTATGAAGCAAGATTTTTGTTTGAAGCTTTAAATGTGTGAGGTCTCTGGAAGTACAGTTGCAAACCTAAAGAGCTGAAAGGCAGTAAGAGTTGAAAAGTGGTGGAAAGAACAGACTGTACTAGTACTACCCATCTTGTACCCTAAGTTAAAGCTGTATCAGTAATTCACTTTAATAAGTGGTGTTTGCATAATCAATATTAAAAAGACGGACTTTTTTAGAGGTTCCTGTAAGTACAGTGTACTTCCTCTTGGAGGGAAAGAAGGAAGTTCCTTTCAAGTTGATAGAGTATTTGTGAATGGTGAATTAATGCTGATTTAGGTTCAAGACGTGTGTTGTTGCAGGTACTGCTCTGTAAATATATACAAGTGAGCTTGGGGTGGCAGCACGTTGGGGAGAAAATGGTCCATATCTTTACCAAAGTGTCAAAAAATAAAGTTTTAAAACTTGTAGTGGGACAACTTCTGGAAGATTGATTAAGCCTGATGTGCTTACCTTTGCCTGGGTGTTAAGCTGTTCTGAGACTGAAAGTTAGGATTTGCCAGAATCAAGCAGTGTTTGTTTCTGCAGTATTTGTTCGTAAGTGCAGCTGCTTCAGTGGTAGGTAGCATTTTTATCCCTTTTGGTATGTCTTCAAAAGGGAGAATTGGTGTTAAATTCAGTGGTGTAATTGAAAGAGTCCATTAGCATGCAATAAAATTTCTTGTCTGCAGTTCTTAGCTGTATATATAACCAATGATCACTTATGCACACAGTGGGATTTTCTGCCAGTTGCCAGGTCACCCAAACATTGTTGCAATAGGAATAATATTTCTATCATATTGGTGAGGCAAAGTGCCTTGTGTAGTCTTGGTGAAGAAAATTAAAAACCCTGTAGATAAGGGTGAATTTTTTCAGAAGTCAGTTTTGCATCAGAGATTATGCCAGCAGGGAGCCCTTAAACTGGCTAGATGGACATAACATGGAATTTGAGTTCTGCAGACGGGAGTGTTACGGTTGAGATACATTTTACTCTGAGTTGTAAATATTTGCTCTTTGTTTTTAGCAAAAATGTGTATCACTGGTTTAGGTCACTAATTTTCTGCTTGTTTAATGTTCAGCTCTTTCCCACCGTGACAGTCCTCTTATTTTAGTACTGTTGTCTAGACTAATCTAGAAATCTTGCTTCTTCAAGCCCTAAATCACAGCCTCCTGTTTTAGCTTTAATATTTGTGCCTTGGCACACAAGGTAAAATACCTGTAAGATACCAATGTGATGCGTACCCACTGAGATGCGGAAATAATGTTCTGTGTTCCTAAAAACCTCTCTCCTTGATGCCCATGTTAGCACTGCATTTTACTGGGTGCCCACGGATTGGCTTGGATACTGGGGGATAATGTTACAGAACATTTACATATCAAAAAGGGGAAGAAATTAGCACAAGTTGCTCTTGAATAGCAGTGCTCTAGGTAGCTCTCCAGACTCCTCTTAACATTTTTTCACACAATGGGGCACTTAATGAATTTGCAGATGGCCTGATTTGATTTTTTTTTTTTTTTTTTTAAACATAAACTATCCCTTTCATAAGGATACGTTGTATGGTCGTGTGTGATAGGGCTGAATATGATGATAGTTTGCTACTGGCGTGAGAAAGATAGGGGGAAGTATTAGGGGAAAACAGAGAAAGGGAGATGAGACTGGGTCATGAAGTGGGTGGGAAAGGGCAGCAAGGGTTGTATAACAAGCATGTCTCATTTCTACGGGATATTTAAGGCGCTGTTACTGTTGAACAGATGTCTAATTATGAAAGTTGTTTTATCTTAAAATATTACTGAAAATAGAGGAAATTTTGTCTGAACTTGGGACAGATTCTGAAATGTAGTTCTGCTCTCATTAGAGTATGAGTCAGGGATCCTCCTTGTTTACTCTGGCAAGCTGTCATAAAACTACAGTGTGTTATGTTGAGTAATTCCATGAGCTTGTATTTGGAGATCATGTGGGCCACTGGTGGGACGGCATTATTGCTGTTTAGTTGGAATACCTGCTTGCTTAATTGTTCTACCTATCTGTTCTCATCTAGAAGGGTAATACTAAGTGCCAGCTTGGAAACAGAAGTTTTGGTTTTGAAGTTTAGTCCACTATGGTGTTTCTACTCAAACAAAATCTTTGTGCTGCATTATTTGAAATTACTTTTAAAAGAGAACTGAAAGGTATCTTGGGACAGTATTCAATGCCTCCTTGGCTCTCAGATAGGTTCAGCTATAACAGAGTCATTACGGATGGCTTTTTTTAATAACAGTGTAGACAGACTTCTGGTGACAAAGATGCTACAGCCTCTTGTGGCAGTCAGTTTTGGTGATTAACTGTCCAAAGGTGTATAACATTTTTTCAGTATTTAATATGAGTTGCCCTTGCTGTAGTTCAAGATCTTAATTGTAATTTTTACAATGAAATGTTTTTCATGTAGAATTTTTACCTTTGTGATTTCAGTGACATTTTCAGTGAGTTCACCAGATGATTTTTATGGTTGTGTTCTATAATTTGTATAGTTAAAACATGATTATGACAGTACAGTTAAATTATTTTGTGTCTTTCCTAATATTTTAAATTTAGTATAAAACTTCAAAATTGGTAAAATTATTTTTCTAACTTGGCAAACAGGTTGAATCATTTATTTTGGACCAAGAAGATCTTGATAACCCAGTACTTAAAACCACGTCGGAGT
This sequence comes from Athene noctua, assembly GCF_965140245.1. Classification (NCBI taxonomy): domain Eukaryota; kingdom Metazoa; phylum Chordata; class Aves; order Strigiformes; family Strigidae; genus Athene; species Athene noctua. The sequence goes on along the minus strand of NC_134048.1, from coordinate 2,686,890 downwards.
TATTCTTATCGAGTGCTGCAGAAGGTGCGGACTTGAGAACTGTGGATCCAGAAACACAAGCAAGACTGGAAGCCTTACTGGAGGCAGCAGGTACTTTCCTTGTATAGTTTTTTTCTGAACCTAACTTGCACACAGATCTGTCAACCTGTAAATTTTGACCCTAGTGAAATAATCACAAGTCCAGGAATTTACCAGGACGATGGGGAGCAGAACATGGAAAACAAGCCTGTAATTCTTACAGGTGTTGAGGGTTGCCTGGTCCCCTTGTTCTGTGGAAACAAAGAAAACTTAATTTGAATTAAGTGGTATTTCACTGACCAGATGAGACTACATGTGTTACCAGAGGGAGGATTAAAGGGGAGAGAATGGAAGGAAGTAGACTTACTAAAATGACAGTTTTTTCTGCTGCTTTGGTCAATATATAATTGTTAATTCATTATTTCAGAAATTTACAGTTGAAATTCTTGTTCCTCTGTTTTGACTTTCACAAAAATATTTCTTCCCTTCTGTAGATATGATGGAAAATGCATAGTTAGGTTCATGTTTTGAAACCAGATTACATGAACATAGTGCTGTTACATTTGTTACTTTCATAGTGAAAGCTTGACTAATTTAATCTAAGATTTGTGACTTGAGTGTTTGCAATGGATTTGAAAATTGTCAGTTTCAAAATTCCAAGGTCAAGAAGATGTTAAAACCCTGGTTTTAAACAAATCCTGTTTGACCATCATGGGTACATAGACTACTAGTAGTGTGCTGAAATTGCACTCTTCAAACTTTAGCTTTCAACACCCTTAAGAGCTAGATAAAATGGCATTTATTTTGCAGGTGTTCAGATGTAAAGCTATATATAGTCTTAAAGGAGAATTCATTCATTCTGAAGAAGCAAAGGGGGCAAGGGACTCAGGCTTTGGGCCCTCATTGCATTTGAATTTGAAAAAAACCCAGTTTACAACATAGCATAGCTTTTGTCAGCAGCAAGTTGCAGCAGCCTAATTAAAGGTGGTCCCCCTAAGATGATTCTAACCTAATGTAACCATTGAGGACCAAATTTTGCAGGGAAGGCTGTTTCTGGGATACTCTGGACACTAAGAGAATTTGAATAATCTGATCCCTTTTTAAACCTATTTTCAGTTGAAAAAGTGCTTCACTTTGTCTCTTGTCCCTGATGACTGGTGTGTCCTAAAACCTATTGCTGGCTCTGTAAATTGCCAGTGTAGATGTCTAGTGTTACTAGGGCAGTCAGTCACTGAGGTATGGGTTTACACCTAGGGTGTCAGTGTTCAAAATGATTTCAAGGTATTTTAACAAATCTAGGAAGTATCACTGCTTTTTCTATTGTCTGTGAGAATGCTTTCTTTAGATTTCTAAGCAGTAGGTGTCCACTCATCTCCAGGATTAGATAATTTGTTTTTAATCCGAGGTTTCCATGCTTTGATTCCCAGAGTGCTTTAAGTAGGGATGTAGAAAATGTCAGAAGAGAAGGAATCTGGAAAGAAGAGCAAATAAAAAAAAAGAGTGCTTTTGTTTGGGGGCTTCATCTCTGTCTCTAAAAAAACTGGACAAAATTAATGTCCCTTGATGAATGTATGAGATCAAAAGACTGAAGACACTTGAGAAGGTTCTGTAGTTAAGCAGTATTTGTCTTCCCCACTGCGAATTTGAACACTAAAAATGTTGTTAGCGTAACCTAAAGGAGACCCTGAGAATCTGGTAGTTTATTAATAAAAGCCATAATTTGAAAGTGTTTGAAAAAGCAGCTAGTGATTCTGGGAGTTGTTATAATATCTTCACTGGATTTTTCTGGCTGGTTTGGCTGAAAAATACTCTCTCTAAATGTAAGTGAGCTTCTAGGTTTCCATCATGGCAACAAAGTGGCCTACCTAGCATTGGGACTTTGTCTTGTTTTGCAGTTTGGCAAAAGCAAGTGATTTCTCTGTTATTTTTGTCACATTTTAGTCTCCAGCATTAAGGATTGCTTGCAAAAGTAGATGACAGAACTGTTATTTGAACAAGTAGTTTAGCTATGGCCTTGTCTGTGGTTTCCAGGCTAGCTTGGCCTTCATTGTGATGATCCCTTCTCCTGTGGGAGACTGGATCCTACCTTACAACCTACAGGAAAATCGGTCTTGCACTTAGTGTCTCAAATTTCTTAAGGTTTCTCAGATGCAGGGTTTGTGGCTGTGTTGTTCGGATCTTAATGAATATGACTTGCAAAACTAGTTTTGCTCATTCTTCATGAATCCTTTAATACTCAGATCTCACATGGGCATGCTGATTATTAATTCTGGAAGTTCTAGCAACTGCAGCCAGGTGGGATGTTCTTCAAATTACCTAGGCAGAAGTGGTTTTCAACCATTGCACTCTCAGATTTGTGGGAGTTTTGTTTTTAAGTAACCGTCTTGATTCAGAGCTGGTTAGGCCTGCGTATGCAAGTGTAGAGGCTGCACTTAGCAGCAGATTAGCTGCATTGCTTAAAATTGTTTCTATACATCATATTTATCCATCATAAGAGTGCTGGATATTTTTTCACAGTTCAGCTTGTTTATTCTGTTTCCAAGAGGACTTAAAATATTTTGTGGTTTTGGATGCTGAGGGTGACAGCCTTAAGTAGATTTTCTAGCAAGAGGGTTGTGCCTCACCACCCTTATGAGAGCAGCAAGTGTACATGTACGTGCATATACATGTGCACACAACCAGTGGTTAGATTTCTTATGTCTACTAGGCCCTCTGGAAACCGGGCTGATTAGCTTTAGTTTGGACAGCCATGCTTCCTTCTGTAATCTGTTTAAGCAAAGCACAGGCGCTTTGTTAATGAACAACTATCTTTAAACAACTGTCAGTGATTGTGTTATTTCACAAAAAACCCTAGTTTTACCTTCTGAAGACTCAGACTTTGCTGTCCTGTGAATGTCGTAAATATGAGTTGTTTTCATCTTCAGAAATTGTAGATAAATTAAAAGAATTGAATCAGTTCTGTGGGAAGTTATCCTAAACAAACCAGGTCTTTTATATACATTCAGTATGACTTCTAGTAGCATAGAAGGAATTTATAGGTCAAATAACCTATGGAAAGAGAACCATACTGTTAGGAGATGTTTGTGTTTTTCAGACTGTAATTAAACAGATTCTTAGTATCCTGACAGTGGTTTCATCTGTACTAGAAACCTTCAGCTCCACTGTTAATTGATTTCTTAAAATAATATTCCAACTCTGAAGAATTATGGTTCTTTTGTGGATATTCAGTAAGGTGTTGCCTATTAAATTTCTTTTTTAGGGACAGTAGTTGACTGCTGGAGGATGACAGCTCTTTGCTGCTGTGAATGAATGGTTCTAGTGTGCAGAGCTCTCGTTTGTCTTGTGGGTTCCTCCATGGGTCCCTCAACCCATCTTCTTAAAAGGGCAAACTTGCCTCCAAAGGGTTAGGGTAAGTTTGACAGGTTAAAGCTGTTTCATTTACTGGTCCCCCCCTGTTATAGGCATCACGAAGGGAAAATGACTTGTAGTACAGTCCTCTTTCTGGAGTACAGGTTGTTTCTTGGAGAACGGTGTTGTTTGAAGCATGTGGTCAAATAAAAATCCCAGATGCCCGTTTGGTGTATTCTGCACCCAAAACATGAAATTCCACAGAAAGTTGTAAAATGTCTAAATGTTAATCCCTGCAGTTACAATACCCTATTCATACATAGTGTTTCAGCATGGTTTTGCTGAGTTTTCTGGGAAGTGATGTAGAACGTTAGTGAGCTGATTTTTAGTTTGAGGAAATCGCTTGGGTGCCTGTATCCTTACCAGCATCCTTTTGAGCATGTTCCTTCTCAGTCTGAATGTTGAAGCACTTTGACAGTGAAGTATCAAAAATTACGTGCAGAAGAAAGTGGTAAAGATTGGAGCACTTGGTATTCCTGTTGAGTGTCCACTACAGTGAGGTGTTTTGTTAGCAGTGAGTTTTCCAGAAGTCCTACTATTGTTTATAAAGAGGCTTGTGAGGAAAATCAGGGTATTTTGGAGAGGAACCATGTTCAGCCAAGAGTATGCTTAATGATACAGATGTCAGTAGTCCATCCTTATGTTACTTCTGTTGAAATACAGGATTAAAAGTTACTGTAGACCCTCACATAGATGGTTTGGTGTGTTTGAGAGTGGGGGATTAAATGCAGTGTAAATGGTGGAAGAGAAATCTAGTTTTAATAACCAGTGTCTGTTGATATGTGGTGAATTTCAGTAGTTGATTCAGGCGTGAGGGCCTGATACTGCTCTTTGGAAAGCTGGGGGGGTGTGTGCGGGGAATGGGTGGTGTGTTCTGAAACTGGGGAAGGCAAAAAGTGGAAGTAATCACCTACTTAGTGGAAATACAGAACACAGGTCAAAATATGAATGGCCCCAGATAAAATCTGCCTGCTTTAGGATAAACTGAAAGGATACAGTGAGATTCAGCAATTGTAAAATTGAATGCTTTCCAGTGTGTGTATGTATCTCTCTAGATTCACTCTCTTGCAGAGTTGTCGACCAAACCTGTTTGTTTTTTGTGTGTGTGTGTGGTGTGACCAAACCCATTCATTAACAACAGCAAGGGTTTTTTTTCTTTATTAAAATAGATTATATTTGGTTCCCTCAACATTAGAAGGCTTGAATGTGACAAGATAGACTTTGTGATCAAGTGCTGCTGGTGAGTGAGCTGTGGTCTAAAAGATCAGTTCCAGAGGTGCATGGCTTGCTCTCATCCTGCGTGGGAGACACCCCTTGGAAAGTGTCAGAGACTGGGCTAGACAAATTCTTTGATTGTGTTATGATCAATAAGGTTCATGTGTGAACCTGGTGTTTCTTTTCTTAAGGTTGATGAGTAATGTGATTTAAATTGAGGTGGGCATTAGAAGCTTAGCCTCTGAAGGGTTATCCAAGTTGCACTTAAAACTATTAGAAGTTGAGGGCTGCAGAAGAGGGGTGATTCATGTTTGTCAATTTAGTGGCTGCAGCTCTCTGCTTGTGGAATGCCGTTGTTAATGTGGAATGTTAATAAATACATTTGTAGATCTGTATTGGTGTTCTTGAATTAAAAAAAAAGTCTTTATTGGGAGGAATCTGAGAGGATTGCTGGAGTTTGAGCGAAGGTGGAGCTTTTTTTGTAAAAATGTAGCAATATCAAATTTGAAGTTAGCTGTCTTCAACATGTCTTACCTTAGTCCAACTCTTGACTGGCTTTTTTTTAAACCCACGAAAGACTTTTCACCCTAATTTGATCTGATCTGAAATACTTGATGTTTCATTGATGTAGTATATGGATCAAATAAGAGAAACAGTTTTCTTTAAGAAAGTTCAACTAGGCTTCATTCTGGACACTTCTTTATATATCACAGCTGTGCTACTAAAATCACCACTGTCTTGTTAACTGGAAAATGTTTGCCTTTTGAGATACTGGCATATTACAGTGACTTTCTCATTTTCTTTCTTCATCTGAAGATTCAGAGTGGGAAGGAGTATATGGTATGTGAAATTTATAGATGTGTTGTGCTTTGGAGTAAGTTGGATAAACTGTCTGAATTTGGTGCATGTAATTGAATTATTAATATTACATTTCTCTGAGGTTTTGCATGATTTAAATATTTTTTCTAATCTAGTAGCCTTCTAGATTAGAAAAAGTCGTCTAATCCTAATCTTAGTCAAATTAACTTCCATACTTTGAAAGTGCATTAAGTGTACCAGCTTCATAATTTTTGGATCTTTCAGTTGGATTTTGCTGTGAAGAAGAGTTTCATTGTTGTAACACTTAAGTTGTTGCTTTTAGGTATCAGACAGCTGAATTGTTCTACCGGATGGGAACACTGTACTTTTCAGAATTCTTTGGCAAAGGCGATTCTGAGATTTTAACTTTTCAGTGGTCATGGGGAGTGAGAAGACACAAAGTTACAAGTTTTATTTTGTGAAATACTAAAATTGGCTAGTATACTACTCTTCAATCTCTTAAATTGCCTGCATATTTATATCTATCTATATATATCTCAGAGGTCATGGTTAGTAAGCCAGTGTTTCATGACCATACCATAAACAACTTGTGCAATTCTCCTTTTAACGTGATTTTTTTTCAAAGTCCTGGATATATTTTTTATTAATTCTGGTTCTCCATCCTGTTTTACTTTGCCATATATTATTTCTCATGCAAGTTGCATTCTTCTGTAGGGTAAAATTCCCTTTGCTCTCCTCTTCCAATATGGGGATATTCCTGGTTAAAAACTTTTTTCCATTCAGTACTGTTTTCGGGACTTGTTGTATTAGTGCTTAGAGTAGCTCAGCCAAAGAAGGAAAGTAGGGAGGCTTTGGGCAGGTGAAAAGAAGCAGTGCTTTATTGACAGTCCTACATAATGCCTGAACTGAGATGGAATTTAGCCTGTACCAAGAGGAAATCCTACTTTTTTTTAAACATTTTTACATGTATGCTTCCTTCATCTATCAAAATCATAATAATTGCATTCAGGCTTTGCAGTGGAGTGCAGAAGCTTACACTGGGCTTTGTGCTACTGCTGGCTGTCAGCTTAGAGCTGGTGTGTAGCACTGTGGCTGTGCCAGGGTTCTGGTACCCATTACAGGGTACGGGGGGGTCTGTTGTGGGACAGCTAGTAAGGCTCTTGTTTGTTGACAATATACTGAAGCAAGTTTTTGTTGTGGTTGTCTTGAGATTGTGCTAGAGTTGGTAAATAAAGATCTTGCATAGCAATGTTGCAGGTAAGCTTGTTATGTGGGTCTATGATATTAATCAGGTACAGGGGAAAAAAAAGAATGCTAGCTCAAACCACAGGTTGATTAAAGCTAGTATCTGGTAAATATTGCTGTTGACCTAAATGTCTTGCCAAAGAATGTATCTTTTTTGAGTGTTAGTATTTTTTCTGAGTTCTGCTTCATTCATGTACATGCTTTCTCTCTCTAAACAGATGGCTATTGGTACGATTCTTTGTGATGCCTGTGTAAGAGGGGAGCGTAGATGTTAACATTGTGAAATGAAGCAGTTACTACGCTTGCAAGTTGGAGTTACTCAAAATGTGACTCTTCTCCCTATGTGCATCAGGAGGGTGAAAGAGTGAGGAGATAGAAAAACCTGTGTCTGTTGCTTGTATCTCCTTCAAGAAGACTCTATTAATAGTTTATATAAAATTAATTACACAGACTTAGGTTTTAAGTTTGCATTTTTGATTTTCTCCATTTGTCAGTCATGTAGCTTTCTTAGCACATGATATAAAACCAGAGTTCAGAAGTATTCAGAACAGAGTTTGAGACTTAAGGGAATGCTGTGTAGTGTGCAGAAGATCAGATCTGAATCTCCCCACTGAGATTTCCATTTTTTTTTATGTTCTGTAACTTAATGGCATAGTGTGGTGGCGGTAACTAGTGTCAGCCACTTAACTCTGTAGTACACCGACTGGTAAGTCAGGTTGGTAGTCTGAATGTGTAGCCACCCCTTCTGGAGCTGATTGGAAGTAGACAGTGAGACGTAACCTAATTATTTTGGAAGCAGGGCTGTGTGCTACCTGTTTATATAAGAGTTGCTTAAACTGTCTAGTTCCTGTGCAGTGATGAGTGTCTTGGGTCATACGAGAGGAATTAACTGAGCTCTCGTTGGTGGACCTACAGTACATTGTTCTTCTATCAGTTTTATAATGGTATTAAATATTTGGGGTTTTTTTGAAGTGTCAGAAGCAACAGATTATATTGAGTCATTCATAGTTTGCAGTATATGGTATAACAGGTGAACCTGTTGCTTTTGTCAATTGGTAACTTGCCTTTGACAAAATATTACTCTTGTATATTTAGGAAGTAATTACAGTAAACAAGCTTCTAGGTAAACAATGCTACAGTATATGCATAGTGCAAATGATCAAATTTGCTTATTTCTAGAAAGTCAAGCTAGTTTTCACCAGATTAATGGAAAATAAAATTATGTAAAATATATAACACTTATGGAAGCAAGTAGGTTTTTTTAGTGTGGGGGGTGTAAGCACCTTCATTGTCTGTTATAAATTATTTTCTACCTCTTTAAAAACCTTATTTTGAAAGCTAAGAATTTAAATCTCTTGACTTAAAACAAGCTGTAGTATATTAAGCATCTTCCACAAAAATGGAGTTTATATTCTTAGTGAGTATGAGTATTTAAATACTTGAGGATTCAGCACATACTAGGAAAGTTTAAAAAAAGATATTGTATTGCACAAATTTATCCTCATTGTATCCATCAAGAAAATACTTGCTGTGTGAACAATAGCACAGTGCAGTTCTGTAACTTTTTTCCCTGTGTAATAAAGCATTATCTCTAAAACAGCAGTTACTGACTTGTCATTTAGCCATCACCTTTTCCTCAAATTCTGTACAACTGCTTAGAACTTTCTGAAAAACAGGGCTGCAAGCAATCTCACTAGACCTAGTTTTATTTCCTTTTCTTCCTTCTCCCCAGGCAAATTCAGCTGTGCTTGTGCCATTCCTGACAAGTGGCTTTAAGAACTGGTTAGACAAACTGTCTCCAGTGCTGGAAGTTTCACAGCATGCCAAGCCAACTGCAGTCCTTAGCATGAGAAGGTTTTTCCAGGTGTCAGTCATCAGTGTTACATGATGAAATATCTAACTTGGAGGTGAAGAGGGTACTAAGCTGCTGTTGAAGAGTTTCACAAGGAAAGGAAGAAAAGTTGTTGTAGTAAAGCAATTGGTGTATTTTCAGTGGAGTTGCTTTGGGTGCTTGTTTTATGTATCCCACCCAAATTCAGTGTTCTCTTCTTCAATGCAGCCATCCCTAGAACCGACTTGCAGACTGTTATCTTTCTCAGTTCTCTTTTTTTTTTTTTTTAAGGCTAAATAACATTAAACCTTTCTCTGCTCTTAACTCATGTTATTTAGACTTTCATCTGGTCTTGTTCTTCTCTGAAGTATGTGTACATGATCTCTGTTCTTCATAGCTTGTTGCCCCAAATTAGTCATATTACTGAAGTTGAGCTCTCTTGATGCATGGATGGTAGGAGTGTTAACTTCATCTGTCCTACAAGCTGTGCTTTTGTTTATACATCTCAGTTTGTTGTCTGCTTTTTGCAGGAGACATATTGATTTACAAGTGGAATTTGACTTTAAGTCTACCAGTGCTTTTCTGAAAAACTGTCTACCTGAACATACTATACCTCTGTGTGTGCAGTTGATTATTCCTGTGTGCATGTGTGTGTATATTTTTTTTTTTTGCTGATACTCCTGTTTGGATATGACCTTTAAAAAACACTTCTTGAATCTGAATCATTATGAAGGCTAAAATTCAAAGAATTACATGGCTTTTGAGTAGCAGAGGAAAGCCACTCTGAGAAAGATTATTCTAACCAACCTGGCCTGACTTCCAGCTGGCTTTGCCTTGTGTTGCCAAAAAAAAAAGCAAGCAGTGTATTTTGGAGGTCTCTACAGGGAAAGGAGAATGTAGGAAGATTTAATAATAAAAAGAGGAGAAACCTGCAATGTGGCTCTGCTTTTGGCTATTAGCCTCCTTTTATAGTGAGCACACCAGTGCTTGATCTTCCTAAACTGTAGAGGTAGAACAACTTTATTTTAGTTTTTATGCAGATAAAAGCAAAGACCTGGAGAAAAATAATGGAAGAAGCTTGCTTTAGTAAAATATTAAGTCGCTGGACTTTTCCATACTTGCTATTTGAAGCAACTAGTTCCAGAAGCTTGTTAGAGTTTTCTGTCTGCATTGTGCTCCAGTAACACTTTTGCTCTGTGGTGCCACATATTGGGTTCTGTGACCTCTGATGGACAAAAACTCCCATCTGAAGAAGCAGGTTCAGAGACATGAACCTAGGTGAAAGTGCATCTCCTGATACACCTGTGTCGTCTTCCCTTTTCATTTTTGAACTGTGGGAGGATGCTGCAAAGAATAAAAAGATGTGATGCCATGAGACCCCTGGACTGTTCTTGTAGAGGTGTGTTTTTCTAATGCATTAACACTAGATGGGTTTGTTCTTTCTTCAAGTTGAGTCATGGTAAAATAAATTCCTTATTTTCTTTTTGAAAACTTGTAGCATCCTGATTTTTGGTTGTTTCGTGCTCTCTAATCTACTGTGGCATTCTTAGAGATCTTATTTTCAGGATGTTTTATTATGCATTGTGTATGTAATGTCAGTACACTGAAAGGCTGTGATTCCTCTTAGGTAGAGGAGATGTTTTTTGAACAGTTTCTCAAATGTTCCGTTTGAAACATGAATTTATACACTAGTCTGTGCCACCATTAGGGTGGTGATTTTTTTTTTTTTTGTTAATGAAGTGACACACTTGTTCAGCCTCTGAAAATACCTTGCTTTGCCATGCATAATTGGCATAAACTGGGGACTAAAAGTCCATGGGCTTCTGGGTCAAGTTGATGATATGGCTGGTCCTCAATGTTTACTCTTAGTTCTTTGCTTGAAAATGTACAAGTATTTTCAAACTTTTTTTCCCTCAATCACTGAGTGCTGTACTGAGCCAGAGCTATTTTCTGATTCTGATCAGGAAATCAATTATAGCCCATTTGGACTCAGTTTCCTACTGAATGGTAGAAATCTGGAGAAAAGAGTTCAATTAGGATGTTTGCCTATAAATAGCATTCAAAGGTTGTTTGAGTTCTCGCATCTCTGTTGTGCACGGGGGTCATATTCTGGTGTTAGTCTCCATAGTGGTATGATAAGTTTCCTCCATAAGCCTTAGGTTACTCAAAGCAGAAGGTAATTCCACTCTTCTCCCACTACCAAATAGGTGAGAGTGTCTGTAAAGTAACTTGTTTTCAAAGGTCAGAAGCCCTAAAGTAGATGAGACTTAAAATGCTTGGATTAGAATGCTGTAAATAGAGAATAGGAATTTTGTGCACCACCTTCAACAGGAATACATTTTTTTCTTCTCTTGATGTTTCTCAGCATTATGCGAGGTTTTCCTTTGCTGCTTCTCCTCCCAGAGTGGACATCACCTTTTCCGTGTTCCTCCTTTCCATGTTTCACTACCAGTCTTAGCAATTAGAGGTGTATCTTTCAGATTCTTGGAGACAAGCAATTGTTAGATTTAAAATGAAGAAACATTAGTTTTGCTCTTTGATAAGGCATGATAGGAAGAGCCAGAAATTAAAGAATAGTTGCTTACTGTTAGCCTTGCTATTTTTCTGTAAAGTAAAGAAATAAACCTTGTAAATTTTTTTATATTTGATGGTATGAAGTGAAGAATTTATTTTGATGCTTTCCTTACAGAGGTCATTATTTCTGCTTCTGGATCATTTACAAAGTTGCTGCCATAGTTGTATGGGTAAATATTGTAAGCACTACAGTCTAAACTTAAATAAATTCCCCAAGAATGACTTGGGGTTTTAATGCTACTTTGTATAAGCAACCAGAAGCAGTCTGGTTTTTTGGGTGGGTTTGGTTTGTTTTTTTTTCTCTTGGTCTCTAACCTGGATGCTTCCTTGAAATACATGAGTGTCAGAGCTGATGTCCAAAGCTCTGAATTTAGAGCCTAGCTTCTTTGATTCTTGCTGGGCACTTGGTAGATGATACCAGTTCTTGCATGTTCGTTTAGCATTATATACTGTCATTACGATGCAGTTGAGTGTGATGGTATGTATGTGTGCTCTCACGCTTCATTTGGCAGGGTGTGAGCAGGTGACTGCCCATCTCTAGGGGAGATGTGCTGAGTCTGCTATTAGAGCGTGTGTCCATTTAAAAGCTGAACAAAGCCAGGCAAACAATTCAGCTTGTGGCTGAAGTTTTCCCTTAGCTAATCACAGTAATACTTGCAAGCGTGATACAGCTAGAAAAGCATTTGTTTTAAGTGCATAAATGTACTTGAATACTTGCTGGTGCTGCAGCCCTGGAAAAGATGTTGCAGGAGGAGGTAGTGAAGGTGGCAATGAAAAAGGCATCAGGCACCCAAGTAATTGTGATTTTGCTACCGTGGCAAATCTTTCTGGTTGTGTATTGCTGGTTTTTATTTATGTTAAACGTGGGAAAAAAAACCTTTAAAAGTTCCTTACTTAGTCATTAAAAAAAAAAGTGATAAACTCCTATTGAACTGTAATATACAGTACCTCCCATTTAATCCTAGAGAAGCACCAAAACAAATCGATGTCGAGAGTAATGTAGATGTTTATAAACTAGTGCGTAATCCCATCCTCGTCCTTTATAATTTGGATTAAAGTTAGCATTGTGTTTTGAATATTCCTCTCAAATGCAAGACCATACATTTTCTTATAATAAAAAACAAGTTAGAAAGGAGACCTTAGTTGCCATGGGTAAAAGTGCTTTTTTAATTTAAAAAAAAACCCCTCCAACAAACCAAACTGGAACAAACCCCAGCAATTTACTGGAGCTGGTAGAATTAGCTGTTACTCTGACTTGTTTAATAAAAATACCCGAGTTACTGTCAGATCTTGTTGTATAATATACTGTGCTAATTAGAACTAGCATGTATACTGAGGAAAGACAGTCAGAGTACTGTGACTTTTCTATAGGATGCAGAATTGGTGTTTTTAAATATTCCAATATGGATGCCTAGGAGACATTAGATCTTTACAGACTGCAGAAATCTAGAAAAATAGTAGTTTGTGCTGTGGAGAGATTATCCCTGGCCTGACATGTGCCTTAAACAATTTTTTGATGAATAATTGTTTTGTCTGACTCTCCTATTGCAGTTCTTCCCTAGCAGTCAGTATGGATATTGGTCAGGGTTTTGGTTTCATTTGTTTGTTTTTTTTTCATGGGTGAGTCTTCTGCCTTTGCTCTTAACTCATAGTGAGTAACCGGAAGCTTTCTCCTCCTCCAAGGCCAAATTCAAATGTCTGTACTTGGATTTGATATGTCATGCAAGCCAAAACACACATAGTTTGAATGAACCTCTTTTGTAGGAATCTCTGTTGCCACACATTGATCTAGTTTAGCTTCATCTCTTTTGCCCTACACTTTTTTTTTTTTTTTTTTTTAAAAAAAAGGTGGATCCCTTGAAAACCCTAAACCTTTTTCCAGGACAAAATCTTAGGGCTGAGGAAAATGCTCCTTTCTTCCCTTCTTTCACCTCTCCATCTTGTGGCCTCTTGAATATACTAGCTGAGCAGATGTTCTAGCCAGCAGGGATGCTGTGGAACCAAAGATGAGATAAACTAGCAGTTACATGTCAATTGAAGCCTAGCTGTTAGTGGTAGGTAGAGAGTAAGAACTTCAGTCCAGGGGTTCATATGTAATAACTTTCAGTGCATGCCAAGTACTTTTTTTGTCTCGATTGGTTGTAGTATTTCAAAAGCATGGGTAATGTACTCACTAGGTTTTGGAGCAAGGCTTAATACTAACAAAGATACCTCAAAAACAAATAACAAAAAACCCCAACCAACTAACAACACCATCCCCCCATCCCCCCCCCCCCCCAAAAAAAAAAGGGTGAACACTCCAGATCAATCTACACAAGTTCAGAAATAATGTCTGTTCAGTTCATAATTGTGTTAAATTTTTGTTTCTCTGCTAGAGGAAATAGTAACACTTCCTTGTACTTGAATATAATTCATCAGGCTTTGTGTTGAACTACAAGCCTTCTCATATTCTCCCCTGAGCTTTAGTTTGTTTTGTTTAAAGCAATTCCACCACTGAATTGCTGTTTAAATGATGACTGTGACAGAACTGGCAAATTTTACTGTATTATTGCTTTTGCCCTCATTGTAGCTGCTTCTTTAAAGAACAAAGTAATCTAAGAGGCAGATACCTGTCCCAGTCACTTACCTGCTGTGAGATGGGTGAAAAAGCTGTTTGCTGATGATGTACATCTGTAACTATGACGTAGGAGTAATTCATGATGCTTCCATATTAACCACATGTAATGTGTATGGGATCAAAGTACACTTGGTTGAGTGATGAGCATGATTTTATGCACATAAATGTGATGAATGTGTCTGAAGGTCATGGTTTCTGTAAGGAATCAGCAGTGTTGAGGATTGTGTCTGGGAACTTGTCACCTTGTAGTAAGGAAGATGTTTCTTTGCTAGAGATTTAACAGAAACAAAATAATGAAAAATTGAAAGGTTGGTTTTCTTTACAAAGATACTTCACTAGGAAACCTGACAATCTGGGCATTCTGAATGAGTGGCATGGGGAAGGTGTGTGAAGTGGCCGAGGTGGTTTAGTGACTATTTGCTGTCACCATCAGGCAGGAATCTTCTTTTTCTGGCTGAAGAGTTTTCTCTCCTCTTGCCAATTCTAGCAGTAGCTAGAAAGACCCTTTGCTGCTCAAATTAATCTTGCTGTGCTGGTAGAAAGCTCCTTCTTTTCCCAAATGTGAGTGTAGTGGGCTTGGTGGGGGTGCCTGGGGAGACCCAGGGAGAGGAGGAGCACCGAGTCATCTTTCTGGCAGTGGTCAAATGTTAGATCGGCACAGAAGAGCTCATGTTATTTCAGCTTTAGAAAAGGTAACTCAGTTTTCATACAGTGGGAGAAAATGGATGCTTAGTGAAAGCTTGAGAAAATCAAACTGATAAAAATATTTAGAGTTATGCAGTAGCAAAGCCTCTCAAGAATTTAAATAAGATGACAAGTATGAGGAGGTAGCTATATGGATAACTTTTCTGGCATTACTCTTTCCTATTTAAACTCTAATATGTTAACAAAACTGTCACAAGGTTTAAACTAATCTTTTAGTATTTTAAGTTAAAATTTGTGTGGTATACCGTATCTGTCAAACATTCGTATTGTTTCTTGCATTCTGAAAACAGAGGAAATAAGTAGATGGGGTTGGTGGAGAGGAATTAGATTCAATTGCATATTATTTGGGTAGATTGGGATTTTGCTAGAAATATCTGTAAATCTATGTAGAGCTGGTTTTTCATTGCAGAACTTGCTTATGGGGCTTCCAAGCTTTAGTAAAAGTGGAAGTTCCTGGGTAAAGCTATGAGTTACCTAAGTAACCTGGTATTGAAGTAACATGAACTAAATTGAAATCTCATGGGGAAACTCTCAAAAGAAATGTAACCGTTAATGAGAATTGACTAGTCAAACAAGAATTAATGTTTGTGCTGAAGTACAGAAAATTAGTTTTCAGATTTTGAGGTGTCTGAGCACACTGATGTAAAAGCAGATGATTCCAAAAAAGGAAGCCTTGTCATCAAAATGTTACCAAAATAACAGTAAGAACTAATTGTAGCTGGAGAAGTACTTCCTAGCTTTTGAGTCTGAAAAAAGAAAATCTTGCTTCTACAGTTGTCATACTGGAAAGCAGAGAGAAATGTCATTGGGATTTCTGGCTCCTGTTCTGACAACTACATTGAAATACATGTAAATGCAAATATAATATTAAGAGTTTGCAGTGTCAAGCAAGTGAAAAATTAGAAGCTGGAATTAAGGGCAGTTTTCTCCAGTGGCATGTGTATGTGGTAATGGCCTTTCAGTCTTTTTTCAGGCATCTCCTTTCACTTGTGGATGTTGCTCAAGTGGGTGAGTTCCTATGATTTTCAGGAGTGGGGATTTGTGAAGAAAGGGATATTTTGAGTTTAAGGCTATGAAATACAACCCAGGAGAACGAAATTGTATTTCTGCTTTTGCCAGAAAATGCTTTAGCAGATGATCTGAACATGGTTTTTCAGCTAGCAGTGAAAATATCATTTTTGGGTGTAATGGTTTGCTGTCTGGAATCTGATTTGTAGAAATTAAAAACTGTTGCTCTGGAAGTCTGTGGGGAACTGTGATGGTGACACATGAAATATTGCAAAATGCTAATTACTCAAAAAAACCCTCCACCAAACCCTTAAGCTGCAGCTCTTAATTTCATGCTAAGTGAGTTTTATTTGGCATGTCCAAATACTAATTCAGGAGAATAAAAACAAATGTTGCAGCCAGTGAATTCTGTTTGTGCCATATACTTGGTGATACAGGGGGAAAAAATACAATTTTATAGTGAAAGTTTGTATCAAATGTACATAAAAGGATAAAATCTTGTGTTCAGCATAGTTACAACAGGGATGTTAAGGGTACAGCAAGTTTTCAGTGTGCTGGAGCTAAAATCGAACTATAATTTTGATATTCAACAGTGAAGGCAGGTGCTTGACTTTGTAAAGACCGAGAGCCTCAATGTAGTTTTCTAAGTGTTTTAGAAAACAAATCTGAAAAAACCTACCATATTGAATGTCTGCTCCTCCCTGCCTGGGACTAATAGTGTGGGAATGACTGACTGAAAAATGGAGAAACCTTCTGGTTAATACTTTTCTCAAAAAGAGACTATAGGCTATACCTACACTAAAATGTCTTTGAAATGAGAACTTTCAAAGAACCAAACATGTTTTTCAGGGAGATCTAGCTAAGCAAAAAATACTATTGGGGGCAGAAGTAAAACCGCAATGAAATTTAGTTACTTGAGGTCTAAATAGTTTGCTATTACATAACATAAATGTTTATTCTTGGTCTGTGTTTGCCATCAAGAGATGTTCTTGTCATGTCTTTTCCCAGTAGGTTTTCTCCCCTAAGGGATTTAGAAATTGCCACCTTCTTCCCATCCTTCCCCAGTCAAACCAGTTGTCTATTTTTACAAGTCTTTTGCCGTCTTGAGGGTATGTTTCAGATGTGACAGGACTTTTAAAGAGTAGTGCTGCCATAAATTGTCTGATTGTTTTCTCCTTTTGGATCTAAAGTTAGGCACAACATCAAGGTTCCTTTACACAGTAATGAATATTTTCTTTCTGCTTCTTATGTCAGCTTGTAGTGTCACATTAAGCCAGCAGCATTATTTGCAAAATTCTTTCATTGTGATTTGGAGGATGGCAAAGGCTTACTCATTTTGTTAAGATGAGCCTTTCTGCTGTCAGATTGGCACCAAGTGCTTTATCTATGCTGAGTTTATCATCCTCTCTTTGCTGATACTGTCCATGGGGAAGAGTATTCTTTACAGGTACTCTGCTTGGGAAAGTTCAAAGTTTTTCTGTAGCTGTATGGGATATCCAGGCATACAATAGGAGTTACTGGATTGAACATCTGTGCAGTGCAGCCTGAGGAAGACCAGCTCTTCTAGAAAGAGCTACACCTGCTGCAGTTACTCCGTGCTATGTGGCCACAGCTCTTCTCTGAGATACCTGATGGACCAACTGGCCAGGCACAGTTGCTCAAATGCATCCCAGGAGTGCCAAATTCAGTTAACACACATGATTCAGCTCTGATGTATCTGAACAATAGACATGACTTCCCTGAAGCAGAGGTTGTACTGTGTGCTGTGTGAAGATGCTTGAAGGTTTTGCCTGGATAGAGGTATGGCAGTACTAATTACAGGTTTTGACTGCTGTGGAACAGGCTTTTGGTCTGGGTTAGTTTACAAAGGAATGCTGTTACCACTCTGCAAATACATCAGTGTAAAGGACTGAAGCATTATGAAGGCTCATGGCTAGTTTTGGCTGCACACAAAAGGTGATCAGGTGATACCCCCATGGGATTTTTTTTTTTTCCCCTGTATGTTTTGTTTGGAGGCATCTCATGAGACAGTAACAGTTTATTCTGTTGTGAACTGTTTCTGGAGTGAGATTATTTGAGTGTAACAGTGGTGGTCAGCTCAGCCACCACATCATGTCAGAAAGGTGTTTCATTTATCTTACTGCATGATCTGTTTCCAGCAAAAGCGCAGACCTTTTTTTTTTTTTTTTTCTTTAATATCAGGAAGGTGTTAGGAAACTTAAATCTTTAGTTTTATATGAAAAAATCCGTTCTAGATGGTACATTTTGTGGTGAGGAACATGACCTTCTGCTGAAGTCTCTTATAGTTTTGAGTTCCTCCCTAAAATCTGGCCCTTGCATGTGGGGAGGGACTAGCCAACAGAAGACTTGGTGGTTGTCTGAAGATGTTTTGTTTTTTTTTTAATATCTTAACTGGAAGCTGTCATCTTACCGATGCATGATTTTGAGTTATCGTGACTTTGAGGTGGGGAGGGGAGATGAAATATTTCTTCATTGAATTTTCTCAGAAACAGATTTTGGAACAGAAGACAAATTTGGGTTTTGATATATTGGGGGGCTTTGTAGCACCCCAAACTTTCACATTTTGATAGATTTGCCACTGAAACTAGCAGAAAACAGCCAAGGAACTGATCTCTATGGTAGCAAGGAACTGATCCTCCGTGGCAGCAAGTAAACTGAGTAAACTTCAGGGTTACCCTTTCAATCTGGGAATGTCATTAAATTGAAATCTGGTAAACAACAGCGGAATACAGTTATAAGGGACATTCTGCCCTGGGTTTTCTATTTGGGTTTACATGGTGATAAATTAACAGCTGAGGAAGCTGTCAAGCTGTAGCCTGCTCAGGCAAGCTGGCTACAAGTGGAGGGAGTTGATTGTGAAAATCATGGAGCCAGCCAGGGCAGTGGGTGTTGGTCTGAAGCACTGTGGTGGTTGCACAGATTTCGAGCTGTGCTTCCCAGGGAATGGCAGTCCCTTTAGAGAGGTTGATTTTTAATCAACAGGGTAATAAAGAACAATATTAGCCTTCCAGAAAAGTTACTGGGTGACACTAGTCAAGATTCAAAAACTTTGGAAGGTGCTGTTTTAGAGCCTTTAGAGATAGATACTTGTTCGAAAGGAAAAGTCTTTCAGTTATGATACAGCTAGTTGTAAAACAAATCACTTGGTTACCTCACTTTGCAGTAGTATAAGGAGCAGAAGAATTAGATCTCTAAACTCAGTGTATATGCCATTTAGTCAACTTGAATAATCCAGCCCTGCTGTATTTGAGAGAGAGCTGTGAACTTTAGCAAGAAGTATAGTGATGGTCAGCTGAGTTACAATTTAAGAAGATGGTTAATGTATAGAAGCAATCGGAGAGAGCAGGTATATAATTGTATTTTTTTCCTGCTACCAGCTGCTGAAGATGGGCTATGGAACTAGTTTAGTCTGAGGATTGATCAGGCCTTTGCAAACATGACCAGTATGTGTCACTATAGTTCTGTCTCCTTTGATTTGCATTCACATCTGTCTTTTTGGGATGACCCTGTCTGTTAAATATGGATTAAGGTTTCCTATCTTTGAGTTTGAGTATTATACAGTGCAGAAAGACTTAATTTAGGAAGGATCAGGAGCAGGAAGGGGGACCCAACCAGTTTGGGACATGGTATTTTCTTGTTCAAAATAATGATTGGCATTTAAAAAGATTCATATTATCTATGAAATTCTATGCTTATTTAAGCACTAATGGGTAATCTCATACATAATGGCACAGTAAGGTTTGATACTCTGTTACGTAGTGATTAGAAAGGCTATTGCCAAGTGGTTTAGATGCCTTTCCAAGAATGTGCCAGACTATAATCAAAGTGTTGGGAAGGTAGGGTAAGATTATAAGCAAGTTTGTTGCAGCACAGAAGTATATGGCATTTTAAATGTCAGGAGTTTGAAAGAGCATTTCTGTTCAAAGTTCATCTGTCTTCTGAATGATGCAAAAGATGCGGTTAAGTATAGTAAAAGGTTATTTGCTACCAACGTATTTATTAAGGGCAGATGTGTCAGGAAAGGCCTTGTGTGGTATGAAATTGATGTCAAAATGTGGGATTTTTGAAAGGCAAAGTAGAATCAGCTATTCCTGAACCAAGTTTATATTATTATACAAATATTAGCAATGAAATGTAGGCAGATAAGGCAAAATATTTTGTCTGAAGTAACTATAACTAGTTGGTTTTTTTGTCTCTTTGTTTGGGGTTTCGTAGGGGTTTTTTGTTTATTTGCTTTTGTTTGAGATATGGATATTCCAGATGCAAAATCTCTGCAGATTTCAGTGCAGGTCTTTGCGCATACTTGGATCCAAACTCCTGAGGTCTCCCTTCACACATGGTCCTGGGCACTACATTAGATGTGATTAGGGTCTGTAACTGTTGTCTGAATTCTTCAAAGGCTCATCAGAATCATATGGAAATTTAAGCATGGCATGCTTAACTTAATAAAGAGGGTTTTAATCTTTAACTGCTTTAGTGAAGAAATGTGTTTTAAAAGCCAAATGGCTTACCCAGAAATCCGTATGGCATAGCTCAGTGTATACTTTGACTTAAACCAGTTATTTTTCTAACAGAGTAAGTAAACGTTCCCTTGTAACGCTAATGTTCTTAAGCTTAGTGTGAATTCCATTTTTTTAAGAATTTATTTTAAAGTTTTTAAAAGCATATGAATTTTAGAAAGATGGCTACACTAGAATGAATTAGTATTTTTCCAATTCCTATATAGAAAGAGCACACTACTCAATGTGTGGTTTCTTCCTTGAGAACTTTAGTCTGAGCAGTCAGTGTACAATAAAACACATTTAAATATTTAAAACACATTCATAAAATTGTAAATATTATGTCCCTCATTCTGATGTTGTAAATTAGATATCTTGATGCTGAAACAGTGAAACTTAAATGGCTACTACTTTTGATTTGCGTGGCTGATTTTTACAAGAAAACACAGAGCCAGCACAATCCACTCACTTCAGATGCACTGAAATAATTCGTGTTGTGTCCTTGCTGAAATATCTTTTGCAAAACTAGTCTGTCTGTTAGGTAATCAGTGGGACCCAGGTGTTTTTTTGCCCCCCCCCCCCCCCTTTTTTTTTTGTTTGTTTGGGGTTTGTTTTGTTTTGTTTGTAGTTGGGTCTGTTAGAAAACCAGTGAGACAAAACTGTGTTGGGTGCTTCTGTGCCCGTGTGTTCGTGGGCGGCAGGGCTGTGCGGGCAGTGGTTGCCGTTGCTGCAGCCTGTCCTGGAGCAGAGCGGGCTCAGGTCTGGCAGGGAGTCTGCTCTGAGCCTCTGGGCCTCTGCGCTCTGCTAACCAGTTCCAGTTGCTTCACCACCTGGCTGCTAACTTCAGTAACTTGTTCAAGGCAACTAGAATTTTGCAAACCTTGCTTAGGCATCAAACACGGACGGTGGGTTAGAGCTGATCGGTGTTTTCGCGGGTTTTCCGGAATATCAGTGTGGGTCTTGGTGAGTGTGCTGACTTAAATTTACTGGCTCTGAAAATGATGTAATATGAACCTAGTATTTGGGAAAATATTTTGACATCAGACAGGAGTGAAGTGCACACTTTTTTGTTACTTCTATGGGGGATTAGAAAATCACTTTCTGTTACCATATGCAAAGCAGGAAGTTATGTCATCACAGACAGCAGCTTCTAAAACTTCTGTTTAGTAAGATGGCCAGTATCATCTCTGCTTGCTTCCACCACTGTTAGAGTTTACAGAAAATAGTAGCTGGTAGTTTTCTGCAAATGATGCACTGCTTCTAAGTATTACTAGAAATAAATTTAACAATGTGTGGATTAAAAGAGAAAAATTTTTCTTTAGGAAATCTTCCCTTAGGTTGTATCTTGACATGCCTGAACTGAATTTTGTTGTACTGTTAGGGGAGCCATACCTATGTTGAGAATTTGGATTAAGCCACCTGAGACAGAACAAGAAGGCTTGTTGCCTTCTTGTCTTGTGGGAGCAGCTCTGTGATGTGCTAGAATTAATACTTCCCCGGTAGAGTTACCGCTTGTTGGCACAAGACTGTATCAGTTGCTTTTGACAGTCTAGAACTTCTCAGTTCCTCCGAATGCGGATTCCAATAAAGAAGCTAAAACCAAGTCCCCTCCTTCCTTCCCTGAAACCCCTTCACCTTGAGGTGCTACTTGTATGCCATGCTGATTAAAGCAGGTTCTTGATGTACCATTAAAAAAAGGACACATTTCTGGGCCATAATTCTCATTTCATTCATTTGGGCTTTTAAAGCTCTGCACATTTCCATCAAAACCTGCCTTTGGGGGCCAAGTAATGTAAGACCTTAAAGAAAGAGAAGATCCCTTTAAGCTTCTGGGACCAGTAGATGATCCACGTGAGCTGAAATTGAGTTGTGGTGAAGGTGAGGTCATAAATTGGACACTTTAGCTGAATGGCCTCAAGTGTGTGTTAGAACATACTGTGTGCTAGAGTTTTTTGTTAGGATTATTGGACATGATCTCTTACACTTAGATGTGTTGATCTCTTTGGAACAATCTCTTTTGGTGTTCAAAGGATGTGTTGACACTAGTTGTGTGTTGTATGAGTGATTTAGCTGTGGGCTCTGTACTAAGGCCTTTTCTTTTCAAGGTATTTTAAATGGTGATAATTATGAGCTACTAGCTAGAAACTACACTTAAGTATTTTCTTCTTCCTTGATATGAACTTTATCCAGTGAGGAAGAATAGAGCAACTTATGTTCCTCCTCTTGAAATAGAAGGGAGGGAAGTGACTGTTCGAGTGTGGGTATCTGACTTGTTCCCTTACTGTAGTGAACTTGAAACAACTTTGGCCTAGGTTATTTGTGTTGGTTCTTTAAGATTTATTCATGGCTTTCAACTTCTGTGTTCAAATCGTGAAAACATACAGACATGACTTTCAGAGAATGTTATCTCTGATTACTCATGGCAAAATCACACCAGTGGCACGAGGGCCTATCCTTTTGGATCTTCCAAAGACACCAGTTTGTGAGGTGATATCTGTATCTTTGATTCATTAAACTGAAGAAGATAACTCTGAGATTACCAGCTCATTTCAGGTTACCCTAAAAATTTGTTCGTGGTAGTTACATGGTAGGAATATCCTAATGTCTCTGAAAGAGCAGCCCATACTTCAAATCAGTGTTGGTTTTAGGTATCTGATGAGCAAGCTTTTCCCTTGAAAGGTGAGCTTCTTGTTCTAATACACCTCTATGATCAACCTCAGGCTAATTGAAATGGTTCAACAGTATGGCACTAACTTTTGGAGTATCTGGCATTATCTGCCAGTAAGTTGAGTCATGCTGTGTGTGATAGTAGCTTTAGGAAAAAAAAAGTCATCTGCTCCAGACTCTAGTTACATGGTAGTCAGCTGTACTGGAGATTTTATCTCTGTTAAACTGTTGAATTGTTGATTTGTTTAAACTGGTGGAAATACCCTTTTCAGATGCAGCCTGAATCTGCGTACTGTCGAATTGGTGGTTTGTGGCCCAGTAGAAGGACTAATCTGCTTGCAGATTTTTGAATTCATACTTTTCTCTCTGATTTAGAGATCTACAGTCTGTGTGTTGATGTGTTGGATGGGGAGGAGCTAGGTCATCTATTTCCAGTCAGGGGAGACTGTAGAATCATAGAATGGTTTTGGGGTTAGAAGTGACTTTTAGGTGCAGTCCAACCCTCCTACCATGAGCAGGGACATCTTCCACTAGACCAGGTTGCTCAAAGCTCTATCCAGCCTGTCCTTGAACATTTCCAGGGATGGGGCATGGGACACAAGCAAATGGTTATGAAGTGGACACAAAACCAATTCAGTTAGAGCTTAAAAGAGAAATGAGCATTATAGCCGTAAGATTCTGGCACAGTCATCCTAAATCATAGCAAAGTGAAAACTGAGCGGTTATTTAGGTGATACTGTAAACCTGCAAAAGGGAGATAAATGACTGGATGTCTGCAGTGGTAATTCTCGTAGTCTGTCTCCCTTTTACACCATTCAGCCTAACATGTCTGCTCTGATGTCTTCTGTGACTGTTGATTAGTTTTGGCATGTGCAGTATAAAACGAGTATGAAGTGAACAGCTGGGGATAGCACCTGGGTTGAGCCCTAGCTGGTGATGTAAGTAAAAAGCATTTTCGTCTTACTCTCCAGAAGTCCTTGGTGTGGCTATACAGCACCTTCTTTGGAACAAAGTAGGAAGCTGTAGTGGGCTGTAAGCATGCTTTTAGTAGCTGGAAGAGCCAGTAACCTGTGGTTGGTAAGTCCTCCAAATGGAGGGAAAATGAAAAAGGGAAAATCTATGAAAACAGATTCTGTGGAGCAGGTAGGGCACAGGACTTAGATCTGTGGTGTGACTTCTCTTGCCTTCAGAAATCCTGTGTATGAATGCTTCAACAAGCAGACTTCAAAAATGGAAAGAATGATCACATATAGGTTCTGTTTGTCTAGGTACCCTGTCTGTTAGGGGTTTGAAGTCACCCTTAGTGATTTGAAACGATTGAGGTATCCAATTTAGTTTCAGATAACCAGGTAATTTTGGGGTTTCTTTTGTTTGATTTGTTTCGGGCTTTCTGTTTTGTTTTTGTTGGGTTTTTTGACTGGACTTTTTATTCCCCACTTCCTTTGCAAGCAGTAGAGCTGTTTACCAGCTCCTTCGTGAGACTCTTGTAAGTGGAGGGAAACTGCTGTTGTGCTGCTCCTCATAAACTAAGTCTGTGTGGTTTTTTAGCCTTTGCTCAGAGGTCATTTTTCTAAATCCTGTGGCTTTCTCTCAAGTACTTTTCTACTTTACTTACTGTGGTGTTCAGCTTTGGTTGCTGCAGTCCTAGATGAGGCCTCAGTGCTGAGTTGTGGAGATATAATTCTCTTTTTCATTAGGCAATACTTCTGTGTACACTGCAAGCTCATGTAAGCCAGCACTGCCACCAGAAATAGCTAGTGTAAACATCTGTGTAGTTACTCTGTCCTGGGGAAGTAGATCTATGTAAAAACTATCATTTTCTCTGTGTGTTTGGTACTAAATTGATGCCCCAGCACAGTTTCTCAATATCTATCTCTTGCTGTTCCACCTGCCACAGCTGCGGAGCTGACAGAACTTATGTCCCCTTTTAAATGAACATATTCAGTTTACATATGTGAGGTGTGAGCTGTGGTGTTTGAGGCTTGTTGTTTATAGCCTCACTGTATTTAAGAGCCGTGGCTAGGAGGGTTATTGCCTCAACAGTTTGGAGGTAGAAGGGGGTATGTGGCCAGTAGCCTCTTCATTTATGTGGAGTCTAAGAGTCTGTGGCCCTGTGTTTCTCTTTTCTGATTGCTCTGCAGTGCACTACACAGTCTTTGAAAACCAGATGAGTGTGCTGTGGACAGATGTAGTTGTAATTTCCCATTTTATCACAGAGCGGGTGATTATTATAAATTGTTTTTTGTAGCCTCTTGACAATGCCAGAGTGATCCAGAGGTAGGATGTTGGAGCCAGGGAGGTAGTGCACTTGGATCTCACTAAGTATCTTAAGTAGCTCATCTCAACCTTCATAGCCTGTGCTCAGATTCAGTTGGCGAAGTAAACGTGCACCCCATCATTGGTGTCTGCCTTGGTGACAGGATAGGGACGCTTCATCATTTCCAACAACACGGAGTTTGAATACCATAAGCCAACACTTACCAGCGCTGAAGCAGTGATGTAGAGTAATGTAACAGAGTATGTCCAGCATACGCTGGCCTAAATTGTTTTCAGGGTGGAGAAATTTGGTAAGTATTGATTCTTACATTAATGAGAAACGAATCAGATGCCCTCAAACTGGGGAGATACATTGTCTGAAGACAGTATTCAAACTGTCAGAGTATTATTTTGGTAATAATTACAAACTGGATTGTGGGACACATGGTGTACATTAATCTTAGAGATATGCACGTACTAAATAGCAAATCTTCTGAAGGTAAGATGGGCTGTTTTCTGAGGTTTGTATCTAATTTGACCCTGTTTAACAGCTAAGGAATTGAGAAGTTTCTGCTTCATCACTGGTGAAGGTAGCTAATCTATAAACCAGTAAACATTTACTTTTTGTAGCATGTGAAATTTGACTGGGGGTGTTGGGGGTGTGTGTGTACTATTCAGCAGTCCATTTTTTTTACACTATTTGCATTTGTATATGCAAATATAAACCCTGCCTACACTGCAGAGGCAACTGTGCAGTGATGTTTGCATATGTAGAATCGGCTGGGCTGAACTACATGGAGTAAAACTACACAGCTGTGTCATGATTTTATATCAGCCATATAAATGTGTGGGATAAATACTTTCTTACGGTGCTGTTCTGTATTAGCTTTAAGCTTTACTCTCGCAGCAAAGAAACTTAAAAAAAGAGACTGTTACAAAAGTTCCTTGAGTCTAAGTGCATCTGTGTAATGTTAGTGTAGCGGGAGCATTGATTTGAGTATATTTAAAATATTTGAACTTCTGTTTCATAATTTTTGTGCCTGTAGCTAGAGCTGTGTAGTTTGGAATATTAAGTTATCGGGAATTTAAGCTAATAACGTAAATTTTTTTTTTTTCCTGCTCTTAAAAAAGAAAAGATATATTAGAGCTAAGTCCACTTCATTTTGGGTGGAGTTGGGTAGGAAGCAGGTATTAACTTTATATTTTAAATAGTAAAATTCTTCACATTCAGAAAATATTAAACCAAGCCTGTGGGGTAATACCTGTTTGCCAGCCTTCTGTTTTTGGGCTTGACCTCTGGACTTATCCTTATTCCCCTGAGGGGTTTTTTGTTGTTGTTTGGTTTCCGTTTTTATTCTTCAAAGGTGTGAGTTGAGAATTTGGGACAGGTAACGAATCTGCGAGTTGAAAACCAGTTTTTTTACTGCTGTACTATAGTAATTAAATGTTCAGGTCTTGGGCAAATTTTAACAGTTACTTTTTAAGTAGCTGATTTTCTGGCATGTTTGCAAATGATTTTTAACTAATAGTGCATGTGGCTGAAATCTAAAACAGTGTCTTCGCATTTCTTTTGTGTGACTTTCATACTAACCTGACTGATGAACGAACGTACACTGAAGGAATTGGTAAATTGTCCACTGCCGATGGTAAAGCCTTCGCAGATCCCGAGGTTCTCCGGAGACTGACATCCTCTGTCAGCTGTGCACTGGATGAAGCTGCTGCTGCATTGACGCGGATGAGAGCAGAGAACAATCACAATGCAGGACAAGTGGACAAGTATGTATCGATCACTCCCCACACCCACTTTCCCAACTATAGATTTTAAGTTTGTATTTTTAATTTGAAATTCAGTTAATTTTATAGTTAGTACCTCGTAATATATCTGCCCTACTACTGGCAGAAGCAAAGTTATTGAATCTGAAGGTGTCACTATTGTCTCATCAGGGTACTGGCTTCAAAGAGTAAGAGAAATCTAAAAAAAAACCATTACTCCCTAACCTGCTGCTCTTTCTGTGTACTGGGAGTTGATTTTTTCAATAAGGGGTTAAATTCTTAGCTGTAGAAGAGTTGGTGATAGTTCTGTAATTACTGCCTCAGTGTACTTTGGAAAATAATGAATCTAGTTCATTGTATTAAAAGTTGTAAGGGAATACTAATACTTACAGGGCAGCAATTTGCCCTGGTATCTTGCTGGGGAACTTAGGGGAAAATGAAACTATGTTATCTGATAAATGTCATCCTCATTAATTATCAGTTACAAAAAGTTAAATCCCACGATGACAGAACTGGGAATTTGTCCTACATTGTCAAAAGCTTTCTTCTACTTCGGTAATTTCAGCGCATCTTTAGGGGTCCTAAAATATTTTCTACTCTGGCAAGTGATGCAGGTAGTTCCTAAACTGTTGAGGCAGTGGGACTGTGTATACTGTTGAACTTCAGATCTAGGATCAAAAATTACAAGTCTTAAGTTTCCTTTCATATGGTTGTCCTCCTGAAATTCAGACTTGGGATTTGCAAAACAGTGTGCTTACAGTAGGGGCAGTAGTCTTGAGTCATTGCTCAAAATCTAAATACAAATACAGAACAAATATAGCTTCATTTCCTAACTGAACCTAGAGAAATTACTTGTGGATCAAAACATGGGGAGATGAAAATATGCTGGGGAAGCATAAAAAGGAAGCATACAAGAGGTGGAAGCACACCATGTGCCCCACAGGGAATGTAGAAACAATGTCCAAGCATACAGGACATGATTAGGAAAGCTAAAGCCCATCTGGAGTTGAATCTGTCAAAGGGCATGAAAGGCAACAATATACACTACTGTGAGTATATCGGCTGCAAAAGGAAGGTGAGGGAAGATGTAGGCCTGCCTTAAAATATGGCAGGGGACCTAGTGACAGAGATACAGAAGAGTAATAGGTAGTGAATGCTGCCCTTGCCTTGGGCTTTACTGGTGAGATTTGCTTTCAGGAATCTTAAGCCCCCAAGATGAGTGGGAATGTCAGGACCAAGGAGGGCTTGCCTTTGGTTGGTAGGAGGTTAGGGAGCATTTAAACAGGTTGGGGATAGTCCAGTGGACATGTTCATGGGACCTGATAGGATGCATCCACGAGTACTGAAGAAGCTGGCTGATGTCACTGCGAGGATGCATCTTGGATGCATTATTTAATTGATAAATAAATCAATTTATTTGAAAGGTCATGGCGAATGAGGAAGGCTCCTGAGGACTAGGAGAAAGCAAATGTCACCCCTGTCCTCAAGAAGAGCAGAAAGAGGATCCAGGGGACTTAAAGGGAGGTCAGCCTCACCTCAGTCCTTGCAAAGGTCATGGAGTAAATCCTTCTGGAAGCAATTTCCTAATATAGGAAGCACAAAATGATGATGGGAGGTAGTCAGCATGGTTTTGCAAAGGGAATATCAAGTCTGACCTGATAGCTTTCTACAATAAGATGGCTACATTGGTAGATGAGAGGAGAGCAGTGAATGCTGTTTATCTTGAGTTTAGCAAGTCATTCCACTCTGTATCCCACAGCATCCTGTGGGACAAGCTGATGAAGTACAGACCCGGTAGGTGGACAGTGAGATGGACTGAAAACCATCTGAACTACTAGCTCAGAGTTGTTAGTAGCACGAAGTCCAGGTGAAGGCAAGTTGCTAGTGGTGTACTACAGGGGATGATATTTGGGCTAATACTGTTGAAAGTCTTCACCAGTGGCCTGTGTGATGGTACGGAGGACATCCTCAGCAAGTTTGCAGATGATACAAAACTGAAGGGAGGGTAACCAGATGGTTGTGCTGCCATTCAGGAGGACTTTGACAAGCTGGAGAAAGGGGCCAGCAGGAATCTTATGAAATTCAGCAAAGGGAAATGTGAAGTCTTAAAACTGGTGAGGAATATCTCTGTTCATGGGTATAGATGGGGAGGGCTGAATGGCTAGAAATCAACTTTGGAGAAACAGACCTGAGTTTCATGGCAGACAACAAGTGGAACATAAGCCAGCAATGAATGTACCCTTGGAGCAATGGTCAGCAGCATCCTGTGCTTCATTTGTAAGAGTCTCATGGTGTCATACTTGTCACTTATACAAAATGTCTTGCAAATATCTCAAAGGGAACCTGAGCAGAGAGCAAACTGAGAGACTCTTGAGGTGCCTGGGTCAACTAGAATGAACTAAGAGCCCTGTTTTTAATAGCTTTTTCCCAGAGCATATTTGGTTTCACAGCAGTTCTGTATTATGGGGTGGCTTAAGGTTATCTTCTGAGAATGATGGACCTGTTTCAAGATTTGTCTCGCAGGTTATGGTGTTGGGTGGCTCCCATTTCTAAAGACTAGACTATGTGTGTGCAAAAGTGCATAAATTCCCACTCTCTCCTCCCAGCTGAACATGGAAACCTGAGCTGTAAATGCCTGGTTATGTGTGGGTTGCAGCAGGCCTTTTTGACTGCTTGTGCCCTAAACAAACATATAGCTGTCCCTTACTACCTCCCAGGAGAAGGTGACAGGTTTAATAGTGTCCTGTAGACTTTTAGTGTGATCCCATTGATTGAGTATATAGACTTGACTATGTAGCCAAATAATAAACTTTACCAAAATATCAGTTATTTTGCTTAAAATACTTAGTGATTACAGTGCAAACAAACAAGCAGATACTGGATATTCTCTTCCGGTCAGATCTCAGCTTTTATCAGACAGTTTATTTCATTTGGGGGTGTATGGCAAGTGAGTCCCTTTTAAAATAGGGGCTTAACATAGAGTAACCATTAGAGTCTTTGAACAACGGAAACATGTACGCTTTCCTGACAGAACCTGTGCTCAAAGGGTTATTTTCTTCATTGTGAGTGACTTTCTGGAGTGAACTTTTGTCTTTTACAAAAGAAAAGAAGTTTGAGGTTTTTAATGAACCTGAGTGTACTAGGTTTTGTTTTAAGAAACAAGTTTCCATGTTTTGCAAATAAAGTGCACTGATTAGGAATGCATCACAGTCTGTTATAAACTACTGTTTATAACAGAAGGCTCTTCCTCCCTTCCCGCTCCCACCAGGGCATTAACTGTGGTTTGGTTCCTTCTGCTGAGGGACCATGATTCCTTGCATGTTGGAGAAGTGTAACTGAGTTAGTATTGAGCATGACTTGCTTTTGTTTAAAGCACTGCTAAACGCAAGTGTAACAGTTGTCTTTGATGTTAGACTTTTTTTTTTTTTTAAAGAAAAAGATTTGAAGGGCAAATGACTTGGTTTGAGATAAATTGAAGCTCAGCTCACCTTTGTCAAGATTTACGTAGTGTACTTTCCTGGGTCTCAGGGGAAATAGCTATTTTCTCTATTTCAGAGGTTAATAATGGTTAAAGTAGTGATTATAGATTTCTGAGCTTTTAGATGCCAAGAACTTGGGGTTTGTCTTGTCTTTTCCTTCTAACTCTTAGCTTGTAATGTCCTTAAAGTCATGAGGTAGAGTTAGTAGTGTTCTACGTAGGATTTGTGTTGTTATTGATGTTTAAAAATGTGCAGTTCAGTTGGCTTATTTCATCTGTCTGAAAACTTCTGTAATATGCTTTTAACAGTGCATGAAAGGAAACATAGTAAACTTCTGTAAGGCTCCTTTCCTTTCTTCCTTTAAGATGTCATTAGGTAAAGTAAGGATTTTTCTTTGAAATGGCTGCTTAAATTAAGAAACTGTGTTTTCAATTAAAAGAAAAAAGCTTTGGGCTAGTGCAGAGAAGGAAATAGTGCCACTACAGGAGACACACCAGTCAGAAGTTTGTCTTGTTGAAGTATTCAGTATTAGTGCACTCTGTGATACTAGGCTGTTCACTTTTTGGCTTTATCTCTATTAGAAATTTGCCTTGGTAGCTATAGTCAGTAGTTTGTCACGGTCATAGCCTCTGTGTCTCTGGCGTTCCACCCAAGTACGAATAGCATCAGCGAGGTTTACTTCTGTATCTTTAAAAAACTACAAATTACATAGTTTTGAGCATTCTTTTCTGCATGTAGTCTATATGAGAGTTTATGTAAGTTAGCAGCTGATGAGGACAAGAGCTAATTTAGACACAAAAAAGGTCTTTATCTTGTTCATGTATGGAAATAACGTGTATACATACACACATTTTTTCTTAAAAAAAAAAATCTGTAAGGTGTGTTTCCTAGTAAGGCTTAGTAGTAATGTCATGAGTCTTTACTTAAAGACTTCTTCCTTGCATGGGAAAGCTACCCATTTCTTGCAGATTTATTTTGAGCTAATTCTGTGGCAACTGATTTTTCCAGTCGCAGTTTGGCAGAAGCATGCTCAGATGGGGATGTAAATGCTGTCCGGAAGCTGTTGGATGAAGGAAGAAGTGTAAATGAACATACTGAAGAAGGGGAGAGTCTCCTTTGCTTGGCCTGTTCAGCAGGATATTATGAATTGGCACAAGTAAGTAACAAATAAAATCACAACTAAACTTTTGTGAAGCATTGCCTAAGGGGCTTCTTTGATAGGTAAACATTTTAGCTATTCTGATTATAATAATTTTTTATAAACTGAACAGAATATCAGCTAGTACAGCTTATTGTAGGCTTCTAGTTATCATTTGTCTTTTTAATGGAAAATTCTGTTATATGTGCCTCTAGGTTTAAGGGACTTGTCTGAGGAACCTATCTTGTGTTTTATGATGTATCTACTTTTCTGGCGTTGTTCTAGATGCAGTCAAGCAGACATTGCAAGAGAATCTAAAATAGCAGCAAAATCAAACACTACAGGTGGTTACCTTCTAAAAACTGATGTTTTAACTCAGTCCTTTTTTTAATCACACCTGTACTGACAGTGCATTAATTTGCGTTATTTTTTGGCTTTTATACTTTATATCTAAGGACAGAATTTGTGCTTCTTTGAAGATGTTTAGGTGATAGTTCTCAGAAAGTGGCCAGCTTCACGTTTTGGTGCCAGGCAAGAGTACAGGGAGAAAACTGTTTACCTGTAATCTTGAGCTGATGTGTGCTGTGGTCATTAATGCAAGTTTACAGTTTCTCTGCTGTCATTCTGATTAGTGATTTGCCCTGTGACTTTTGAAAATGTCAGTATTGCACTGTAACTTAATGTTGATTTTAGAGATATGAACAAATGTAGAGAAACAGCATTTTCCGAAGCAGAACACAATGCAAGTAGTAATTATAAATGGTCCTGGGAAGCGCCATTGTACTTCACCATTGGGGCTATTATTGTGAGGGGGTGTCACAACTGACTGTAGAATCGTTCTCACAAGCTCCCTGAACTAAAAGCAAAATATTGGTGTTACAATTTATTCATTAAAGTGAACTTTTTTCTCTAGGTGCTACTAGCAATGCATGCAAACGTTGAAGATCGAGGGAATAAAGGAGACATAACTCCCTTGATGGCAGCTGCCAGTGGAGGCTATGTAGATATTGTTAAACTTCTCCTTGTTCATTGTGCAGACGTCAACGCACAGTCTTCAACAGGTAACTGGGAAGCGGGAACACTAAGAATTACTAAGATTGGCACATAAGATATGCACTAGTTCTGAACATCTGTGGTTTTGTCTGATAGTTTCATTCACAAGATGTGACAGGAACTATTAATAGGCCAGATACGTAGCGGATGTGTTTAGAGTCTTACCTGGCCATTTTTAAAGATTATTTTCAACATAAACGGTAATGGAAAGCCCTGGGATTTTAGATGACCATAAAAATACATGAAGTCTAGTTTTTCCTCATCTGTATAATCCAAAATTATTCATTAAGACCACCATGGAACACATCTGGTTGAGACCAGTTATTTCGGTCTGTTGCTTTTTACCACAGAGGAGGTACAATTCTTTGAGCATTGAGTGTTGTCTACACTGCTGATGCTTGACCACCGTTTAACTAACCTTGCTGAGAGTATTAACCCGCAGTTGGATTCTGCTAATATTAAGTTAGTATTTAAACTTTGTTCAAATTCTAAGGAAGTTGGGTTTCTGAGCTATAAAATGTTCTTTTTATCTTGATGATTAGCCATATTAAGCAGAACTTACCTTTAAACTGACTGTAGCATTTAAAGTGAGCCGTATGTGAATGTCTGTCTGTCACAGTACCAGAGTTTTAAATTATAAATTTTATTAATCTACCAGCCAGTAGAAGTTTTTTAAGGGGTTATAGGAAAAAACAAAAGCAAAAAAACAACCACCCCTCCCTGGCTTCCCTGCTGGTACTCTACAGTGAGCATGAAAGTTACTCGTAGATTTTTTTTTTTGTGTGTGTGTGTGTGTCCATTTGATCTCTCTTTGTATGCTGAAGTACAAAACATAATAACCAAAGAAAAAAAAAATCCTGATTTGTAATATTGGCTTAGCATTAAAACTTGTTTACATTATAGTTGTGTTGGGATTTTATACCCAGCATGAAATTATTGGCTGTAGTAACAATGCTTTGAAAGTAAAAGTCTGCTGCTAGTGATGTACTTGGTTTGGTTCAGAGCTGTTAAAACTGATTTCCTTTCCTATATTAGGAGTGGGTGATGGAAGGGGTTTTCATGTAAACTTTTTCTCTGCAGGGAACACAGCTCTCACTTACGCTTGTGCTGGGGGCTTTGTTGACATAGTGAAGGTGCTATTGAAAGCTGGTGCTAATATAGAAGACCACAATGAGAACGGGCATACCCCCTTAATGGAAGCAGCCAGTGCAGGTCATGTTGAGGTTGCAAGAGTATTGCTGGAATATGGTGCAGGAATCAACACTCACTCCAATGAATTCAAAGAAAGTGCACTTACACTTGCATGTTATAAAGGTATTGTCTCTTGCCTTGTTTTGCATTTTTGTTTAAATTTCCTTGCTAGGGTTTATCTAACTAAAGCTTCCAGCTATAGTTTGAAGGTTTTCTTAATAATTTTGGAATACTGGATTTAGGTTTTAAAGTCAATATCAGGAGATGCTCATCCATGGTGTAGTGGTATTGAGCCTGTCTACTTCTGTCCAAATGTGGTGAGCTTGTATTTGACAGACTGCAGGTGAAAACTTGTGACTGATTGCATCCAGACTTGTGCTTTGACAAAGGACTTCTCTCCTCTTTCCCATTCCCTATTTCATTCAGGTTCCACTCATGAACTATCTGCAAGTTCTGAAAACATCTGCTAGTTGTTAAAATGTGAATTTAGAATACATGTTTCTGGAATACCTGATGGGGTGAAAATGTGTTATTACTGGATACTTTTCCTTCAGTGTTTTTTGGAGTATGTCTATGAATTGTTATGTATTATGAACTTTTATGGACTTCTGACAATTTCTTCTCTTATTTAAAATTTCTATAGAAAGCAACTTAATGCAGTGGTAATCCAGAGTACTTCCAAGTTTGCTTTTTCTTCCCAAAACTTCCATAAAAGTTCCAACATTTGTTTTTCTCCTAATAGAAGCTTTAAGGATGCAGGTTATTGTTACAGTAACTTCAGGTTTTACTTCTCTGGTTAGACCTATAGGATATGTGCTGTGTATAACCCATGTGACAACTTGCATCTGGGTTTTTGTGGATTTCCTGCAGCACATAGTAGTAGTTTCTTGCAGAGAAATTTCAGTAATAGTACTCCTGGATATGTTGGAGGGGCATTCTTGTTTCTTGTGACCTAAAACTTAAAGTGATGTAATATAAGATCTTAACTGCCTAGAGATTTCCTGCATTATTTTTAGCAAGATGGTTGAGCTACCTTGTTTTCCTATCAGCTCATGTAAAACTAAGTCTTGTCTTGGAGGAGGATGCTCATTGAGCGGATAAAATGTATAACTTGTAAGGGACATACTCTAAAATGACTAAAGCTATAATAAAGTTGAAAACAAGTATTGGTAAAGTTCAGTAGAAGGTTTTAAAAGTAGTGTCAGACAACATAATATGACCTGATGTTCATGTTTTCGTTCTCAGAAATATGTCTATGAATACTGTGATTAACAAGCTCAAAGTAAAGTTCAGATCTACGTAGATGTATGTCTAAAAGATAATCCCCCCAGTTGTATGCTGCCTCGGAACACTTAATGGATATGTCACTATACAGCTGAATAAGGAATTAGTGCAGTCACTTAAGCCTGAAGTCACAGGAAAAGGTTTTTGTTGTGTAAACTTGAAGAGGTCTGTCTTCATCTTATAGTTGGGAAGTATCTTTGGGAAAGACTATCTAAAGTCTGGCTGTCTGTTTTGCACTGGTATTTTTGAGAGTACTTTAAAAAGAGCAGGTTTGCAAATTTATAACTTGTAAAATTTGTGATGATAAACTATAAAAATTCAAAATATTTTATTGTGTATTGTCTGTGCTACTAAAAGTTCATGATATTAAATGCTTATTTATTTTGATCTGTTTCATTCAAAGGCCATTTAGATATGGTTCGTTTTTTGCTTGAAGCTGGAGCTGATCAAGAGCATAAAACAGATGAGATGCACACAGCGCTAATGGAGGCCTGCATGGTAAATAGTCTTTATTTGTACTGCTCCCTTTCAATGAGAGAGGAATAAAAGAGATGACAAGATAAAGTGAACCTTTGTTAACAAACTGTTTCAGGTCTGCAAGTGAGTGTGTGTTAGTTTTTATTGTAAGAAAGCTTTTACTGTAGTTACCACAGGTGGCCAGCTTCTCAGTCTGATTGGTCATAGGGAAAAATAATTGGGGGGGGTTTGATGTGTTGTTTTAAATGCCTTCCCTATGTGAAGTGTAGGGGTAACTAATTGCAGTGAAAGTAGTAGGTTGAGCGCAAGTCACTGTTCCTTTTGCAATGTGAGAGTTAGTTTTCCACCTTTGTCTTTATAAATAAGGTCTCTCGGATCATCATGGCTTGAGCCTTCCAGAAGTGCAATGAGCTGGATGACTAATGCATTATGCTTGTCCTTGCACTACTGCAGCAAGTGTTTTGCGTGTAGAGGTGGTTTGCTCTCTTCTAGTTTTCTGTAAATGGTGCTGTGAGGTTTTTCTTTTGAAAATAAAACCATAGGTCAAAAGTAGTTTAGTTTTGGGGCAACTTGTATGATTTCAAAGCAGCCATTGAGGAAAAACTTCCTTTTCCAAGAGCTTCATCTCAATAAAGAGTGTGCTATTGTGTCAAAGCATATCTACAACCATTTTTGTCCAGACCTTAGATGACCTTTTATCTGTTCTTCAAGCTGGGGCAATCTTTGAATAAAGAATGAGGACCTTGTTTTCATGGGTAGCACAGCAAACAGAGGAAAAATTAATTTGCTCCTAGTAGCCTATCATCCTTAGAAGATAGTCTGCAATGTTCCTGTTGCCTTCTGAGAGCTGGAGGATCAAATGTTCTTTTAGTACACTTGTGAGTTGATGAGCAAGTGACCAAGGTCAGATTATAACATCTCAAGCTGTGTTAAAGTCTTCCAATAGTGAGATTGTAATAGTATCTTAGAATAGTTTTCCCTGTATGAGAGCCTAGTGCCAATAAGGAATTCAGAAGAACGTAGTTGCAGTGGGTGTATGCTGTCACCTAAAGGAGATAGAAGCATGACTGCAAACTAAATGTTTTATTCAGCCCACTGTTCTGTTTAGGTTTAGTCTTTTTTTTTTTCTTTCATGGTGATACAGTCTGAGCACTGGGATGACTTGGAGGCTATGAAGTGTCTTGCTTGGGTAGGATGAAGCTGTGTGGGTTGCCTGTGTGCTTTAGCTCTTGGATGTTTCAGACTAGTTTGCATTATAGAGAGTGTATTGACCTTTAAAAGCAACAGAGAGGAAATTGGTCCTTTGAAGTCCCATGATGGAGTTTGTTCCTTCTTATTGTTTGGCTACACACTTGCAGAGGGGATCCATTCCACCAAATTATTGTGACTTTTCACAGTTTTCACTGTTCTCCAACTAATGAATGCTGCACATACAGGAAGCTGAGATATCTGGTCTCTGATCACTGATTATATTGTAAGTGCCTCTGAGTTGTAGTATGTTTTAGTCAAGATGGAGTGCCACACCTGGAATAATGCTTTTAGTTAGATGGGGTTGTTACTGGCTTTTAGCCAGCTTCTCTCAGAACAACAGCCTGTCTTTAATTTGCAAACTTGATTGCTGTTAATCTCAGGTTACTTATTACATGCTTCGTGGTTAACTTCAGACAAGTGTTGATAGGGGCTGTGTTTGATATCCCTCTTGCCCCCTTTTCTATAGCTCTGTGTTAACTTTGAGTTACTGCCTGATATTTCTACTGAGATCAGAAACTGGTAGTTTGCTTGAGGTTGCTGTTCTTAATATATAAGTAATTTTGGAAATTAGTGAAATTCTTAGCTTTATAACTTTATAAATCACCCCTAGCTATCAGTGCCCTAGCATGGACAGCTCTGGCTTGAACTTTGAGGCAGAGAGGTCTAAATTTCTTTTTTTTTTTTTTTTTTTTTTCCTTCCCCCTTTAGTATTGCTCATCTTTATTTATATTTACTTCCAAGGACACTCTATAAAAATATCTGCTACTTGCCACTGAAATTGGCCCTTCTTATGTCTTTCTCAGGAAGATGTATTCTTTAGTTCTCTAGCAAAACCTGTCAGCATGTGTTGGGGCTAGTTTAAAGAATTAAGCCAGTTTAACTGTCAAATACCAGGACACAGGGCTCTGAATCACCAAAGCTGGCTGACAGTTTAGTCCTTCTGGAAGAACCCCGTATTTCTTTGGATGGCAAATGACCAAGGTGATACCGCAGGTGCATAGCTATTAGGTGTATGCAGGGCAGCAAGTGGTTTTTCCCCACTGAAAGATACAAAGAGCATGCTTCAAGGCTTTTACTTAGAGTTCCCTCTCCATCCTTAAGTTACCCTTTTAATTGTAAATGCTGAAGAAAGGTCTAGTATGAAACACTCTGATTAGACCCTCAGATCTTCTGTAGCTCACTGAGCACTTTCTGGATGACTTGAACCTTTCCCCTCCATTAGGTGTAGTTTGTAATCTGTTTCAGTTTTCTAACATCTCCTCTCCAAATTGTTCCACATGTTTAGGTCTCACTTCCTTAAGTTATGTGGGAGGGAGAAACCATATGACTGTTTCTTCTTTCCTAATGCGAAAACTTCTTTATATTTCCCCTCTTCAGCAGTATTGTGGCTATCTACAAACCACACCTTAAGTGAAACATGGATTTTTGATACTTGATCTGTTTCAAGTAACTTTGAGGACTTTAGTAATAGTTTCTTGAGAAACTGGTAGCTTCATTTATATGCTTTGATTGGTAAGGGCCTAAACACTGCTCTGGCAATCCTAATTCTCTTCTCTCCATGGCAAAGACTGCTTCACCCCAAGGCACTTTTCAGTCTCCTTTAAGACTTATTCAAGTCTTCCCTCCTCCTGTTACCTACCTTATTGTAAACCACTTCAGTTTCTCTGCATGTATCTTTCCCAGGATCTAGAAACTGTCCGTTTGCACTTTTTTGGTTTGTAGAAGCCATGAATTGACTACAAAGAAAATCTTTTTTCCGACGCTTGTTTTGAGTTTTAGTCATTGAATAGGTTTAGTGCTTGTGGTACTTGTTTGCTATCTCTATTACCAGATACTCTGCTGGATATTTAAGAAAGTCTTCTCCCATAACTCCTTCCGTACTCCCCCAAGAAAGAAAAAAACCCAACATAGCTCATTTTTCCTCATGCTTTTAAACCTAACAGAGATGTAGGTGGAAACCTAAATGTCAGTTTAAGCCAGTTATTGCCATAACTACATCATAAATTGAACTATTATAAGTAAAAAATCCCATCATAATTTTCAGACCTAGTGTGATAGTGGTTGCAACTACACAGCTGTTCCTGATTTTTGTGTTCACCTTTGTTTTGTAGGATGGACACGTAGAAGTGGCACGCTTGCTTTTAGACAGTGGTGCTCAAGTGAATATGCCTGCAGATTCATTTGAATCTCCACTCACTCTGGCTGCTTGTGGTGGACACGTAGAGTTAGCCGCTCTTCTGATCGAAAGGGGAGCTAACCTGGAGGAAGTTAATGATGAAGGTTATACTCCTCTAATGGAAGCTGCCCGGGAAGGCCATGAAGAGATGGTAGCCTTGCTACTGGCACAAGGTGAGATCACTTGTTTCTTGAGCATTTGTGATGAAGAATGCAGTGTTGACCGTTTGCCATTAGGTATTCCACACAAATTCCTCTGATGTAGCATGTGGCTCTCACTGCTCATTGCTGTAACTATAAAGCAAAGCTAAAACGCCCAAACTGTGGAGGTGATGAGCATTCACTTTCCTACCTGGTGTATGGTCATTTAAAGTAACAGCTGTTTTGTTTCTTAGGGGCAAATATAAATGCGCAGACAGAAGAAACGCAGGAAACAGCTCTTACTCTGGCATGTTGTGGAGGG
The DNA here is from genome assembly GCF_965140245.1 of Athene noctua. Classification (NCBI taxonomy): domain Eukaryota; kingdom Metazoa; phylum Chordata; class Aves; order Strigiformes; family Strigidae; genus Athene; species Athene noctua. Next base: position 2,647,723 of record NC_134048.1, on the reverse strand, counting down.
TTTTCTGAAGTAGCTGACTTCCTTATTAAGGCAGGAGCCGATATAGAACTTGGTTGCTCAACACCTTTGATGGAAGCTGCTCAAGAGGGTCATCTTGAATTGGTGAAATACTTGCTGGCAGCAGGTATGTGTGCAATGCAAATGATCTAGCCCACAGATATTAGACACTCATTCTATATGATTTAGAAGATACTTGGGCTTGATGGTGGCAGTGTTGTAACAAGAAACTATGTTCTCAGGTACCTTAGCAAGAAGAAAAAAGTGTATGTTATACTTTAATATTGTTTGATACTGTTAACAGAGGAAAGTGCCTCATGGAGCACTGGATAATGTTGCATATCTAGAAAACATCAACGTTCATTAGGAACATTGTTTCCAGCTAACTGCATTCAGGACGAAATGTTAATACAGATAATACTTGTTTTTATGTGGTACTCCTGCTTTGACTGAGCCCGATTATCTGCAGTCAGTCTCCCTGAATAGCCAGTACTTTAGGAATTGTGCCCTGGGAAATAGTGTGCAAGACAGATTCTGGAATGTGCTGAATTTCTGTGATGAGTGAGTTTTACTACTACATTATACAGTAGTAAAAATTTCAGCTTGCTGGAGTTGGGGAGGAATGACCCTTCAATGTTCATCTGTCTGTTTAAAGTTCATAGAGACTAAAGTATAGTAATACTGCTTAAAATAATAAATAAAAGGAGCTGCATTTTGGAAATCTTCCTTGTTATGGGAGCTGATTTATTTGCATGATCTTTTCTAAGAATAAGCATAAAATTGTCTGGATTTGTAATTTTAGACAGTAATGCTCCCTGCTCATCAGGGGACAGTAACAACTGTGTCTCTTTGCGCAGTGATTCCAGCATGTGACACCTGTCACCAGCTCACTTGAAAAGCTGCTTGCACTTCGCTTCTGATAATGTAGCAAGTTAGTTGAGGAGCCTTGTTTTGGCTTCGGGGAGTCTCTAAATGTATCACACACCTTGAAAATAAGAAAATGGCTAATCATGCTGGCTCTTTTTCTTGCAGAATAATGAGTTACTTAGCAAGAATCATGCATAGTTTCCATGTAGCTGGCATATATGAAGCTAGTCACGTGATTTCAACAAAATGGTTTTAAAGCAAATGATTTTAAAGAGCAGGGAAGAAATTAAATTTGTAGAAGTGTATGGTCTTGTAGTATTAATACTAATTCAATAACATGCATTTTGTATGGTTTTCCTTGGCATGCAGCTCCCTGTCAAATGGATAGTCTAGACACTGTCTGGATTCCCTCTTATTTATTGTAACAGCTGAAATCTTCATTGCTGTAAAGGGAATGTAGGAATAAGTGAGCATATAGGTTTAAGTGCTTAGATTGACAGTCATGATTTTTCCAAGGCTTGGCTTATCTCCTCAGAGTATTTTTTCTACAAGAGCAATTTTTACCATGAGGGCAATGCCCTTGGGCTGTGGAGGATGTAGCTGTTGTCACAGAAAAAGGGCCTTGATTTTTGTGTTTATCTGATATGAAATACTTGATAAGGAGATGTCCAGTAAAAAAAACCTAATGTTTTGTTTCTAGGAGCTAATGTTCATGCCACCACAGCAACAGGAGATACAGCTTTGACCTATGCCTGTGAAAATGGACATACTGATGTTGCAGATGTGTTGCTTCAAGCTGGTGCTGATTTGGTAAGACTTCTGCTGCATCTTGTGGGGGAAGTACTTTGGTTTGAAACTGTATGCCAAAGCTTACATGCTTATAGAGCAGGAAGATGATTTTAGCAATTGAGATTCATATATGGGTGTGAAAAAAGCCATGAAAGAAACTTTAAAAAGCCTGCATATTCTGTTTGGTCTAAAAAAAGTTAAAAATTCTTACTGGGTAATCTTTCATCTATTAAGTGAAAAACTTTAGTTATAGCTTACACTTGTGACAGTTGATTATCTTCACTTCAGTATAATCCGTAAGTTGAATTATTTAGCAGGATATATTCCTGTGTTGTCTTTATTCATTATGCTACTTTATTATTCCCAAACTCTTATAGTTTAGAGTTTACCTGCTCCACTGCTCTGAATTTAAAATGTTTTTGTATTACAAGTTGCTACTTCTCTATTTTAGTGTTAGTTTCTGGACATTGTGAGCCTCTTGAACTTTTTAAAACAACAACACAAAAAACCCCAAACTAAGCATTGCCTTTTAAATGACCAGCATAATATGATCTTTTTTCTTTGTCCTAGAACTTTTTTCTTTCTTGTAACTATTGGTTTTATCATATTGCTTTGAGTGTTTATTTTCTGTAATGCATTTAATCATAATAAGTTGTTTACATAATTGTCTTGACTTTTTTTCATATTATGTAGTGGGAGACCTAAAACTGCCGCTTCATCAGCTACAGGGATACATACATATATATATATATATATATATATATATATATAATGCTGGTTTGGCTTTTAAGCAGTAAAAAGCAATTGATATGTTAAAGAAGTTTAGAAGCCTTATATCTAATAAGGCATAAGCAGGCAAGATTTTCCTTTGGTTGCCTTTTTCTTTTTTCTCCCACTATTCTCCTTTCTTTTTCCACACTCTCTACTTGTGTGGGTTTTTTGGTTTGGGGAGGAGTTTGGGGTTTTGGTTGGATATTTTAGGGGGTTTTGTTCATTTTAAATAATAAGAATGCCAGAAAAGTTTATCATTGAACCTGATAAGTAACTTCATTAGGATGTTGATTTAAATTTCAGTCTTAAATGAAGTATTTTATTTTTTTAAACTTCATCTTTACAAATACAAATTAATGCTGTAATTGTGAATTAATAATGTTTCCACTCTTCTATGTGAATATACTTTTTTTTTCAGGCCTTATTAAATCTTCTGCAGTAAAGTTCTGCTTCATGTGTTCCTACTAGGGAGGAAGGTCATGTTAAGGGGGGGGGGCAGTGTTTTGGCACACCTGCTGCACCTTGCTCTATTCAGTGTTGGATACTGAGCATCAGCCACTTTAGGAGAAGCAGGATAAGTTTTGGGGGTTTTATTGCCAATTTATTAAAAAAATGTTTAAGCACCCGATATAGAAAAACTATAATCCATGCAGCATCTCATAGAGAGGAGCAAAGCCTAAAACAAAACAAATGCTGTGTGTAAACTTTTAAAAGCGTGCAAGGGTTGCTGCTTAAGTGTCACTTAAAATTATTAGTGTTGCATCATTTTTATTTTTTTTTCTTCTCATCACTAAGGTGAGCAGTGCTTGTGGCCTTTAGCATCTAGTTCTGATGAGTATTGCTGAGAAAAACCTCATGCCTTTCTAAAGTAAAGTTTTGTTTTACTGAATTTTCTTATACTGCCAATCAAAATGAGTAGCTGTCTGGGAAAATATAGTAAGGAAGCAAAGGAAAATTGCACATGAAAAGGAGACCTGCCATATAAATCTACCAGTTTTGAACTCTGATTGTAAGTAAATGGGGAATTGCCTGCAAAACTGCAGTGATGCTTACAGTAGGTGCCTTGGATTTGGGGCAGTTACCTTTCAAACCTTATAAAGCAAAGCATCACACAGAAGTTGTAAGCTGGTTTGAATAGTTTTGTTATCTTTGTAATTGTTCTGAGGAAGGTTGCTGGAGTGTTTTGACTTACTGCTGGGATATGGTAAGCTTCATTAGCAGTACCATGGGAGATGATTATTCTGGATTTCAATTTTCATAAGGATAGATAATTTCACCAAGCTGTCCCAGGAAGTCTGTGGTGGATTAGGGTGTTGAAAGCAGATCTGGTTGCTTGGTCTGTCTTCATTAGTCTAGTTTTGCTCTCCTGGTTTTCAGACACACAAATGAAAGTACATCTCCAGTTTATTTGTCTTCCTTCTTCCCCCCCTTCCTTCCTTCCTTCCTTCTTCCCTCTCTTCCATTTGCATACCTGGCATTTATATCACAGTCAGGAGCTGTAGATAAAGTATCTTCCCTCTTGTGGAGTGGTCCTTTTTGAAGAAAATGGAATGGAATAGAATGGAATGGAATAGGGATAATGGCCATTCTCTGATGGCAGGGACAAAAGGCACCCACTGAACGCATCCATGCTGTGCAGCACTGGGTCTAGCAGGTGTCAGTGCCTACATCACAGCCCACCACAGTGCTGTTTTCATAACGCAATACTGGGAGCATACACTGGACACCGCTGGGTTGTGGGATGAGGTCTTGAAGGGGATCTTGAGGGTGCAGAGCCTCTGAGATAAGCAGAGGCTAACTTAATGTCACATTTTACATGCTGCCTGTTGGGAGTAATCCCTGGTGACCACCTTCCCTGTGGTTTGTGACAAGGCTAGGGCCAGCACTGTGCCAGGGAGGCTGTGAAGGAATAAGCAATGTGAGTGACCAGTGATCCCATGCTTAAGCTTGTCTCTTGGCCCTGTTTTATTTACCCATGGAGATGTAGCCACTGCTGGATTTTGCTGTTGTTGCTTTGTTTCATGAGCCACCTGCTTAGTCTGTTTTCTTCCAGACCAGGAAGGCATGGAGCATAGGTTTTGAAGATTTTTCTTCTTCCTGACTCTAGATTGAGGAATCTTCCCCAAATGCTTTTGAGTTAAAGGAACAATAAACACTGGCTGTCAGGATCTGTTGCAATCAGTTTTCCCATTTCTTCACGATTTGAAGCATTTATTCCATGATTTGGAAAGTATATAATCTACTTTAAGATCTCAGATATTTGTTGGCTTCAATTGCCAGGAGATGAGGACTCAGTGGAATTTGAGGTGCAGACTTTGAGACTGCAGGTGTGAAGAGGAGCCTCTTTCATTCAGGGTTAACCAAATCAGCAGAGGGCAGGAGGTGTTTCTGTCCGATATTGTGCTCATTGCAAACTGAAGTCTTTCAACTTCGCTGAAGTTACCCAGGTGAACTAATTCCTGTGTGTTGCTCATGTCCAGTTGAGGTTTTACCAATCTGGAAATAAAACCTTGAGCTAAAGTCTGAGCATGTTTTACAGTGAGGGTGGTGACACACTACAGCAGATTGCCTAGAGCAGTTGTGGATGCCCCATCCTTGGAAAAGTTCAGGGTCAGCTTGGACAGGGTTTTGAGCAACCTGATCTAGTAGATGATGTCCCTGCCCATGGCAGGAGGGTGAACTAGATGGTCTTGGAAGGTCCCATCCGACCTAAATTGTTCTATGATCGTTATATGGTAAGTGATTCTAGTCTTCAGTTTTGTCTGAACTAGGAGTGACTTACACCACATCTCAGCACAAAAAGGCTGTTGTTCTTACAAGTACAAAATGAGAACTCTTGCTTTTCAGGGACTGATCCTCTGGCCTTGATATCAAATATGTAATTCAGTTCAAGAACCAGTAAACATCTTGAGACCTCTGTTAGAGTCCTTAAGGAATGTGGCTTTATAAAACCTGGAGAACTAAAAGAAAATGATGGCTGAAATGAACTTTCTTTGGTTTGTGGTTAATTTTTTCCTTAAAACTCTGCAGTGGCAAGTTATACTAGAAATGAACAGTGTCAGAGTACATGCTCATCTGTTTCTGTCTGCTGGAGAGCTGCTCAATCGTGTATGGTATTTTGATGAATTTGTATCTCCTTGTGACTAATTGTTTATGAAGTCTGGCTTGTTACCAATTATTCTGATGCTTTTCTGATGCCCTACTTTAAGGGATCTGTGTTTTCCATGTCCTTACAGGGACAAAGTTGGCCTGTCAAAATCTCTAACAAAACTAGATTGGCAGGCCTACACCTTTGCTTGTTAATGTATGCATTTTGAAGTCTGCTTGCTTTTGCCAAGTATATGAATGACTTAATATGAGGCACATCTGAAGACTTCAGCCTGTGATTCCATCTGTGCCTTAGTTGCATTCTAGTTCCTTTATTGCCTGCAGGACTAGAGACTTTTCAGGATCTTAGTCTGAGCTCCTGTCACTGGACCAAATGTAAATTTTACTTGTTTACAAACTTGATGGGGACAAAACACCTACTTTTGTGATTAATAGGAGTAAATTTTAGAGATTAGAACTCTGAAATATTATATGATAAAATAATTTTTTCTAAGTGGCGGTATGCTTTAATAGCTCCAGGAAAAAATAACCAGCACTTCAGTAATACGGTTATTTAGCTGTGTGGCGAGGATTTGTCTAATCTCAAAGATGAGAGAATACTTTTGTTTTTCCTGTAAGAGTTCTCTTTTTTTTTTCTTTGTGCCTTTACCAGCAGTTACCTTCTTCTCAAAGCTTGTATAAGGTAAGACATACGTGGTACATGTATGTTCCCACAGGAACTAGGGTGAAGGATTATAAAGCTCACAAAGAGTATTGTTGACATTTATTGGGAGGTAATATACTGCTTTTAAGCTGTATACCTTTCTATAAACTAAAAGTGCCTGTTTGGATGCCTGTTCCCTTTTAATGTAGAATTAAACCTGGATGAAATGCTGCACACTGGAGATTCCAGTCTCCTTTTTGAGAGCGAGACTGTTCTTGACAGGGTGGTTGCATCTTTGCCTGTTTAGTGTAGCTGAAAACAAAAGAGAGATTGTTCTTTATTTTGGACAGTGAGAAGATACTGGCTTTTCTCAGCTGGGAAGTACAGAAAAGAGTTTTAAATTGAGATTTTCTAATCTGGGCTGCCTTGCAACTGTACATGAGGCTCTACTGCACAGGAGAGTTGATCTAGTGATGGAGTTTACCTTTCTACTACAAGATATATAGGTGCTTTTATGCTGAAATTCAGAGATGGATGAGAACCCCTGAGGGCAGCTTCATCTGTGCATTCTTTTCATTTTACTGTCAAGCTTTCCCTAAAGTTCTTTATACTTGTTAAAATTCCATTCATGGCTTTCCTTAAAAGACTAAAACTGGCTACCTGACATCCACATAACTCTGGTTGAAAAACAAAAACAAAACACAAAACCAAAAACAGGCATGCCAAACTATCTTTTGATTCTTGCCCTATGACAAAATACTTTTACAGACAGATGTTTTTGTCATTGCAGGGATTATCCCTTTGCCTTCAGCTGATAACACCCTTCATGCTAATGTGGCTTCTTAATTAGAAACTCACTGTCCTTTATGTGTATGACACACTGCATGTTTGATGCAGTGTGCATAAGGCAGCATTCAAACATCTACAGAACTAGCAAATACTTAATAGATTTGAGTGAAACCATGCTGGAGATAGCTATGTTGTCACTACATTGAGGGATCTGAGAAGCTGTCATGTTTTTCCATACTGTTCCTTGAACCATCAGGGGAAGGTCAGGGATTTCTGGTCTTTTTAGACTTGGCCCTCAGTCTTCTACAAATAAAGCAAAAGGTTGTAGGACATGTGAAACTAATTTTTGTAGTTAGATCTTTTGGATGTTGTGTTACAGTCTCTGGATGGTGCAAAGTACAATGAAATTCTCTCTTTTGTCAGTAGTGAACAAAAAGTCATCTTGTATTTATCTAGATGTTGTGTATGACCTTTGTGCTCTCTTCATGAATCTGAATGGCTTGTGGTAGGAGTCTTAACTGGCGAGAGCTGCATTGCTTGGTCTTAAATTTGTGCTTGCTTGCATAATTCCAGCAAAGCAGAGTTTTCAGCTGGTGGATCTGATCCATTTAAGTTCATATTCCAGGTCTTCATGACCAAGAACATTTATTTGTAGAACAAGAGCCGTGAGTTCTTATTTTTCCTTCCGCAGGACAAGCAGGAGGACTTAAAGAAGACTATTTTGGAGGGCATAGAGCCGGGCAAGCATCAGGTGAGGTTGGCCTTTGATGCTTGTAAGCTGCAGCCTCAGGATACATGCTAATGACAAGCATGGCTTCAAGGCATCTAAATTTCCTCAAAAATACAAAGACTTGCTGTGTAAACTAGACATGACATCTTTGTCTTGCGTATTCCCTTTTTTGGGTTTTCTAAAACCCTATTTTAGAAAACAGTATCTCAACTTTCAGAAATGCAGCGTTGTGTCATTGAGTCACAAGTAGCTAAGGCAAACCTGTTAATTCATATCTAGCTTCCTGTAAGGTCTTCCCTTTTCAGAAACTTCCTTTAAACGAGAGGCCTAGTTAAGTTTTTAGGTGCCTCTGAAATACTGGTTTGCTACATATATCAGGAAGGTTACCTGGGACAATTAGGTTGATGACTGCTACAGTACTGCTAGAGACTCTTGACAGGAGTTCAATCTTGAAAATTAGCAAAGTGGCATAGTGTTAAGAACTGCATTGTTTGGCTGTTGTCTTGCATCAAAAACTTTGTCTAAATCATTTTGCTTAGAGTAACATTTAGAATTCTGTTAAATATTCACTGTTGTCATGGATGAGAGAGGTTTGTAAAAGAATTGAAGAGAGCAGTTGGACCTTTACTTTGAAAATGCAGATTTTGTTCTAGAACTTTTAAATTACATACGACATTGGAAACAAGCAAACAAAAAAAAATCCTATTCAATAATACTTGCCGACCTGAGTATTTGTGAACCAAGAAGAATAATGCTGAGGGGTGTAAGCCCTTATGTAGCTGATCTTGGAATTGCCTAAAACATAGAACTATGAATCGAGAATAAAGAAATATCAATGATTTGTCATAAGATGCTTCTGATGGCACTGCTTTTGCTCTGCTCTGTGAAGTATTGAATTGTCTAGAAAGGAAATAATTATTACTGACTGGATTCTCATCTCCTTTTTGAGTCCCAGTGGAAAAGGTGCAGATAATTTAAACTCTTACGTGATTTGAGTAATACTCTTACTTTCTCCTTCCTTCCTATCTGGTACCCAAACCTACAGAAAATTATTCTCGGGTGTTCTTTCTATTCAGGCAAAATTACCAGGAGAGCACATCACTCAAGTGTTTAGAGAATGGCATTTCTATTCAAAGCTGGCATAGCTCCTTTATACCTCTTTCTGATCATACTAACCAGTATTTCTCAGGATTGGGGCGGTAAAGGAGAGACAGAATGCTGTGGTGAGTCCAACTGTTCAGATAGCTGGGGAAATTGTCTTTGGAGATGAGTACTCCTTGCTAGTTTTCATTCTTATGAAATAAGCATTCACATGTACTTCATATTAATACAAGGAAGAAGCACATTGGAAAGCTGATGGGGAATGCTTTTGGACATTTTTCATGTTCTCTGTCCTGATTTTTATTATCTACTGCAGCTAAAAAAAAAAAAAAATCTTTGAAATTTATGGCCATTCCAGGTAAAAGAAGATGTGAGTAGACCAGGGCAATGCACTGGCTCAGCTTCTTATTTTGGCTTGTTCTAGATGTTTTCCCTTAAAGCTTGAGTTGATGCTATATGCTAGCCTTTATTAGGGCTAAATAGAGTGCTGAAGTCATAGAATTAGTTTCATCTTAAAATAAAATATGCATTTCTATCTTCTGATGTGAAAATATCATCAAAATGCAGTAAATTTTGAAGATCTACAGCAGGTGGGCACACAAATGGCTTAGTTTGGCTGGACCGATGATGTGTATGGTACTGGAAGTATTTGAAGTGTATAATAGTTTAAGATCAAGTTCTGCCTGCTTGATGAAGTGACAGTTGGTTAAACTGGGCAGAATAACTGCATTGCATTTAAATGAGGAAGCCTCCTGACATCCGTTTTTAAGACTTCAACAGTGAAGTCTGTTAGGAATAGAAATTGTTGCAAATAACTAGGAGTAAGATATCTGAAATTCTACATTTGAATGCAATATAGGATGGTTTTTCACTACCTTGAATATATTTAAGATGACCTAAAATAAATTTTGCTTCTTGCCATCTTTGCTGTTGCATCAAAGGGGATTTAGAAATCTGTTAAATTGGGCAGTAACGTTCTGGTCCAGCTCAGCAAGTAAAGTAGCGTTCAATAGTTCTTTGCATCCATAGCTGCTTTGTGAGTGATTTGCCAGCAGTACCAGGGGTTTACTGTGCATAAGGCAAACAGCAGGATCTGGCTTTTTATGATCTATTGGCAGTGACTGAGGAAGGAAAAACTATGCCAAATACCAGAGCTCAAGAGCATGCTACAATTCTTGGACACCATAGGGCCACATACTAACATAATTAGCTTTACATGTCCTTCAAATATTTCTGACATACAGACAGTCCAAAAGTATGCATATATTTATAAACAGCTAAGCAGTCATTTGCCCTGGGAGTGGAATCTATTTATTTAAAATAGGGGGGAAAAAAAAAAAAAAAGAGGTGACTTCAGTATTAAGTCTGTAAGGCTTCCTGTGAGCCTGTGTGCACTTAAGCATTATAGTACCAAGCAAGCAAAGAAATCAAAAGCACTAGTGTGGAGTTTAAATGTGTTTTGAAACTGTGTATGATAATACAAAGTTTTTATGAAGGTGCAGGAGCAGAGCATTTCTTCTCTTTCCAAAGTGCGTAAGAGAGGGGTAGTGTAACCCCCCTGTTACGGCAAAGGATTGATTGATTTTCTGCATGGGGTCAGTCTCCAGTAGAAGATCCAGTCAAGAGATTTCTTCCTTGAGTGTATGAACAGAAGCTAACTTAAGGTGCAGCTTGCAACCAAAGCAAGCCATATGTCAAAGGACATATGCAGAGTTTTCAGGAATACTGAAACTATGGGAAGGAGTTGATTTGTTCTGTCAAATCTGTTCTTTCCTTTTATATTTGTAAATAGCAGTTTCATCCACTGTCAGTACTAAATGTTTACTTTTACTGTCAGATACACATGCAATTCCAGAAGTAAATAGTGAATTTAGAGCGTGGCTTCCCAGATACTTAATTTAAAAAACCCCACAGTCCTAGTATATTATTGATCAGACTGAATATTCAGAGCGCAAATCCAAACACTCCCAGGAAGATGATGTTCTCTCCCCTTGCTGCTGCGGGAGGGTTGATATGTGTTAGTCAGCATTCTTTGTGGTATTGATCATGTCTACATAGCAGGCAAATTTTCTAGTTCTGTAACTTCTCTAATACAATTGTATTCAGCCACATCTTTTCTGTTCGGAAACTTTTTAAATCAGAAAATTGTTCTTGTTGCTCATTACTTTTTTTGTGGTTTTGTCATCTTTCTGCTGGATTCTCCAGTCCTCTTATTCAGACACTTTTTGTGAGCTGCAGTGATTTGTCTCATTTTTATTGCTGATCTGCTTCAGCGTGTTCTAAAAATGTTTGCACTTCAGACATAGCAATTTTTAAAGGTCTGGCATGTAACATGTGACAGTTCTCAGAACTGTTGCAGATCAGTTCACAGTTATTTGTATACTTCCTGATGCTGGATCATATTCATGTTAAATAGTTGTCCTTTTTTGATGAGGAAACAAGGTATTACTGTTCTCAAGCATGTTATGCATTTCAGTGCTAAAATTAAAAGTGAGTAGGGAAAGGTCTTTGTGTAATAGAAGTATGGATGTGATCTTAATGCTTTTTGACAGTGTGATTCGTATTTTAAAGTAACATGAAAATTGATTCTAGTCAGTTTATATTGATTACAGTCAGCTTATAACATAGATCTTCTACTGAGACAGGTAATTCTGGTCCCATCATGAGATGGTTCTAAAGCTGAAACAATGGTATAATTTTTGTCCATTTATATATCTGTTATTTCTTCTTTACAATAGGAGCATGAATCTGAAGGTGGGAGAACCCCACTAATGAAGGCTGCACGAGCTGGTCATTTATGCACTGTGCAATTCCTTATTAGCAAAGGTAAAATACTAGTTTAAATAACTAATTAAAAAACTTAAAATGCCTTTTTACAATTCTGCATGTTTGTGATCCTTCTTCAAAATGAATCTGATTATGTGCGTATGAGCATTTGTCAAACCTTTTAAGGGTTTTTTGAATTTCATTGAGTTCATGATGCAGTGAATCACAATATTTTGCTAGTGACGTTTTTGACTCCATATAGATTAATAAATAGATTTGAAGTACAGAAAATATTTTCTGTTTCTTAAAGCACTTCCTCCTTCAGAAAAAACACATCCTTAAGTACTGTCTGAAATAATAAAAATTGCATTATGTAGTGATACTGTTAAGTGCTTATAATGAAAGTTTAGATCATGTGCTTTGTAAAGCATATGTGTTCCCTCTCTTACTGCTTATGAGGCCCACAGATGAGGAGGATGGAATGCAGAGCTTGTCAGTTGTTCAAAATCCCTCGCTTTTACCCTAGAAGTGTGTATGAATTAGGAAGAGTAGAAGAGAAAAGTTTATCTCTATTCCAGAAAATGCTTTACTTGCTGATACTTTCTTCTAAAAAGAATTTCCTTGTGTTTAATTCTGAGATCTCTTTATAGGTGCCAACGTTAACAGGGCTACAGCTAATAATGACCACACGGTGGTGTCACTGGCCTGTGCAGGAGGCCACCTGGCAGTTGTTGAGCTCCTTCTGGCTCATGGTGCAGATCCTACTCATCGTCTCAAGGTATTCACTTGAAACTATGCATTTATCATGGGTGCTGAAAGGACCACATAGTTGATTTAATGGGTTAGTAAATGTGCAATCTTAAATGGTCCAATGCAAATCTTGTGTGCTACAGCAGGTAACAGAATTAATCTTCTGGCTTTTTAATTCCAAAATCTCATTTCAGGATGGCTCAACAATGCTCATTGAAGCTGCCAAAGGAGGACATACAAATGTTGTTTCTTACTTGCTGGATTACCCAAACAATGTTTTGTCAGTTCCTGCAGCAGACTTGTCTCAGCTCACACCTCCATCTCAGGATCAGTCTCAGGTAAAGCATGAGGAATTTTTTAAAAATATTGCCATGAACTTTGCAAAGAAGCACTTCCTTAATAGTTAACTTCTAAAGTTAATTTAGATATGGAAGTTTCTAAATTGGAAAGAATTTTAAAAAAGACAATGCACTTGAAAATGAGAGTAGGAAAATTGATTGGCATTGTCTTCAGTATACTGAAGGTTGTGTGAACTTTGTTCCCTTTTCTGCTACTTAGATGGGATAGTCCCAAACCTAATATCTCAGAAGAATATTACTCTCTTGGTTGTGTTTGCTCAGTGCTTTGTTTCAACAGTTCTAAACCCTTGTGACAGCACTCCTCAAACATTGTTGCTGATTTTGGTTGTTATATGAAAGAAAATACATTGTGAATTCTACAGGCTGGAGAGGTAACTTTCCAGTGGAGGTAGCTGATTAAAAGCCTAAAGATGTTAACAGTTTTCCAGCCTACATAGCCTGGGATTTTCTAAAGAGTAACACAGTGAACTTTGACATACTATTCACAATAAAAGAGCATGGGATAGGTCATACCAAGAGGTAGCGTAGTGTACACAGTTTGGGAGGCATGGAATAGAGGTCTCCTGTAGAAGATTATCTTTGTATTAACACTTAATGATCTCGTCCATTCAAAAGGGTTTTTTATCTGAGTGTGTGTCCGTGGATTTGTTTTAAGGTTCCACGTGTACCGGTGCATACACTTGCTATGGTTGTACCTCCCCAGGAACCTGACAGAACGCCTCCAGAGAGCTCGCCCCCTCTCCTGGGAGTGGTGAAAGGTGAGTATGTAGCCACTCTGAGAATATATATGGCTTGAAAACTCATAGGCTGGGGACAATTTTATTAGAGCTTATGCATAGTATAGTCCACTGCATCAGTTCTTGAACACCTCTAACAAAGTATAGGTTAACAGTATTTTACGTACTGTATAGTTTTAGCTTACTTTCTTGTATTCTACAGTATAGTAACACTTGTTATTCTAACTTTATTATGCTTATTCTAATTTATTAGAGGTATGCTTATTCTCATTTTCTTGGAAGAAAATGATTGTGGTAACTGCCTTAGTGCAGACTGAAAAAAACATTAATCAACTCTAGGTGTGGTGTTAACTTTTGAATATTATACATTGGTCATCTAGAATAGTTGCAACTGTTACCATGAACTGGATATATCAACTTTTTCTGTTCCTACAGTAGCAATGCAAACATGCTGGCACTGTAAAATGCCAATGCAAATCTACTTATAGGAGATATTTTTTTGTATTAGTAATAGCATTCTTGTAAGTAATCATAACATCAGGGTTTTGCTTTGAACATGGTTGAACTGACTGGTTAAAACCATTTGCAGTCATAAAATGGTGAATTTAGCAGTTTGTTTCCCGCTATGAATTCTGTAATAAATTCTTCATGTCAGCTTAGAAAGAGAAGCAGATTCTCAAGTGGAAAGTTACGAACTGCAGCTCCTAATGATTTACAGTTTTGAATGGGGACATTAAATATTACAGTATCCAAAGCTCTATTAGCTAGCTTTCCTTAATTTCTATGTTCTGAAAGTGCTCAATGCTTTCTAAAACAAACAAAAAAAAACCCCAGCGGCACAGATTAAGAAAGAAAAAAATTGTGTACCTAATGGTCTCAAGTGTGCAGCCATGATTCTCTCCATGCATATATGCCACGTGTGTGACTTCTCAGCTACAGTTATTGTATCATTTTCCTAGGATGTGCAACACTTGATATTTTGGATTTCATAAAAATGAGTACTAAAGAGATGAAAAGAATATGCAACTTCTGGTTTGAATAAAAGAGCAAAAAGCTATATACTGGCATGTGTGCTTCTTACAGTTAAATATTAGTATTGCAAAATGGGTTAGCGTTCTGGAAGTACATTTTGTGATGCATGGGAGTCAATGAGACATTAGGTGGTAGAAGACTAAAATTAAGCTTAATGTCTCATTTAATCAAATTATGAAAAGCAAATAGTTAATTGTAGTTTAAGAAGTAGCTCTTATTTAAAAAAAACCCAAGACCTTATTGCAAATGTCAGTGCATACTTTAGGCATGTTTTTAGCAGTACCGTGTTGTTGGAACTGGCACAGAGAAATCTAGTTTGTCTCAGTGTTTCAGGACATGCTTCATGCATGTTCAGAGGAACTAATCTGTGATGCGTTGCAAGAGGTGTAGCAATCCAAAACGTGTCGTTGGGCTAATGAAGCATTCCTGAAAACTTTGTGCAAAGCAATTGTGTATCTTAGATCTTTAGGAGAAAAATGGTATTTTTGTGATAAGCATGGTGTGATCATTGTAGTGATACCACTCTGCTGCTTTAACTGCAGTTGAGTCAGTGCTCTTTGCTGAAATTCCATTCTTAACTTGTTATACATATGTGGCTTTAATATACAGACTTTCATCATTAGACTTCTTGGGAGATGAGGGGGAAAAGAGGGTGCAAATAAAGATGTATTCATTACTTCCATGGATGAGGGGGGAAAGCAGTCTTAAGTTCTTGTGTAACAAAATTGTTTATCTTGGGAAAGATAAATTCCTTGCCTTCACAGCTAGTAGCCCCCTGAGTTTTTGTATAAATTCTTAACTACTTGGAAGAAAGAGAGGAGCTCCTAACCTCAGCAGAGTCTGGTTTTTAAGGACCTGTCTTAGTTTTGCAAGAAATGTAATAGTAACATTTTTCCTGAAGAGTCCTTGGCAAGTTGAGTGCAAAACTAGAATCCACCTGTATGTTATTGTTAAGATTCAAATATGATGTGAGGTTTTTCAAGAGGAATTTATGGTAACTTTGAATTACATTATTATTCTTAGTAAAATAAGAAGGCGTATGAAATAGTTGCTATTTGAATAACTGTTTTGGCAAAGGATGTAGTATCAACGTTTAGCAGCTGAAAAGAGAAGTGTTTCAGAGCTGACAGTGGATCTAGAGAGACTCAGATAAAGGTGATACACAAAGATGGTACCCTCCTAAAGAGCTGAAGAAAAATCAGGTGAAAGAAGCAGACAAATTAGTTCACGGACTGAACAGACCTCAACTCTTACACGCTTAGGAAGGCTTGTTTTTAGCGCACCATGTTTAGCATGTGTCCATTGTGCCAGGTAAAAGTGAAATCCCAGTGACGTTCAGCTTTTTGTACTCTCATGGGGTGAGGCAGAAGATCCCTTCCTTGGCATTTTGTACTTGCTGCTGCCCTCGCTTGAATGAGGTCAGGATTGCTCAGCATCCAGCAGTAATTCTGATACAGCAGCTCAACATGGAGAGTCTTTTGGCTAGAAAAAAACAAATGTGCTATTTCTGCAGGACCAGAGGGTGTCTCCTGTTTTACACTGCAAGGGGTGTAAAGCGCAGTGGTAGTGATGCAGCTTTAGGTGCCCCTGCATCTTATTCCTGGGAGGCGAGAGGGTCTTGGTGCCCAGCACATTAAATGGTCAAAAGGAATGCTGTTGGATTTCTTCAGGAAATTATCTGGTGTAGTATAGTGTTGTGTTGATAATCTCAAATAGTTTGTAAATGCAAGCTAATGTTTAGTAAGCGTGGAATCTGAAGCTCCCAGCAGTGTTTGTGATTCTGCCTTAGTCTTTCACTAAGCATGCCTGGTGAGCGCAGTAGCTTGAACTCATGGCATAGTTTTAGAACATTATTGAAAAACGATGTGCTACTGTAACAAGGGGATGCTCAGAAATCTGTAGAAAGCAGCAGGATTGATTTCTTAGTCAAAATATTTGACCTAAAATTTAAAGTAGTCTGGTTTTGGAGGTTGAGTTATCAGTTATTTTGTAAGTTTTTCTCCAGGTATGTTTTACTTCATAGTTGATCTGAAATTGTGCTTACAAATAAACTAATTGGCCTTAACTGAGTGCTTAAAACCTATCAACATGCTGTGATTAGACGTCTCCACTGTTGTTTTTAAGTGGACAGTAACCTGCATCATTTCTCATTTGGGGTGCATGGATATTTACAATTCCACAAGACCTTATTAGGTTAAGTTATTCACATGAAAATAACTTAAGTTATTCACATGAAAGCTGCCCACATCTGCCTTTGATCCCTGGAAAGAACATGAGAGTTCCCTTAGAGTTGAGTAGGCTTTTTGCTATCTGTAAGCTTTTTGAGGTAGACCTTCAATACACAATATCCCCTGTATCCCTGTGCTAAATCTAAGTCTGATGGCATGGAGAAAGGAAAGAAAAACAACCTGCATGTAACTTCAGTAGCTACAAACTGAAATAAATGTATTTTACTATTTAAATATCTGGCTTTTATGCCTGATACTGAGTTATATACTGGCAGAGATCTTGTATATTGTGTGATTTCACTGAAGTAGAGACCAGGTTAACAGTAGAACCAGAAAGATTATACTGTTCTCACTGAGATGAAGGCATTAAAATAGCAAGCTGATACTCTTGCTTTTCCATTCTGACTCCTTTCAGTCTTCTCTACTCTACACTCCAGATGCCTGTTTGTTGTTTCCTGTGCTTCAACACCTTCTGATTAACTTTACTGTTTCCTCTGTATTTTCTGCCTGAGTCAGTAGCTGACTCAGTTATCCAGGATGAGTTATCAAGTAAAATGTCTCATGGCTTTCTAACTTTACTTTCTTAGTAGTCTTAGAGACTTGTTATTCTTTTATGCGAATCTTTAGCAGTTCAGGCAGATGATTTTAAAACAGGACACATGTGTAGGTCCCCAAGAGAACAAGCATATAAAAATATCTTCACGGTGGCTTGTGAACTTCTGCTCCTTTGAAGCTTCACTCACCTGCTTGCCACAGACTAATTTGATTACATCTTAGCCATTTTCCAGTTAGATACCATCAAGCCACCAGAGGAAACTTGGGAAGATGACTAAGATTGGAAAGTAACTCAAATTTTTGAATGTCAAAAAATTAAGTTTAGCTTGTTTTCAGCCATTTAACCATTGCCTGTTGGATATCATTGAACCTGTTCCCTACATCTTTTCCATAAACAGCTGCAGGAGTGATAAAGATTGACAGAAATACTGCATGGTTTTCAGGAGGAACATAGTGAAAATACAAATTCATCTGATCATTTAGCCTTCCACAAATTTTCCTGTTCTTTTGAATTAAGTATGTGTTAAAAACAATGTAGCAGACGAATTTACTTGGGAAAAGTAGGCTGTTTTTTTGTTGCCCAGTTAGCCAGATTATATAATACTGTACTTTGCATTTGTTTGTATGTGGATTTACTGATTGTTTCCCCAGGATCTTAGAGATTAATTTCTTCCTGATATGAATGACAAAATCATTAAACACAGAATTTTCATGAAATAACAATATTGAGCTCATCTTATTCCTGTTGATGAGGCTGATGATACTTAATTGCATACTGCGAATCTAACTCTTGACTTCTGAGTGAAATCAGATTTTTAAAAAACCCTGAAGTGCAAGAATAGTGGACAAGCAATTCTGTTAACAAAGCACAAAGATCTTAGTATGGATTTATGCTTTATGTTATCTGGCTTTTGTGATGTGAGGAACAGACTGTATCTGTGTTTTTGGATGCTTTTCTGGGAGTTCTATTTCTTTTGGGGCTTTTTAAGTTCTATGTAATATTAGCTATCAGGATGACATTATGATTGTCATATTTTTGGAATTTAACTGTTTGGATTTGGATCCATTGATTTGGATCCACTCTGTTTTCTTTAACAATTCAAGAAATTAAAGAGCTGTCAACAAGTCCCAGAGTTTCATCTAATAAAAATAAAGTATAAAAGTTTCAGGTGATGGCCAAGATGAAAACCACTAAGCTGAAATGCAAGTTGTGTTGACATAAACTTCCTGAAGAGTATAATGGATTGTAAAAACAAAGTTTTGATCTTTCTAATTTTCTGAAAAGACCTTAAAAATAAAGTGGTGATTTTTCTTAAAATTTGGTTGCTTGCTCTAAAATGCAACAAGTATCTGTCCTTGCTAATTCATCAGTTAGTACTTTTAGGGTAAGATCTGAACTAGACTTTCTTTATGTAAGAAAATTAATTATGTACTTCATGTTTCTTGGACACTTCTTTGAAATAAATGTCTGTCCTCAGACTTGCAGAGGACAGCACAAGTATCTGCCTGTGCTACTATTTTAAAGTATGAGGCTGTCATTTAGGTGTTAGCAAATGTAGACAGTACATCTAATAACATTGTCAGGGGGGTCAATAAGTCTAGTTTTAGGTAGGTTTATTTTGGGCCAGTAGCATCTCACCTGTGCTGCTCTATTAATTGTGAAGTCATGTAAATGGTTTCTTTTTGGGAGAATACAACATCCTGTGCATTAGAAGTCAGGGCTAGAAGAACAAGTTCCTTGAGAATCATAAGCACTCGGAATAAAATACAGTGTCAGACTTGTTCTCAGGCAGCAACCTTTTAAAGAGTGAATATATCTTAAGCAAATTTAAATTACAAGAGCATAATTGCTTAGGAGAGCCACCAGAGAACTATAAATATGAAGATTGTTTTTCCAAACTCTTGCTCACAGTGTCTTGGACTTGCAGCCAGAAGGCATTAAAAACTGGTAATGGTGTCCTCCCTCCTTATTACTGGGTGCTCACAAGACCAGTAATGTTGTCTGGGGGAGGCTCATCTGGGTGAATGGACTGTTGCAGCTCAGGTACTTAGGACATGATCTACAGTGTATGGGAAAAGTACAGAAGATTTCCACAGGAAAAATTTACCTCTGATTTCCTGGAGAGAATGGGAAGTCAGAGAAATGGCTGGGAAGCCACATTTGTGCAGAATGGGTCTTGCCCTGCTGTGGCTGGATGGTTGTGTTCAGAGTTGAGGTCAATGTCTCGATGTTCGAGTGGAGAGCAGTGGCTAGTGACGTTCCTCAGGGGTCAGGGTTGGGACCGGTGCTGTTTCACATCTTTGCTGGTGACATGGACAGTAGGATCGAGGCACCCTCAGCAGGTTCACTGACAACACCGAGCGGTGTGGTGTGGTCACATGCTGGAGGGCAGGGATGTGCCATCCAGAGGGACCTGGACAGGCTGGAGAGGTGGGACCATGTGAACCTCATCGAGTTCAACAAGGGCAAGGGCAAGGTCCTGAACATGGGTCGGGGCAATCCCAAGCACAAACACAGGCTGAGCGAGGAGTGGATGGAGAGCAGCCCCAAGGAGAAGGACTTGGGGGTATGAGCGGGTGGAAAGCAGGTTGAGCAGGGTAATTCTCCCCCTCTACTACACTCTTGTGACACCTCTCCTGCACTGCTGTGTCCAGCTCTGGGACCCCCAACATAAGAAGGACATGGACCTGTTGGAATGGGGTCCAGAGGAGGCCGTGAAGATGGTCAGGGGCTGGAGCACCTCCCCTGTGAGGACAGGCTGGGTTGGGATTGTTCAGCCCAGAGAAGAAAAGGCTCTAGGGAGACTTTAGAGAAGCCTTCCAGTGCTTAAAGGTGGCCTACAGGGAAGACAGAGAGGAACTCTTTATCAGGGACTGTAGTGATAGGACAAGGCATAACAGTTTTAAACTGAACTGGGGTGGGTTTAGATTAGTAAGGAAGAAGCTCTTTCCTGTGAGGGTGGTGAGGCCCTGGCACAGGTTGCCCAGAGAAGCTGTGGCTGCCCCCTCCCTGGCAGGGTTC
Organism: Athene noctua; assembly: GCF_965140245.1. Classification (NCBI taxonomy): domain Eukaryota; kingdom Metazoa; phylum Chordata; class Aves; order Strigiformes; family Strigidae; genus Athene; species Athene noctua. The sequence continues at coordinate 2,627,479 of NC_134048.1, read as the reverse complement.
AAGGCCAGGTTGGACGGGGCTTTGGGCAACTTGGGCTAGTGGAAGGTGTCCCTGCCTGGGGTTGGAATTGGGTGAGCTTTAAAGTCCCTTCCAACCCAAACCATTCTGTTCTATACCCTGAATTGTGTGTGTTGGTCAAAAAACTGAAGACATGTGTGGAATGATGATAAAGGCTGAGTCGGTCAGATTAGAGACCAGATCCTGTGGGAATATAGAAATACAAAGCAATTGGTGCTACTGTTCACAGAATAAATTGTGAAATGATAGTTTCCTTACTCTCTGGCTTTCCTGGTGTGCCTATAACCACTCTGGGTTTTCTATTAACCAAACAATTCTTTGTCCTGTAGTCATGATTGTCTGATGGCAGGGGGTATTTGTGTAGCAATGTCTGGATTTCATTGATCCTCAGTCTTCGTTTCATACTAAACAAGTCTTCTAGAAGTGGCCAAAACAGTTGCTTTAGAGGCTAGATTGACTAATTAATATTGCTAGGTTTGATTTTGTATTAGGTTGCCTGTGTAGAAGATGGATGCTCCACCAAAAAGATAAATGAACAAAATAAAAAAAAGGAAAGTTGAAGTAATTATGATCTGGCCTACGACTGGATTTTTAAGTCTTACTCCATTTACATAAAGTGGTGTCTTGTTCATAGTTATTTATTAAAATGGGCACAGTATTTTTCAGGACATTGTAATGTAGAAGAGATTTGAATAAAACAGGAAATTGCTACTTTTAAAAACTTCCAATATTATAATATTACAATGCTTACATATTTGAAGCTACCAAGAACATCATCTCCACCTCCGGTTTGAACTGGCCATTCAGGTGTGCATGTCAGGTGTAGCAGATCTTTCTTCCTATCCCTCATCTTTTTCCAGTATCCCCAAGATTACAGGTTGCAACTCTTTTCTGACATGGAAAGAGGGATATGAAACCCGAAAAGTGGCCCTGCTAACTAATTAGAAGCTGATTACAATAAATCTGCATACCTCTTCTGAAATTTGAGAGTCCAGCTCTTCACTTGCTGGTTTCCTAGAAACTGTCTTGACTTCTGTGGTCACTCACAGTCTGAGCCACTGCCTGGGGAGTGCTGCCTGCTCTGAGACCAGCCCTGGCTCCTCTGCCCAGTCCAGGTCTTGATACGAGGCTGTACTTCTGCTCTTTACTTTCTCTTGTGCTTGTAGAAGAGTTTTCCTGTGACAGGCTTGTTTTCTCCCCAGGTGGGACTTAGTTGAGAGGAACAATATTAGTACTTTATTATTTGAGGGTTCTTTAAAATGCAGCCTTTCTTTCCAACAGTGATGGAAGCTGTCCAGAGCTGCCAGGCCATGGGAATGCTTTGTGTTAGGATGTAATTGATAGATACGGTAACCTTAGGAACAGTATTAAACAGAGCAGTGCAAAGGGTTCCCATCTTAGATGCTTCTTTAAGGCAGGTTTAATTTGAAGTTAAGTTTCTGTAATGTTTCTGCTACTTCAGCAGTGGAGCAGCTTAGTTTCAAAAGACACCTGTTGACTTTTATTAGTTTCTAGCAAAGATATAGACAGGTGTTTTAAAGACTTTTAGTGAGTGCAAATGTATATTTCAAGAGTGGTCTGCAAAACTTGTAACATAAGTCACACTTTTTAATATATAACTATATAAACCCTAAATACCCTACAAAGCCAAACAGCCAGCAGCTTAAAGCAGGTTTGAGCTAAATATCCATCAGCCAGCACAATTGCTAAACTTCAGTCAAATTCTTTGTCTTCCAAGAAATTTTTTTTCTTGGGACTCACTTATGGCCCAGAGACAAAATAATAGTAGTGGTTGGAATAGGTATTTAGCTGAAACTACTGACCTGTACAAGGCAGCCATGTGAAGTACTGAGCCGGAGAAAGAGCTTACTGAAGGGTGTCTGCAGTGTTTGTGGGATGCTGGGGTATTTCCTGGAGTTAAGATTTTTCTTGTTTCCCTTAAATTTAGATACGGTTTGCTTTTACTCCAGGGAGTCTGGTGAAGGTATTCAGCACAGAGTTGGTTCAATTCTATTTTAATATTTGTTGTTTCTCTTTATAAGAGAAAATTCTCACATTTGTTTTTCAATTAGTTCCTCAAAAAAAGATTACATTCAGAGTGAGATATATGTGACTCCTGTTTTGACAGCAATGCAAAATGAAGTCACTTATGAATTTCTGTGAAGGAAGGCCCTGAGAGAAATAAAATCAGTTTTAGGAAACTTAATCCTTCCAGAGCTAGTGACTGATCTGGAATTTAGTTCTTGCATCCAGAGTTTCACTTAACTGTGTGATGGTTAGGTAACTTAAGCCATGACTCAAACTGTATATAATTTAAATTCCCCTTTTAATGATTAATTGTATGAGTCTGTTTTGTAAATATTCAAGTTTTCTTTTTTTTTTTTAAAGCTACATATATCACTGTTTGGGTATAGCAAATGACTGTTAGTGCAGCAAATTATTTGATTAGGCTAAAACCTTCCAGGTTTTTAAAGTTTCTTACACTGAAGTAATAATTAAAATTTCAGCACTTAATAGATTCCTATTAGCAAGATCTGACTGGAGGTTTCACAGACGTGGCTTTTGAGAGAGCAGCCTTGGGTTGCTTGAAGGCAGTGAGCACTCAGAGAAGAGCTGCTCTGGCTTGGTGTTCCTTGCTAGATTTGTGTTAAAGATTATGTTAAGTCTTAATAGGGAGTAGAATTGTTAATTTGTTACTGGAGAGAGGGAGGCAAGCAAGCTGTTAATTTTGTCTCAACTTTTTACAAAGTGCTAAAGCTTCAAAATGTATTTGTGTACATTAAGTCTGCACTGTCAGGATTCTGCTTGTAATGTAAGGGTGGAACGCTATAGTGTTTGGAGAAATAATAGTTCAAAATACTAGAGTTAGTCTTCTATCAAATATAGACTACTTTTGCTTGTAATCTTGCTGTTGGAAGGTAGTCTCTGGAAAATAAGTCTTAGTTTAATTGCTCTGCACACCAGATCAACTTTGGGAACTCAGTAAATTATTTAAATTGCCTTGTTCTTCATGTTGATTTCACCTCCCAGGTGCATTTTCATGTTTGTCAGAAACCATAAAGATTCCTTATTCTTTAAGATTAAACTAGCTATGTTCAGAGAGGTATTAGGATCAATATTGAAAATTCCAGCTATATGCTTTGTCCTTTCTTGTCTTAACATGGAGTGTAGGGTTTTCCTTTTTGTGCTTTGACAGATGTGCAGTGTTAGTTCTAAAGACTTTTTTTTTTTTTTTTTTTTTTGGTGGGTGAGAGGGGAGGTTTGGGGTATCTTCAGCATGGCATTTTTTCAAACATTTTTCATGTGCTTAGGTGCATCCAAGCAGAAGTCAAGTTCCCTGCAGGTAGCAGATAAGGACCTACTGCCACCTTTTCACCCATACCAGCCTTTGGAATGCATAGTAGAAGAGACTGAAGGCAAGCTGAATGAACTTGGACAGAGAATTAGTGCTATTGAAAAAGCACAACTTAAATCATTGGAATTAATTCAAGGTGAACCTTTAAATAAGGATAAGATTGAAGAACTTAAAAAGAACAGAGAAGAACAAGTACAGAAGAAGAAGAAAATATTGAAGGAGCTGCAGAAGGTGGAAAGGCAGTTGCAGATGAAAACACAACAGCAGTTTACCAAAGAATATTTGGAGACCAAAGGTCAGACAGACACACCACTTCCCCTGCAGCAGCAGTGCCCACTTACAGGGATCTTCCCAGAAGTGGAAGCTGATAAGGGTCTGCCAGAGGATAACTTTTCAGGGTTACCTCAGGTTGACACAATCTTGTCTAAAGATGATGAGCAACAACAGTCTCCACCACCTGCTGAACAAATAGAGTTTGTCCCTATCCAGCCTTTGCCAGCACCGCAATGTAATTTCTCTGGTAACTTAGGTTATAATGGGACAGAGTCTCTTGAACTTCAGAAAGCATTAGGGAATCAGCAGAATGTAGGACAGCAGCAAATTGCTGGGCAGGGGCTCTTAGTTCAAGAACCAGACGGATTAATGGTTGCCACTCCAGCACAGACGCTTACCGACACTCTTGATGACCTAATAGCAGGTGGGTTAAGAAATATACCTATTTTTGCATTAATTTGTGTGCTCAGTTTCCCTCTCTCTCCTTCCCTCCAAAAACATCTTGGGGTTTTCCAGTTTGGGAATACTTGCTTAAGAATAAAGTTCCTGATTAGTGCTATTAATCCTAACAGTGACTTCCAATTCTAACATGAGACTTTAAAATATCTTTTTTCCAAAGTGTGAAACTTCCTGTACTGGAGACCTGTTTTAGCCCCTTTGGCTGCTTCTTTTTCCATGCTTCTTTAAAAAGCCTTATCATGAGTGATTAGTAGTGACCATTAGGAAACCTGAAAGCATGACAGTTTTGTATCTTCTTATACTTCAATGACTTTCTTCGTTGTGGTAGCCATCTCTAGAAAAAGCCAAATTATCGTCACTTGTATGGACAAATGTGCCCCTCTCCTTGCTGCTCAAGGTGTTGCTACAGTTTAAACACAACCTGGAATCTGCACACAACTGCTCAGTTCTGTATTGACTTGTGTTTTCAGAATACCCTCTAAACCCTGGTTGTGGTACAGGAATATCTGCTTGTTAGATATAACATATGGCAAAAATGTGTCCTGTTTATCTGGATGAAAAGCAATAACCCAAAGATCCTTCCATTTGTTGATAACTGTGTGAAGAGGAATGGAAGTTCCCACACATTGGGTTGTGTGAATCCCCTTGTGAAGAGGTATCATTTTGGTTGACTTCATTTCATGGATTTTACTAGGATTGATGTTTGCTGCTGGAGGTATGTAGGATATAGCCAGTGTTGTTTGGTCTGTAGCTTTTTTAATTTGGTGTTTTTCAACTTTTCTTTGCACCTTGTGTTTGTCCCTCAGCCCTTATTTTCCCGTCTCCACCTACATCCACACCCCTACCCTACCTCCCCATAGTTACTGTTCATAGTTACAAGTTCATTTCAAGGTTGTAGAAATGTGCAGTAAGACCTTTTCCCAGCCATTCCTATGAACTTTTAGGATGGTAGCTGTATCAAGCTCATATAAGTCAAGACTACCTGCAACTTTGCATCCTGCCATGGAAACCGTAGTTGGCGTAATAGTGTGGTGTGTTTGTACCAGCTCCCTTCAGCTATACAGTGTAATTCAAAGACATTCTCTTGAGTTATAGAGTGTCAGTCCCCCCTTTTCTGGTATGACATGCCTCCCTCCCCCACTCTACAGTGCTCTTCAGAGTATTCAGCCAACATTAAAACAAAATTACTCGTGATTTAGTGCTGGAATGCGTGAGGCAGAAAATTTGAATGGTTAATTCAAAACATAATTGACAAGGGCTTAATCTTTGAAGTAGTTTCTGTCGCTGACCATTTCACATTATCTAGCATAAGACCATGTAGTATATAACCTTTTGTGGTTAGCAGTTGCATATCACATCCAGAATATTCGGTGCACCCAAAATGAAGAACTGCTGCAATCAGCTGAGTGCAAGAACTATGCCATTTGAAAAAAGATTGCAAACTAGAGAAACTTTACCTTAAAAAATAATTTTAAAAACCTGAATAGGTTAATTTTCTGCAATTGTTTACTGGTTTTGCTGCATAATTAAAGACATTTCTTGCCAAGAAATTACTTTTGCTCATTTCAAAAATTGGTACAAATAGCATACCTTTCTACAACTATTAGAAACTATAGTTACAGATATGCAACTCAGGGAAACTTTAGCTGTCCAATTCCAGAGGTTCCTGCAAAAATGTATTGATGTTACTATATTGAAATATATTTTCTCCTGAAATTCATGTTTCCTTTACTGCCCTCCCCTGCCAAAAAATGTTGGAAGAGAATTAGATACTTTGCTCACTTTCAAAATCAAGACTGTGTAAGAGAGTGACCCATGGAAGTTATCATCCTAGTCTGTCTCAAATTTATATACATTTAAAAACCATAGATCTACTTACTCATACTCCAAACTCCTTGATCGATATTTAAAACACACTTGACCTTTTCTCACAGATTTGCCCATTAGTCCTTAATTTTGTGAAGAAATTTTGAGCAGTAGAAACTCTTACGAGAACTGATCTTTACATGTGTGCTAAAGATGACAAATAAAATTAAGGGGCTTGTGCCTGGTGTGCAGGAAGTCTGTCTCTTGTGTCCTCGCACTCAGATGTGCAGATGAAGTATCTCCCTTGATCACAGTACCACTGGTGGAGTTCCAGTAATGGTGGTGAGTGATTGTTGGTTTAGAAGAGGAATGAACTTTTTTATTCAGCTGAGTATTCCAGTTTGTATCGGGTCTACTTCAGAAGAACAGAAATGTTAAATTGGCTTTTTGCCCTCTGCACTGAAATACCTTTTACTGTTGCTCTTACCAGTGGCAATGTAAGAGGCAAATTTTTCAAAACTTCAGTTGAGACTTGTTGTAAGGGAGAACCTGCATTTCTACAAAGCCTCAAGTGTTTATTTTCCTGATGAACTTAATTGTGACAACGTAAATAAATGGTGTATTTATCTTGCCAGTCTGCTGGCATAATTTGTCAGCTGCTAGGTGTTGAGATGATTGATGTCAAGGTGCGAAGTGCTGGAAGTCTCGATGGCAGTTAGTCAGTCGTGGATACATACCCAAGTCACCTCTTTCATAAAGCTACACAGAAATCACTGAGTAACCTTTGGGAAGTCATGTAAAACCTAAAGGTGAAGCAGCTCTTTCCACTCTAGGATGTCATGCTCATAATGGAGTTTTAGATGTTCTGAAGCAAAAATCTTGCAAATAATCCCATCTTTGAAGGTGTGACTCATTACAGTCCAAATTTCAATTGAGTTTGCAAAAGAGGTATAGATGTACAGTTTAGAGTAGGAAAGCAGTAAGTTATTTTGGATCACATCTTCCAACAGAAGAGGATGTTTTGGATCTAATTTTCATTACTCAGTACACATTTGGTTTCTTGAAGCATCTTGTCTTGCATAGTTGGAGTTTCATTTCAGTTCACATTATGCATTTACTATAGTAGATTTCTTAGTTGGCAATATCTAAATTGAGGGTTTTTTTGCTGTTTTAGGTATTCAAGATGAGGAACTTCCTTTTCTTTGTTGCTAGGTTTTGTCTCTAGTTGGAATATTTTTATTCCTGTTTGTTCTACTTGACTGGTGTTTTTAGTCGGAAGGTGGCATCTCTGTGTGCTTCTGTCTGACTCTTCCTGCATACTGCCCTTTGTATACTGAAATTTCAGGTGTGTTTTGAGACACTTTAACTGTTTATTGGTTCTGAAATTCTGGTTGTGGTTGGTTATGCAGAACTGTGGTATTTTAAGGTAATGATTTGAAAGGTGACATTTGAGGATTGCTGTTTGGAGTAAAGCTGGCTAATAGGGTAATCTGGAGTGAGAAATGGTGACTCACAAAACGAGATGCAGTTAGCAATGTGCAAAAGCCTCTGTGCAGTGACATGTTACTGAGAAGCTGCATGGACAGGCTGAAAGACTGCTCAGTCATGAAAAAGGATTATTTTCTTTGTCCTGAAAATCCCAGTTCCTTTGAGGAAAGAGGAACTGAAATCCAAGTCTGGTATTCATGAGCATTGAACATTCATGCTTGTGGCATGACAGTGGTTAGGTAGGTGCAAGTTTCAGACTACAGCAGCAGTCTCACCCAGAGCTGCTTGCTTGAGGCTCTGCCAGTGCCTCCAGAGTCATACTTAGTATTTTATCTAAGTTCTTGCTTCCTCTTGTTTTACTCATGTTTCCTGTGATATTTATTTTAATTTTGGAAAATAGTCATGTATGTCTTTAGAGACCTGTCTTTGATTTCACACTGATTCAGAGAAAGTCCCTTCGGAAAGTTGCAAGACCTTCTTAAAATGTGGGGAACCTGGATTCTGTCATGTGCAGAATAATTTTTCTTTTAATACACAAGTCTCTTGAGTACTGAAGTGTCTGGAAATATCCAAAACCCATGTCACAAAATAGGTATTTTTTAAAGATCTGAGGTACTCATTGTGAAAATTGATTTTATTTATTTTTTTATTAAAATCACTGCCTGGCTATCAGTGTGTTTATCAGTACCCTTCCTGGTGAGAAGACAAAATGCCTGTTCAGTAGGAAGCAGTATGCATGCTGGAAAGTTTCCGCCTTGTCTTCTCGGAGGGTGAAAGCTGCACGTGTTTCTAGTCTGTTAAAATCTTGCAGTGTGGCATAGAGATGCTGAAGGGGATGATCCCCCATGGTTGGTTTTGTGCCATTCCCCTTGGAGTTATGGGTGGTGCCAGTGCCGCTCTCCACTGCCAAGCTGTGGTGCCACAGTCATCCTGCATTAGTGCAAATTATTGAGGTGAAAGTCTGGAGTGGGTATGGTGGTATTGCTCCTTGGGGAGACTGTTCATTACCTTCTGGCACTGAGTGTGACCCGTAAAGACCAGTGATCAGCAAGATGTCTGTGACTTCCCTGGGGCCAGTGTCAGACCATGAAGCCACCCCTAGGGCACAACCAGGCTCCTCCTGGTAACAGGAGGCAAAAGCAGAGAGGTGGCTCTCAGGGAGTCGATAGAGGGTGACCTCATCTCCCTGAAGAGGGTTTGCAGGAGCAGCAGCAGCTGTCCCAGCTCCTGTAATTGAGGTTGTGTTTTGCCAATTATCAGGCCTAGCATAAAAGACACAGCCAGCATAAAGATGAACCAATAACCAGATTAAATTTGACACAAAAAGGACAGTACATGGGTGAGCGCTGGGGGTACAAACAAGTCAATCAGATTATACATAATTGACATCAATCCCACTGACCCCAACAATGACACTGCATGACCAACAATGGGTGGAATAAATGGTGACATGCAGTCTCTCATAGAAGGGACAGGAGACAACCAGGTCAACAAGCCAAATACATAAGACCAAGGAAGCCACATACTGAATCTCTACACAGCCCGCGTTTACAAAGGCCAGACCTGACTGGAGCCCAGTCCCAGGGAGGCGGGAGGTCCTTCCCCAACAGGGAACTCTGCACAGGGCACCCACCTCACACACAGACACTGCCCCTCCTGCAAGGGGTCCCAGCTTTTATCCCTCAGTGGGACACCTGACCTTTACTTAATGTGGGACACCTGGGGCTCCTTTACCCTGGAGGGAAGCCTGAAGACAAACTCACCCCCACTTTGTGAAGGGCTGTGGGAGTCACCCATATGTCAGTTTGGGGCTTGGGGTTGAAACCCCAGCATTTCAGGTTGGTAATCCAGAAATGGACTTGGGGAAACATGAGTTAACTCCAGTTTCATACAAGTGTATGCAAAGGGATGTTGAAACCATTGTTGCGAGGTCATCTTTGATGACCTGTATGTTGTATAACCCAGGCTGAGGTAAATCAGCCTCATGAAACTGGAGGTAGAAGTTCTCAGACATGTTTTGCTCCACAGATCTTAAATTATGTTGATGCTTCATTGGACCAACTTGCAAGCCACACTAAGGAAATAAAAAATTATGCTTTAAAAAAATCCTGTGGCTTTGTAAACTCAGTAGTTATAGAGGGGATGATTAATCAGTGGGTGTTGTAGGACTATTTGTTAGATTTTATTTTTAACAGGAGTTTGGGGTGTCAGTACAGGGTTTATCTGCATTTCTATTACCTTTGGTGTTTTCTCTTGCGTTTGACATCATTGTTACTGTGCACACGAAGTGCTTAGCACACACTCAAATGTTTCAAGCACATGATGAAAATCTAAAGTATACAAGAAATACTTAGACATTTTCGGTTATAGTTGTGAAGTGCAGAGAATTTTGTGGAACCTGTAACAGCAACACTGAATATATTACATTAAGGACACTTACACTTGCTCAAGTGAAGTGCCTCTGTGCACCCCTGCTTTGTCTGCACAGCATGCACATGTGTTCTTAGACAGATCTGTAGTTGCAAAGTCTTGACAGCCAGTGTCTTCATGAGGAAAGACCACTTTGATTTACTATAAGTCTTTAACAGGGTGATTTGGTGTCTTGTATTTTGGAAGGAATAATCTCAAGAAATCCAATTAGTGTCTTGCACTTCAGTGCATTGAGGAAGAAAACAATTGTATTGCATTAATTAATGCTCATCTAGTGCTGTAAGTAATCGATAGTAAGCAGATGAAGTATGGGAGCTTTTGTATTTGAAATTTTTAATACAAACCTGATTTACTCATGACTTCATATTACAACATTCAACTCTGAATGCAGATACTGGACTTTGTTGCTTAAATGTGGTAGCCAAATATTAATGCTGAGTTTGGCCGTGCACCAAGGAGAATGCTTTACTTGAAAAATAAAATTGAAAACTGTCACCTCCTAAAATTTCAGTGACCATCCTCTCCCATGTTTCTAGAACTCGGCTGAAGTGACCCATCTGAATATGCTCTACTCTGTTTCCTTGTCATGCATATGCAGTCCTGTAGACTAAATTAGTGATATTAATGGCCCTGTTGAGGATTTTTCTAAGACTTCTCTGTCTGCACCATTTTCCTATGAGTAGTTGCTGGTGTGTAATTTGTCAGTGGAATCAGGAAGGTTGAGCTGGGAAATGTTTGCAGAAATTTCTCTTTAAGTCATACACAGGTTTGAGTTCATCCTTCACCTTCCCTCATTGCTTGAACCACCTGGACAAAAGCAAAATATTGCTGCTTAGTTCTTATCTGCAGTTGTTAGTGTTTTCCATTGGTTGGTTGTTCCAGGAATACTACAAAAAACTGTTGTGTTTTGGAATAATTAAAGCTAAGCAGATATTCCATCTAATGAGGCTGCACGGTATAGAAGTTTGGCAACCCAGCACTGACAATACTTGTCAAACCCAGCTGCAATATTTGCATGGCTTACTACAGTCAGCGTGCACTGTAGCTAGTGCATAGGTTTGTTAGACCTCCCTGCCAAATAATCCACATGTGGGCTCCCCTCAGACCCTCGTTTGATTACAAAGACAGGCAGAGATCTTAGCCACGTGGTATATATGTGCAGGGGTATTTTTCTGCTTGTTCTGGTAAAGCTTCATTAAAAACTAGTTGAATAAAATCTGATTCTCAATTATAATTTCTTTAAAAAAGCATGCTTTTAATATAAAAATAAGATAAAGTTGCATTCCTTATGTCTCTGAGCTGTGTTAGATTTTCAGGATAGAATTTTTACAGGCTGTGGATCAATCAGAATAAATTTTAGGGAGCACAGATGGTTTTAAGCTTTCTTATTTTTGTACACTTGCCCCCTCCTGTCTGCTTCTCTTCCACTCTTCCAGGGTTGTTTTAACTCTGAGACATGATCAGTGGTGTAAGTTGCTGTCAGTCATTTTGCTTCGAAAACCTTCTCTGGAGCCTAGGTGTGCACTAACCTTTACATGAGAAACTTTTGAATTCTAGGATGAGACTGTATTTCTGAACATTAGGTTTGTGTTTTAGTGATGAATCATTTGCCTGCTCAGGCTGAGCATATGATGGAACTCTAACAGTGAAGGTTACAATTTGAAAAGGATAACTAATAATCTTAGTAATTTGTACTCCTAATGTATACAGACTAATTCATAAAATTATTTTCTAACAACACAGTTTGGAGATGGTACTTACACTGTTTAACTGCTGGAAAGCTTCTTTGCGCAAGACACCAACTTGTTTGTTCTTAGGAACACTGAATTTGTTTCCCCTCATTGTTTTGATATTAGACCATTGCAGTTTTAAGGGACTAAATATTTTTCATCTAAAATGTGGCATTCCTACAAGTGGATTAATAACACGGTATTACTTTTCAGCTGTGAATAGCAGAGTGCCCAGTGGCTCCACCAGCTCCTCGCACACTACCGAGTCCCCTACGCCTGAACCTTGTTCACAGGCACCAAGCAATGTCCCCTCGCAGTCGGTGCTCCCTATGTATCCTTCGGTTGACATTGATGCACACGTGAGTAATTGCAATTGGTTTTGAGTGGATTTGCTTTCTGATAAGTTCTGAAAGGAAAACATTTAATCTAGTACTTTCTGTAAAATGTTAATGTTCTCTTAATGTGTTTTTAATTTCTGAATATCTGCTTCTTTTTATTCCCAACCATGAAGACTGAAAGCAATCATGACACTGCTCTGACCCTTGCGTGTGCAGGAGGTCATGAAGAACTTGTATCTGTACTGATAGCACGTGGTGCCAATATTGAACACAGAGACAAGAAGGGTAAGCTAAAACAGGTTGACCATGAACTACAACTTGAAACAGAGAATTTCAAACTGGGATTTGGGATTCTATGCTTCAGTAAATTACCAAAGCTTTCAAAAATGTAGAATCTTATTCTTGCACTTCATGTAGAAATATCAGTCATATAAAGCCAGGACATTGCATGCCTTTCTATCTGTAGTTTTGAAAGGAAGTGTATCTGAGCACTGTCTTAAGCAGATTTGAAATGTGAAGCACTTTTCTCCGTATAATTCACCCTCTGAAAAAGACCCTAGCATACTAGATAGAGCAGCTCATGGGGGTAAATACCAAATCCGGGCTGACAAAGCTAGTGGTGAGTAGTTTCCAGATTATTTATCATATTCCCATTAGTGGAGTTCAGCAAAATCTCAAATCTTTAGAGCTGAGAAGAAAAAAACCCACCATGCCACTCTCCTTGGAACTTATATTGACCACTGGAAATAAGCAACATGCACGGTGCAGATGTGTTCACTTGTTGGAGCCTTATTAAATAGGAATTAAGTGGAAGGCTGTGACTTCTCTAAAGAGATAAGTTGGTCAGAACTTAATACAAGCTGATCAGTCCAAGTACTGTTTAGATTTCTTTTGAAGAGCCTTTAATTATATTTGACTGGAATCGGATCAGGGTCAGAAGAGAGCTAGGAAAGTATCTGAGATTGTGGCTTTATACCAGGACACCCCCAGTCTGAGGAAAACACGTCTGATCAATGGAAGTCATTGTGAATTAAACCTTTTGTGCATTGAGATTCTTAAGGTTTTGCTTTTAACATGATCTCTTGTTACTAGGTTTTACACCTTTGATTCTGGCTGCGACTGCTGGACATGTTGGTGTCGTGGAAATTCTTCTAGACAAAGGTGGGGATATAGAAGCACAGTCTGAGCGCACAAAGGATACTCCGCTTTCATTGGCATGCTCTGGTGGACGCCAAGAGGTACAGACATATTTGTCCTCAATGGGTTTGAATTGTTTTTTGTAGGTAGTTTTTAGTACAGTGGGCATTTTTGTTGATGATGTAATAAATCATCCTCTTTTTTTGGAAGGTTATACCCTGTATAACTGTAGCTAATTTAAGGCCTTTTCTTCTTCCAAGAGGAAGGGGAATTTATTCTTCTCTCCCTTGGCTCTTCCAGTTTTATTAGCTAATAGTTGTTATAACTTGTGGTCGTTTATCAGTATCCTTGCAATATAAGTACTTTTGCAAGGGAGGTAGAGATGTTCAGTGAATAACTTTATTCACAGAATACTTCCCAAATGCATCTTCCCCGCTCTCAAAACTGAAACAGCCGGTGCAGGCACACAAGCCAGAAACTGCAGTTCTGCGTTGGCAGTACATGATTTTAGTGGTACTGTGCAGGCCTGATAAGTGCAGGTGCAGTGCAGGGCACATTATACTAGTCTTAAGGATGTTTTGGTTTTCTCTCAGCTTTTTATTTTTGTTTTATTCCAAATAAGATTTGTTTAAACCCTTCCTACTTTAGTCATGGGCATACTAGCTTAGAAGATGGCATGGAAATGTCAAAGGACTCTGTGCCAGATATGGGAGTGGTAAGTTTTGGAACTTGTAAGGATTAAAACAGTTGGCCAAAATTGGAAAGTTTCCACTTTGACTTTTGAATTGCAGATCTTTAACAGTAAAAGTGCTGCTCACAAATTAGAGATCAATGTGGCCTGTGATAGTGTTACTTACTGAACTACTTAAGTCTTTGTTCTTACTCTTTTTTTTAAATTTTATTTTCCTTATGCCAGAATCTATCCCTTATGTTTCTGGTTTAGTAACTTGTGAGACAGGCTTTTTCGGGCTTATTTGAAAATCACCTAGCCTGTATTGGTAGTAAAATGAGGCCCTGTCCTGGTTTGAGCCCAGAAGGCAACTGAGCACCACACAGCCCTTCACTCACCCCTTTCCCCTCTGCACTGGGAAGGAGAAAATTAATCAAAAGGCCCAGGAGTGGAGATAAGGACAGAGAGAGGTAGCTCTGCTGTTATGGTCACAGATAAAAGAGAGGCTCCTTAGGGGAGGAAAAAAGACATCACTGGAATTCAGAACACTAACAACAGTGACACTTAACAGGCAGAATGGGACAGTGAGAAATCATTATCATATCTTTAAAAAACCACCTCCCCCCACCCCTCTCATCTTCCCAGGCTCAGTTTTGTTCTCAATATTCCTGCCTCCTCCCACAGCAGCACAGGGGCAGGGGATGAGGGGGTGCAGTCTGTGTAGTGCTTTTTTTTTCCTGAAAAGGGGAGGGGGGGGCAGGCACTCTACCCCTCCCCTGCTCCAGTGTGGTCACTTTTCATGGGAGACCGCCCTCCACAAACTTTATCCGTCATGAGTCCTCCCTACAAGATGCATTCTTCTCGAGATGTTCCGGTGTGGGTCACCTCCGTGTGTTGCAATTCTCCCAGCGCCAAATTACAACAGCGAGAGCTTCTTTTTCCCATATAGCCCTGGGGGGTCCTTCACAGGCTGGTGACCTCCATGGGTGTCGGGATGGCCCTGCTGTCCCACCATGGGATACAGGGGGGGCCTTCTGCTCTGGCACACCTCCCTTCCTTCCTCCTTTCTTCTGCTGACCTCAGTGTTTGCAGAGGTGTCCTTCTCATGACTCATCCTCAAAGTTTCCAACCCCCTCTCCCATTCCCCTTCTTAAATACATTACGGCAGAGGCGCAGCCACCGTTGCTTGACCTTGGCCAGAGGCAGTTCTGACTTGGACCAGGGAAACTTTTGAGGGACCAGGGAAACTTTAGAGAAGATTCTCACAGGGGGCCACTGCTGTAGCCCTCTCCCCCACTATCAAAACCCCTGCCACTCAAACACAGCACAGGCCCACTGAAGTGCAGTACATTAACAGAAATGTTTTAGTTTTTCCCCCTTTTATGTCTTTTCAGCAGCTTCTGATAAGAGAAGTCCTTCCTCATGCTTGTTCCATTAGCATCAGTTGGTCTGATTTTTACCATGTGTTTTGTTGGAAAGACCGTATAATACAGATGGTCAAACTTGGCTCAAGTGTCATTTGAATTTAAGTTGTGGGAGTTTGAGACACTCAAACAGTGTGAGACATTATGAGAGTGGGATAAATCCCTTGTTTGCAAACTTAAGATTCACAGGAAGAGCTTCGCTTTAGAGCTTTGCATTTTTTATTAGGTAAAATAATTTTTCTGGAAGACAAGTGCTGCACTGCTACAACCCACGCAGATAAGCTGATGTATTCATCAGTTGCTATGTCTGTACAACACATATGTAAACGTAAAGCGAAAGAGGATAGTTTTTCCTGCAGAATCTTACCTATTGACAATGGAAATTGGTAGCATATTGGAAGATTTGGTTCACTTTCTGAATAATAGTGAAGGCCACAACATGTCTTGTAATATGCATACTGTCTTTCCAGGTTGTTGATTTGCTGTTGGCCCGGGGAGCAAATAAAGAACATAGGAATGTGTCTGATTATACGCCATTAAGCCTTGCTGCATCTGGTGGCTATGTTAATATCATCAAGATTCTTCTCAATGCTGGGGCAGAAATTAATTCAAGGTAATATACTATGTACACCAGCTGAAGTGCGGTATAGCACAGACACTCCGTTGCTGGCTGTGTACTGAGCATAGGTTGGAATCTCTAGTACTTCCAGACCACCTTGCAGCCTTTCTGCATTGATGTTATCCTTTATGTTCATGTTATCTTAGTCCTTTTAAATTGCCTTTAACTACCACAAACTTAATCTCCTTTATACCCAAATTTTAAGGGATTACTGTAGTTTGCAAATCTATTCCTTCCCTTGCCCTTTTCTGCCATTCTGGGATCTAGAAGTCAAACTATTTCCAATAGAACCAGCTAAAGGAACCAGCCAACACAATAAAGGCAGCTCTATATGTATGTTTGAAGATGTCTTTTTCAGAAAGAGGAACAAATTTAGAGCGCTATGTCTCGTAAGCCTCCTCTTTTTTCCTCTTGAGAAAACTTACCTATATTCTGTCACTAGAGAAAGCTAAAACTGCATCTGTACTAGAAGCATTTTTTTTTTCTGAATGAACCTGATGCAGCCTTGATTTTAGTATATGTAGTTTAAGGCTTATGTGTGCTTCAGCCATCTGCATGTCTAAGCTGAAATGTATTTTTCTTGTTTATAAATTACAATTGTCTATTGCATGTAGTTACTCTGGTTTCTCCTAATCAATTAAAAATGCTAGTAGGTCAGTGTCTATATTTGTATACGTTATATGTTCCTTTCTGGCTTACAACAAAATGTTTTGTTCCTCTGAAATACATTTCCCAGAGCATTCCTTTCGTTCTGGGAACTGCAGTTTTGTTTCTTTCCCTTCTAGGACCGGGAGTAAGCTAGGTATTTCTCCTCTGATGCTGGCTGCTATGAATGGCCATGTACCTGCCGTGAAGCTGTTGCTTGATATGGGTTCTGACATAAACGCCCAAATTGAGACCAACCGGAATACAGCCCTCACCCTGGCCTGTTTCCAGGGCCGAGCAGAGGTGGTCAGTCTGCTTTTGGACAGGAAGGCCAATGTCGAGCACAGGGCAAAGGTAAGTGTGTGAATTGCCTTTCCTTATGGCTTATTTCTAACAGGTGATTTCTCTGAGTCATCAGGTTTCTTCAAATTTTCCTGAGCCTCTCTGGGCTCAGAGGACTTATTAAATGTTCTGAAATAAGTTTGGCCTTGGAAAAAAAGAAATAGAAGCAGCAATGATTGTGAATTTTTTGCATTAGGGAAAAGCTGACTGGTTGTTCTGAGTTCATAGTGAAGCTTAGATTGATTCTTGTTCTGTAGTACTGAGAAACTTTTCAGGTTTAAGCTTGACATGATGCTCGTTAACAGAACAGATAGATATACATATTTTTACATATGAGTGAAGTCCAGGCAGGAAGAGAATAGTGTTGCTTATAGTGATTCTTCTGTAGAACACATTTCTTGTCTACAACCAAAGTAGTGCAATCAAACTTTGTAAAGCTTTTACGTTGCTGTAGAACCCGTGGCTTCAGTACTGTGACTTTCTGTGCCTCTGAAATGCTCCACAGGTCCCATCCTTTGGTACTCTGGGACAGCTTTGTGTCTCCTGCCATAAAGCAAGCTTAAAGCTTGTGTAGACAGCCAGACTGATTTCCCCAGCACAAAGGAATTTTTGGTAACTCCTAAGGCTGCTGAAATAATTGCTGTGTCTGTCTACCCCGCCTGCTTCTGGAATGACTGTGGCTGGAGAAAAGGGGATATGGATAAAAGCCAGCTCTCAAATGGTCAGTTGGGCATGTTAGCAGCTAGTATAAGTTTATTTAACAGTCTAGCCTGGCAACTAAGTTGGACCCAGATCAGTCTTAGTGCTAAGGGAGGCTAGAGAAAAGCTATAAAGCCAGTTTCTGAGCATTTTCATAGAAACACTTGAGTCTTCATTTGGATCTGTTCTAACTTCTGTTTTAGAGATTCTGTTGTAAACTATGTTTTTGCTGTTGAGACAGGTATCTGGTGGTACTTAGTCAGGAGTTTGCTTGAGTTTGTGTAACTCAAAGCCCAAGAGTATTTGGGTTTTGGGGTTTTTTTTGTTTTGGGGTTTTGGTTGGGTTTTTTTGAGAAAGACGGTATGAAGTTAGGCTCCTAAACTAAATATAAGCAGCTAAATAAAAAGATCTGATTTCCCTGTGTAGAAGTCGTTATGTCTTATCTGAAGTATATTGTACACATTTCACACTGTGTAACTTATTCTGTTGGCACAGACTGGTCTCACACCTCTGATGGAAGCGGCTTCAGGAGGATATGCAGAGGTTGGAAGGGTTCTCCTCGATAAAGGAGCAGATGTTAATGCTCCACCTGTGCCTTCCTCAAGAGATACAGCTTTAACAATTGCAGCAGATAAGGGTCACTACAAGTTCTGTGAACTCCTGATTAATCGGTAAATTATTTCTTTTTATTAGCGGCACATTTGTTCTGTAGCTGTATTCCTCTGGCAGGTGTGACCTTGTTTACATTGCCTTGTGCATCTGAGAGCAAAGGGAATTGGAAGCTTTGGAAGTAGGATTTTGTATCTGTTCCCTACTCTCCAGTGTAATCCTGTAGTGTCCTGCTACTCCAGTGTTAAGATAACCAGGATAACTGGGCCCAGAGGTAAGCAAACAGCATCTGGCTTGGCAGATCTGTTGGCTTATGTATTAATTCAGCAATTCCCATGTGAGTGTTTCCCCACTGTCACTTGAGGTGCAAAGATAGGAAGTAGCTCTTGATCTCTTCAGGCATAACCCTGTGCGCTGCTAAAATCTCAAGGGGCTGCCTTCATCTTGTGGGTAGTCACCACATCAATGATTATTTAAAGGACTCGTGGTCAGTAGTTGCATAGCTGTGGTGCAGTAGGCTGCATTAGGTGAGTGTTAGTCTCTATAAGGGAGGTTGAAATAATCCCTGTATCACTACATTGCAATTTGAACAACAGATTTCAGGGACAGAATTTCTCTAGTTACCAGATTTCAGTAATTCTATATCCAATTGTTCTGTGATCTTTTGTGATTTTACTTCCTGACTTCCACCTTTACTCATACCTTGTTTCACTCAATTACACTTGTACTTTTTTAGAGGAGCACATATTGATGTTCGTAACAAGAAAGGAAACACACCTCTGTGGTTGGCAGCTAATGGTGGTCACTATGATGTGGTTCAGTTGCTTGTGCAAGCAGGAGCAGATGTGGATGCTGCAGATAATCGGAAAATTACACCTCTTATGTCAGCGTTTCGCAAGGTAGGAGACCAACTTAATTTTATGTTTCAATGCTAAATGTTTTTTAAAACAGAATTTCTCATTTGGCCTGAAATCTGAATGCTTGGTTTTGGAAGAATCAAACATTACACAGCAAAATTACTATTTTGATGAAATGCCTGCTTCAAGCTAATCACAATCTGTGTGATTTACACAGATTTAAGTTTTGAGAGGTGAAAAACTTTATTCCATAAACCATTTTAACTTTATTATTTCCAATTATACACTGTCCAAAAACTTTTATGTTTGAGATTTCAGTGTTTTGAGATTACCGTAGTCCCCTTTTAATTTCTGCAGATTATACTGCTTGTTTCAGTCCTGCTTTTGAGATTAACAAAATACCAGTCTGTAATAAATTGTCCTGATTCCTTTGTACTTCCCCTGTTCTGTTCCTAGTTTGTTGCTGAGTTGGACACTTTGTGTAGTCAGCTCTTTTGTCACTACCTTTTTTTTCTTGGCAGGAAGAATATTGCTTTGTGATGGTTTCACCAGTTATGTTGTTGGATGTAAGGAGCACAGCTATAGCAGAGGAATTTATTAACTGTAGCTGCTTTGCCTTTAACAAAATATCAAATAAGTGTACAGTTTTTTTGACAAACAGCAGTAGTGACTATGCCACCGCTTTCAAATACCTTCAGAGGCAGCAGTTGGATACCTTCTGTGTGGTTGCACAGTGTACCCCATCAATGAATGGATCCAGCAGCAGAGGAACATATTTGCCAGGATAATACTCAGGAGACTTAGTACCCTGATCCAGACGTACCTTGTAACTGAACCAATAAACCAAGTTAACTCCATAGTGTGAGTGCCAAGAGAGTGGGTTGGGGTGACATGTGGGGTCTGAAGAGGGTCGTCTTGGCTGTTAATAAAAACATGAACAGCTGCCTCTGCCCTTAAGCCTCATTTGGTCCTTGTATTTTAAAATAAAAATCACTTGTGTGAGAGCTTGGCTTTGCCACCATGATGTAGAACAGCAGACGTGCTGTCAACACTGAGCAAACTAACTACCTTTCTTCCTAAACAGCAGCTTACCAGAAATCTTCTTGCTTATTTTTAGTCTTTTGCATTGGACTAAGAGGGATCAACCTTATGACAAACGTTGACAATTGTGTACAAGAGATCAGAATTTTCTTTGCTATTTTAGGGGCATGTGAAAGTAGTTCAGTTCCTTGTGAAAGAAGTTAACCAGTTTCCTTCGGATATTGAATGCATGCGATACATAGCGACGATAACAGACAAGGTGAGTGTAACTTCAGGAAATGACCCTGTCCCTTATTTTCAGTGAAAATATACATGAGAAATTCCTAAGTACTCAAAAACTGAATGTGTATGTTTGCTTGTTTTATTTGGAGGTTTGTGAATGTCTTTTTAATACAGAATTTAAAATGCTGATTTTTAATTTTTTTTTAGTCCTATTCTGTTGAAATAGTATGTTTATGAATACAGGGAAGCTAATATTAAGTTTGTAGAGCAAGCCTTGGTCCTCAATTTTAGTTTGTTACGGAAGTAGTAAGACAAGTTTGCATTCCAGGACCTGTTGAAAAAGTGTCACCAGTGTGTGGAGACAATTGTGAAAGCTAAAGACCAGCAGGCTGCAGAAGCAAATAAGAATGCAACTATATTGCTGAAGGAGCTAGACCTGGAAAAAGTGAGTAGAGAATTACTGTTGTGTAGCATAAGAGTTTGAATTATGTATTAATGTATAGGCTCTATTTCCTTTTGGTGCCTCCTGGGGCAGTACTTCATGCTGTGACTGTATGTGCTTTCCTTCATCTAATATACAGAAAGTGAATACTGAGGGTGGCAAGTTAGAACTGGCTTCTGCTTCAGCTGCTCCGTTGTCCTTTTTAGGAAAGCTCGGACTTGGGAATAGTTACCTTAGGTAGTAAGTGGCTCTCTTCAGCGCAGATGATGTGTGAATAAGGGAGGTGTTCAGTCTCTGTGGTGTGATACACATGGTACGTTTTATGTTGTGCGGGGCCAGTCTGTAAGCATTTTACAGACAGCTGCTCAGTGTTACAGAGGAGAGCCTGCCTACAAGCTGCCCGGTGAGCTGTATGGAGTTGAGTCGGGAAAATCAACTTCTCCCTCACTGAGAATACTGTGAAGTGTCCCAGAGTAATGCAGACGTTTCATAAGCACTCTTCTGCTCTCTTAATGGAGGCTATTAGCATTTCTGACAAACAAATTCCATATTGGTTTATTAAATGTTTCATGTTGCTGTCTTGTTAAACATCTATCAGTTGCTGCACAAAGCTACAGTATAACATAGTTGACTGATTTCATACATTAAAAAAAGTGGTTAAAATTATAGGGGTTTTATCTGAAAAATATTCTGGGAGATCTTTTTAAGAGTCAAAAGTTGCTACAGAAATTTTAATGAGGTTACTAAATGTTTTTTTGAGAAAGGACTGAGATGATGAGAGATTTTGCTGGTTTTCTGGTAAAATTATTTTTTTGTAATACCTCTGTTTTGGTTGTTACTTTGTTGTCATTCCTCAGAAGTTTTGGGACCAACCAGGTCCTGTTGTTTCATAAGGTCTGCCCAGTTTCTGCATAATGATTGAGTATGTGATAAAGCTGTTGTAGTTCATCGTGCTCTCTCCTTTCTCCCTTCCCCCCCCCCCCCCCCCCCCGATTTCTAAGGAAAATCTGCATTATAAGTATAATTTAGTCTTTGTGAAACTATTTAAATATGAACCCTTTTCTCCTATATAGTCAAGAGAGGAGAGCAGAAAGCAGGCTCTTGCAGCTAAAAGGGAGAAAAGAAAGGAAAAGCGAAAGAAGAAGAAAGAGGAACAAAAAAGAAAACAAGAAGAAGATGAAGAAAATAAGCCTAAAGAAACTCTCGAACTGCAAGAAGATGATGATGAAGAAGAAAATGATGATGAAGGTAAAGTACAAGTGTTTCTGTGAACAGTGTAGTTATGGGGGGGTGCCTTTTCTTAAGCATCTAGGTAAAGGAATCTGTCTGAAGGCTGCCTTCTCTGGTACCGGGAAGTTGTTGCATAGCTTCTGCACTGGTTCTTCCCCTTGCAGTCAGAGTTCCTGGCAAAACTCCTTTGTTCACTTCCCTCCCCCCACCTTTGTTCACTTCTCACCCCCCTTTGTTCCCACTCTTGGAGGATTTAGGGCTGAATGAGGTGCAAATAGTCTGACAGCTCAGCAAGGAGCATAACTTCAGCTGTAGTGTCTTCAGTCAGGGAACTGATTTCTGTGTGTTGTGGGTTTTGATCGTGTATCAACTCTTTTTCTTACAGTGGAACAAGAAGTTCCTATAGAGCCCCCTAGTGCAACTACAACAACTACAATTGGAATTTCTGCGACTTCAACTACTTTCACAAATGCCTTTGGGAAGAAGAGAGCTAATGTGGTGACGACCCCCAGCACAAATAGAAAAAATAAGAAAAATAAAACAAAAGAGACTCCTCAGAATATGCAGATAATTTTGCCAGATCAGCATATATCTCTAGCACAGCAAAAAGCAGATAAAAATAAAATAAATGGAGAGCCAAGAGGTGGTGGTGCAAGTGGGAATAGTGATTCAGATAACTTGGATAGCACAGATTGCAATAGCGAAAGTAGCAGTGGAGGTAAAAGCCAAGAGTTGAACTTCACAATGGATACGAATTCCTCTGAGCGGCGCTATGCCTCATTGCTTATCCCCTCTCAGGAAGAAAAAACGAGCACCTCAGCTTCAAAAACACCAACGAGGTGAGCCTGCAGTATTGCTTCCCTATTGTTTCACAGGGTTTTAACCTATGCCAATGTAAATTTTCTGTAGTTTAAGCTTTACACCAGCTGACACATTTATTGAACGCAGTCTCTTTAAAGACAAGATTTTTTTGGCATTGCTAGCTAGTTTTTAGTATTATTTTAGCAAAACAGCCAGTTTCCTCTCTCTGTTGTTTAAGCATCAGTGTTACATTGTCAGCTATATTGGAATACATTTTAAAGTGAATGTGCTGGGAAATTAAAAAGGAAGTGCCAGCTTTGCTTATAATCTAAACCACAGAAGTGGTTTCATTACCTCAGTTTTTTTATGGTTTTGTCTTTTAACTCATTTGAATTACAATTTCTGTTTTAAGGAGGGAAGAAGTTGATGACGCTGAGCATTTTACCTGCCAGGTTGATGGCCAATTTGATTTAACCTTGTCGAACCAGAGGTGAGAGTCACTGAGTTCTTTTGAATGTACAGGAGCCTTATGAATCGTTTGGAAGATGATTCATTTGTCAGGGAATGAGCTAATAACACCAGTTTCTGGATAGGTCATTGGTCTGAGTCAAAAAGCTTAGATCCCATCTGAATCTGCAGTCTTCACTTATTTTTACACAGAAGTAGTATGAGTCTGATCCTCCATAGGTTTCTTTTTTTCTATTCTTTTCCTGCATTAAGGGAGGGGAGAGGGTATGGAGGTTGATCTGCAGGACATCTGGCTGACTGAGAACCCAGGTTCAGTAAGAAAGATCACAAACATGATGGGATCAAAAAGGGCAGCAAGTGGCTGTTGCCAGACTGATTGAGGCACTTGTCTGGGAGTGGGAAGAGAGTTGGGATTTTCTTTTTTTTCTTCTCCTTTTTTTCGCCAGATTGAAGTCAGGTGCAGAATGAGGGGATTTGTCAGCCCTTGTGGTTGGGGGGCGTCTGTTTTGGATTTCCATTAGGAATGTTAGAAATGGGATTTTGCTTATGTTTTGTTTTATGAACATAAGTTGTTTGTGCCTCAGACCTTTTGCCTAAGATCTCCTACAAAAGCCTTGGAATCCTGTGCAGTTCACTACAGCAGGACTAACTAAATGCATACTTCTAAATCTTTGTTAGAAGTGCTGCTTCTGTTAGATAAAGTACACCTAAGAAACAAGAGAGTGTGTAAATACCAAAATAAGGCTAGTGTATTTTATTAATTTCTGCACGTGCTCTTTGGCTCTTGCACTAGGCAGACTTTGTCTGAAAATTATTTCTAAATTTGCTCTTCTTGAATTCCTCTTCTCTTTAGTCAGAGACATACTGATGACAAGGCTACTGTAATTTAAACTTAAACTCAAGACTTCGTAACAATGCTTTTCTGAAAACATGCCTAGGCATTTTCAGACAAAGAAGAAAAAAAGCTTTCAAAGTCTACTCTGGAATCAGTATTCCACAATGGACTTGGTTCTTTTCTTTCATACACGTTTTCTCTTTGCCTCAATATTACAGTTATCTGAGGACAAGTAAAATTCTCCATAGAACTTTCAAATGCCGTGGGCAGGTATATTATCAGAGAGCTAGAACTTATTAAGGTAGAGAGAGAAAATGCTGCCATTTGAAAAGGCATACTGTCTAAGCATTGCTTTTCATATAATCAGTACACTTGGGTTATTTGAATGTGAATACATCTCTGAACTTTGTATTAGTAGTATAAACAAGCAGTTTGCCTGCAGGAAGACACAATGAACATTAAAAAAATGCTGTAAAGAATTGGGAATAAAAACTTGAATATAGTAAAGAGGAGGAATGATGTTTAGCAGGGCAGCTGCAGCGTGAGGTCTTCTGTAAATTTTTCGGCTAGATCAAATCACATAAGACTAGTTTTTCAGTGCTGCAGATGAACTTGTAAGCTCCCAGTGCTGCTTTTTTTCACCTCCACATAGGTCAGTTAGCCACTGCCTGTTCTCACTCACCCAGACTTTGCCTTGTTTGTATCACCAGGCTATTGCTACAGCTCTATTAGTACAGGTAATGATATTAGGGCACCTGCTTCCAAACTGATGTCTCTGGCACTTCAATACATAAAAATGCTCAAATATCTGTGCATCAGTTACCCATTCATAAAATCCGGGGTGAGAGGTAGAAGCACTTTCCAGGGAGTCTGTGACAATAAGAGCTGAAAAACTGACATTTTCAAGTACTTAGTAAGAAAGAGTCATTATTACCAAAGGACCTTTTCTTAAAAAGCTATTCAAAAAGGAGAACACAATATAGCCACAGGGTCAGGATGTGCCTAAGTGGCTGTGTATCACCTATTATAAGCTATTTTAATCTGATGTCCTTAGTGTTTCTGGTATTACTTCATTCAGTTTAGCACTCCACTTTTTGGAAGAGCAGTATAGGCTGTGGACTAAAAGCTAAAAAACTTAACTATGAAGTCACCGAACAGTTGTTTCAGGTAGAAAATAAGACTGGAAACAGTTCATGCTAGTAGTTTTAAGCTGCAGGAATGTATACTGTAATGATGTCACTTTTATTCTGTAAATTGTAATCAGTATATTTGTGTTCCCAGACTCGATGGTGAAGGTCATTCAAATTCTTTGTCAACTACTTATAAACCTGTTTCCCTGCCTCTGACCTCTCCAAATGTAAAGCTGAATCTGACTAGCCCAAAAAGAGGCCAGAAAAGAGAAGAAGGCTGGAAAGAAGTGGTTAGAAGGTAAAGACTTTAATTCTGTGTTTAAAAACTATCTGGGAGCTTTTTAGCTTGTAAATTATTCCCAAATATAGAATGTCTAGCAAGTTTGTTTAATTGTATAATTAATTTATAAAAAAATTACACACATATCCCTTATTCTTGCAGTGCTGTGAAAACAAATTGCAGTCCTGATTTGTAGTAACTCCTCACTAACCTCATTTCAGTATGACACGAACATTTTATTTGGCACAAGGATTTTTTTACCTGTGACTTCAGTGGAGTAAAGCATATGGGGATAAGATAAAGGGGGAGGGAGCAGATGGCAGTGAAAAGCCCCTGCAGCAGGTGATTGTTTGCACATGAACTCGAGACAGTATGGATGTTAGTAAAGGAGGAGTAGATGATCTCTTCAAGGCTAAAATTCATTGTGCTTTGGGCAGTGACTTTGATTGCTGCTTCCATGGAAAATTTTGTCACCTTAAAGTGAGTGCTAGAGATGCAATTAGATTTAAAGATTTTCTGTAGAGCAAACTTTCCCTTTGAAAATGTACTGTTTTTTATTACATGGCCATTAACATCCCAAGATCTTTTTTGTAACCTTTATGATGTCTGCTACTTATAACTAGAAATGACAATATGGTTTTCTTTCTTTTGTTCCCTTTATCATAAAGGAATACAGCATGAACAGACAAGTGTCAGATGCTTTAGGTGCACTTACGACACCCTCCTGCTTTTGTGTTCTGCAATGGTAGTGACCAAACATGCTTATTTTAGAGAACGTTAGGCTATGTGCAAAGAACATAATTGTATGGAGGAATTAATGCATTCAGAGTAGTGGAAGCCACAGACTCTTCTTAAGTAAAGTCAAAAAGTCATTCTAATCTGAAAATTTAAGCATTTGACCCCTTAGAATTGGTTTGATCTCTGCCTTTTGTTGCATTTGCAAATGGGGTTCTCCGCTGTGACGTGGCCTTGCTAAATGTGTGGTTGCAGATTGCCCACCACTGGGTGAGTTGTGCAGGCATGAAACTGCCTCAACAGGCAGCTGACTTTTCCAAGGCTGCACACAGACCCTGCCATTGACCCTGGAGCTGCTCCATTGCTCCTTCTGGGTTTCTTGAGTCTTGTAGGCTCAACTCAACTGCTTGTCTGGGTATTGTCTACTCTTCTTTCTGCTTGAGAGATGGTAGGGTTCTAGAGATGGCATCCAAACCCCAACCTTTCCTCATCCCTGAGGAATCAGGCCTTGTGTCATAAAAAATGTCTCTATAAAGTGTTCTGCACTGGTGTTTGCTATGCTCTGACTGCTCGAAGCATGTATCCTGCCAAAAAGCTTTTTGGTGACTTTAGATGCATATGCAAAATGCCCGGGAGCTGCATGCCTTCCTCTCCCTAAGTCTCTCCTGGTCTCAACAAGAATTCTTCTATACCCCGTGGCTAGAAGGGATGTCTATCAAAGAAGTTACCAATGAAAACATTCCTTCTGCCCTTGACAGGCAAGTAGGCAGAGTTTTGAAAGACCCTCCCCCTAGCAACACTCTGCAGCCAACACCAATTGAGCAATTTCAGCTGCAGAGAGGTGGGCGCTGCTGTTCAGGAGCAAAAAGGTACTGTTTTAGGTGCTTCTCAAGGTAAAAACTATCAAGCTTGACGGGTAGGGAGGGGAAAAAACGTGGGTGATGGGTGGGTGGGGGCCTGGGCACTGGGGTGAGCTCTTCTGGGGGAGGAGTGTCTCCATGGGTGGTGGTGTGGGGTTCCTAGTGGGCTGAGGCGGAAGCAGACCAAGATACGGTGAGGAGCCCTGTGAGTAATGTGAACATATCTTGAAAATGAGATGAGGATAGAAGCTCTGGTTTGGGGAGGACTAGGGTGTCTAGCTTGAGAGAGGACCTGTGGAGGTGGAGAGGAGAAGAAAGCCCAAAGTATGAAAACCCTTGGAAGGATAGCTGGGTGTTTGCTCAAGAGGACCTGGTTTCTGGGGATGGGGAGGGTTGGAGCATGCTCTGCTGTCAGAAGAGGGAAAGAATAAATACTTTAGCGAGATGAGGTGATGCTTTAGAACATTTCCATGTATTCAGATGTGTTTGAAGTAAAATGGGTTTCCTTTAAGTGCTATGAAGTGAGAAACAAATTTCCTGAGGATCAAGTTACTTAAAAGTTTCCAAGACTGGAATAGCTAGATGAAGCTGGCAGCCTCTTCAGGGGGTGGTGGGGATCTGTACAGTGTTCAGAGGCACCCTGCACTGTAATCACAGTGGCTTCTGAAACTGCTTTGAATCCCCTC
Source organism: Athene noctua (assembly GCF_965140245.1). NCBI lineage: Eukaryota > Metazoa > Chordata > Aves > Strigiformes > Strigidae > Athene > Athene noctua. The sequence continues at coordinate 2,599,849 of NC_134048.1, read as the reverse complement.
TAATTGTTCAGTGGTGAGTTTGAAAGTGGTATATGGGCTTGAGAGCCTTTGAAGTCTGGGAACAGTGGTGATCCAGAGAGACCTTGCCTAGGGTGTGGATGCAAGCGTAGCTTGTGCTCAGAGACTTAGCACTACTGTATGTCTGCACTGACCCCCCAATACCACGTGAATTGAAGAAGTCCTAAATTGCCTTATTTTGCCAAACACATGGGTTACAGCGTTGTGGCCTGTCAGCGAGCCTGTTTCTGAAAATCTGTGCTGCCTTCACAGTGGCTTCCAGCAGCTTCTTAAATGACAGAATTGTCCTACAATTTAACTGTCTGCTGTCCACCGTGGTGTAGTGTCACCAATAAACTTTCAGATCTCGAGGTCTGAGAGAGGTGGATGCCAAAAGAGTTGTGAATGTAAGTGGTATTGCGGAACTGATCAATGGGAAGACATTGGAAAACCACCTTATCCTTGCTATATATCCTTGCTATAAATGATCAAAGTAGCTAAGCCATGGGCTTTTATATTTGAAGCAGTGCTGTTTATGTAAATTTAGGTTGATAAGCTAAGGATTTGTCTCACTTTGAAGGTACAAAAGATAAGGTAAAATCCAAAAGTGTTTCCGAAGCAGTGTGAGGCACATACATCTGTTTTACAACAGTGGTGGAATAAATGCTTCTGGAGAATCCCCATCAGGTACTGAGGATGATGAGTAATTTGAGTGGGGGAGCTTTAGAGAGTCTCCAAAGGGTGGAGAAAATATTAGCAGAAAACCACTTGCTGCCCTGAAACTTGATAATATTGCTTCAGCCACCTGTCAGCAAGGGATTTCTTTGTATGCCTTTGCAAGTTTGAATACATTTCACAGATTTGTGGTCTTTGTGATATAGGTCAAAGAAATTATCTGTCCCAGCTTCTGTCGTATCTAGAATAATGGGAAGAGGTGGGTGCAACATCACAGCAATTCAAGATGTCACTGGTGCCCATATTGACGTTGATAAGCAAAAAGATAAGAATGGAGAGAGAATGATCACTATAAGGTACAGTATCTAGAAATGAAAGTCTTGAGTTAGTCCTTAATGTCATTTATTAAGAAGTTTGTTTGCTTTTAAGACAGGACGTACTTAGCTTCTTGGTACTAGAATAGAACATGTATTACTGCTGCCAAGATAATGCTGAACATCATCTTCAGCTGAACGTCTTCTTCAAAGATAATCCTTAAGATACGCAAGTCAAGTAGTAACTTACTGGAGTAAACATGCAGTAGACTTGCAGATCAGTATAAAATTGAGGCTACAGAATGTTGCACAAAGTGAGGTTTCCTTTTTCAAAAGATAAATGTGTGTTATTTAATCTAGGGGTGGTACAGAGTCAACACGATATGCAGTGCAACTCATCAATGCCCTTATTCAAGATCCTGCCAAGGAACTGGAAGACTTGATTCCTAAAACTCATATAAGAACACCTGCTTCGAGTACCAAATCAATCCATGCAAACTTCTCATCTGGAGTCAGCACTGCGACTGCTTCAAACAAGAACTCCTTTCCTCTCGGAGCACCGCCCCTGGTCACATCACAGTCATCAACATTATCTACTTTCCAGCCTACTAACAAATTAAACAAGAATGTCCCAGCAAATGTGCGGTCATCTTTTCCGGTGTCTCTTCCTCTAGCTTATTCTCACCCTCATTTTGCCTTGCTGGCTGCCCAAACTATGCAACAGATCCGTCACCCTCGCTTACCTATGGCCCAATTTGGAGGAACTTTTTCACCCTCACCGAACACTTGGGGACCATTCCCAGTGAGACCAGTTAACCCTGGCAGCACAAACAGCTCTCCAAAGCATAATAGTTCAAGTCGTGTAGGTAGTCAGAATGGAAATATTTTACAGACGGAGTCTCCTGGATTAGCTACTTCTAGTTGTCCCATTACTGTCTCTTCTGTAGCTGCTTCCACTCAACCGCTGTGTGTAACCAGTAATCGGACTCCCTCTTCAGTCAGAAAGCAGTTGTTTGCCTGCGTTCCCAAGACGAGTGCTGCAGCAACAGCAATCTCAACGGTGACAAGCACCTGTAGCACTCTTCCTTCAGCTTCCTCTGCCCCCACAAACAATGGGCAAGTGCCCACAGCATTTCTGCCATCTAATGCTCCACAAACACAGCATTCTGCACTTAAAGCGGACTCTTTCTCGGTTGTCTCAGCACCCAAAGAGAAGGTGTCAACACCAGACCAGCCCACTGCAAATGCATGTGCGCCATCTTCAGTTGCAAGTAGTTGCAGTATGTCAGCTAGCAGCAACTCAGGAGTCACCGAAACTCGTCCATCAAGCAGCCCTGCACCGCTAAATAATGTCCAAGATGAAATACTGCCAACCAGCATGTCAGAGATAAATCCTTCCATGTCGATGCCTTTTTCATCCAGCTCAGAAACTGCTCCTTTAAGCTTAGCGTCACCCAGGTCAGTTGTTGCAGATAATCAGGACAACAGTAACTTACCTCAAGTAGCTGTACCAGCACCTCGAGTTGCTCACAGGATGCAGTCCAGAGGTTCTTTCTATTCAGTGGTACCAAATGCAAACCTCCACCAAGATCCTCAGTCTATTTTTGTTACAAATCAAGTTCCTTTAACACCTTCTCAAGGTCCACCTGCTGCAGTGCAGCTTTCGTCAGCCATGAACGTTATGAACGGTTCTCAGATGCACATTAACCCAGCAAACAAATCATTGCCTCCTACCTTCGGGCCAGCAACGCTCTTCAATCACTTTAGTAGTCTTTTTGATAGCAACCAGGTGCCAGCTAACCAAGGATGGGGAGACTGTCCCCTCTCTACCCGAGCAGCAGCTGACCCATCTTTCACAGTTCAGTCTACCTTTCTGAATAACTCTGTGCTAGGACACGTGGAAAACGTGCATCCTGACAACTCCAAGGCTCCTGGTTTCAGGCCACCTTCCCAGCGGGTTTCGACTAGTCCTGTAGGTAAGTCATTAAGATCATGCACTGGACAGAATTCTTTCTCTAATCATTACACTTCAGTCATCTCAAACTGATTGAGAAGTAGTTTACAAATGACACTTAGAGAATACTGATGTGACAAGGATGGCCTGCTTTTTCCAAGTGCTCTTTAAAATGTTGATGACCATTTTTTTCCTCTTTTCTTCAGCTTTTCTGGAATGTTAGGTGTTGGAAACATTGCAGGTGTTGCATTGCTTGTTTTCTAAGACACGGGAATGCTTCCACCTGTTTGTATAGTTCAGAATAGCATTGATTTTTAGCTTTCGGGTTGGAATGGAACATAGAGTTGGGTGATACCAAACCTGAAACAGAAGGTCCAGGACTCTTGACCGGTTTCAGCTGAGGGAGTGACTGTGTGCAGATGTTCAGTATTTTATCTGAGACTCTAGCACAACTCAGGGTAAACTCTGTACTTTTTGCCTCTTGATGTGGCTCTGGGATTTTAATAAGATTATGTTGTGCTTTGGGTAACTGGTGTGCTACGGCATGGTGTGTTCTATTAGGAAATTACTGTCCTTCTGCTGTGAAGTATAGCAGTTCAAGCTTATCTGTATTTATTTGAAATGGGTTAGGAACAATCACAGTGAGCTCCCTGCCCTTGCTGTGCACTGCCTAAAGGATTAATATCATCTTCATGTTCAAACTACATTGCAGGCAACTGGATGCACCCATTTGGCTGGAAGAAACCCTCAAGAGATCTAGTTTGTGCCACCCTGTTCTCCCCTTCATTCTTGCCATAATGGCTTTATGGTGCCTGGTAGCTGGGTAGCTAGAGAGCCTTGCTTTGAAGTTGCCTTTACCCCTGCAGTGTACATTAGATATTTGGGCTAACACTTTAGGACTTGAATGCTGGATTGTGACAAATCAAGTAGTTTGATTTGCAGACTAAAGGAGAAGGGGGCATTTGGAAGGTGTGGTGGTGAAGAAAGAAGCTTTTCAGCATTCCCATTTCTCACAGTTGATTTACACATGTGCAGGCCTTCTGAAAACCAGAACACTTTTCTCTGACTAGCTTTAACCACAAAACTAGGATGTTTACTGTGACTGTTGTTTTCTGGGCTGTATAGCTCTGCAAAGCACCTGAACACCTAGAGCTCTTGTGCTGTGTCCAGTCGCAGCGCAGCAAGCAGAGCCAGAGGTACCTAAGGCTGTGGAAGGTAAAGTAACTGGAATCCAGAAACACTTCACTGATGGCTCAGCTTTTTCTCTGCAGTGCTCTGAACTGGGAGTTAGCTGTTGCTGGAATGACGACAAATGGAATCTGCTGATTTTTCTAATGGTTGCATCCTGTATATACAAAGACAGCTGACTGGGACTTCCCATAGCAGCAAAAAGTTTTGCTGTTCCCTTATGTTAATATCATCTGTTTGTCATTTGGAAGAATTTCTTGATCCTTTATCTATCTTTAAATGATTGTAAATATTTAAAAGGTAGTCTAAATCTGTTTCTTCCTTGAATTAGGAAGGTTAGGTAGAGCTCACATGGTTGACTTTGGGGAGATGTGTGAAGTTCTCAACTGAGGCACAAAAATACTTGGACAGAACACGTTTTTTTCTGAGCTAGGATTTGATTAGGATATTTCAGAGTGAAGAAAAACTGCAAATAGGTAGATGTGCATCTAAAATTCTGCCTGGCAGGAGGTGACTGGTTAGTCAGGTCCTTAGTTGATTAATTTAATATCATTCTACTTAATACTGGTTTTGATCACCTTAGTTTCAGAATTTAAATTGCCTTTCATACAGGAAGGCAGGGGGACTGAGGGAGACTGCCGAGAAGGGGTTGTTTTGAAGGTATTGTAGTGAGGAAGGGAGCAGGGACGATAGGCTGAGGAGCTCTCTTGGAGCGTGTGTGGTCCTGTGGTCTGTCCACCCGTCTCATTCGCTGGCTCTTCCCAAGGGACCAGACCTCTCTGCTCAGCCCAGCTTTCGAGGTGGGTTGAACTGGGGTACTACCTTGGCTGTTTCCTTAGGGTTTGTTGGCAAGTTTCATGAGATTTGAGAAGCGGGAAAAGGGTCAGTCACTGCTGTCTTAGACTTCAGCCAACGGCAGTGTGATGGACAAGGAGCAGTCTGGGACTTGTCTGGAAATTCAGGATACACTTTTGTGTGATGAGAGGGAGTAGTAATGGCCATTCAAAGCAGGTGGACACCAATTTTCTAATCTCAGCTGTGGCTCTGCACTGATAGAGCAGAGGTTTGTCTTTTGTGCCTGTCTTGCACAGTTGGGCTGTGGCAAGTTTTTCCACAAATCAGCATCTCCTGGTGATCATCTCTAAGCTGATTTGGTGGAAATTTAATAGAATTTGATTGTGCACTAAATCAGCTTTTTCTTTAACAAGTTGTCACCTCAGGGTGGAGTTTGGGTACTCTGCTTTTCCTATCCATGGGTAAGCTCAGTTGCAGCTTGAGTTTCCTCTGGCTTACCAGTTCCTTTGAGGCACAGATACACATGCGGATCTCCAGCTGTAGATATGTTTTAGAAACGGCCTTTCTCTCACTTACGTCTTTAGATCTCTTGTCCTAACAGCTTGCAGATTGAGGGCAGACCTAGCCCAACCACTTGGGGCAACAGTGGAGAAGATCACAAGAAGTCTATTTGTTACTTCTACTCCCTGTATTTTAAGGAGGGGTTTGAGACCTTGCTCATGTGGCATTATTGAAGTATGCCAGCTTAGGAAGCAGCACATGAACATGGAGTCACATGAAATAGCTGGGCTCCCTGTTTTACATGGAGTGACCAAGTGTTGTGTCTGTTTCTCTAAAGGTGGAGGTAGCCCTTGCAGTAACCAGTTTCTGCAGAAGTGCCAGGAGGCTTTGATAAACTGAATTTTGAGCAGAGTTTGTGTGAGTTTCTTATGCTAGTCTCAAAAGCTCAGATATGCTTTCAGAGTATGACAAAGATTTTGAGTTTATGGCCCAAGTAACTGCAGAGTATGGTATGGCAAAAAGGTTTAGTATTGCAAAACCTGAATTTCTTGGTAAGTACATAAATAGGAAGCTCATTTTTGAAATCAGGATTCTGTAAGTCATTGTTCATAGAAGACATTTTTAATATTGAGCAAAGGTTTTTCTCACCCACTTTTATGAAAGGCAAGATAATGATAAAGTGTTCTTTACAACCTGAAAACTGACTACTCTGAATTTGTGCATTTCTGGATGTCACACTTCCTTCAGCCTGTAGAAAATACACAGCAGTGCTAAGTTATCTTGGCTGTACAGTCGCTGCACTTTGAAAGCTGTGTGCCCATCCTACCAAACCTTCAAAAGACACAGCTGGGCATCTCTCTTTTGCAGAAGAGCTCTTTTTATCATAATCCTTGCCTTGTTCTCTGTTTAGGAAGCCTGCAGTCCCCATGAGCAGCAGCAGCACTGTTACCCCTCTGTTGCCCCTATGGGGCAGAGATTCAGGATCTTAGGTGATTTGTCAGCCAGCTGGAAACTTGGTTTTGATATGTGGTAGAACTGGTCGCCATAAGGGCCTTTTAACTACCTCTGAGCTGACTTTTGTGAATGGAGGGTTAGCGAGAGTCTCCCATCAGTAGCTCTATGGCAGATGCACGGGAGGGCCCTCAGCCGGAGGTGCTGCAGTCTGTGTACAGCTGGGCTCCATGCTGGGGTCAGTCTGCAGCTCTGGACAAACGCAGATCAGTCAAACTGTGTTGACAGGCAGCCTGCACAGGCATTACCATCTTCCTCATAGCCATGGAGTCTTGCACTTTGTGTTGTGACAAACCTTGAAAGATTACCCTCCCACACTCAGGTTCCCTTGTCTGAGCATCCCATGTTCTGGTGGTGGTGGTGATTTATTTCTCCTTGTCTGTACTGGGGGCTTTTTTTAACCTTTGGGGTAGGTCTAGGGAGAAAAATACCTCCTTCAAATCCAGTGAGTCATTTCTATCAATGGGAGCAGGTTGGATCTGGCACTCCTGGAAGCTGTAAATCAGGTCGACTTGGTTGATAATACTGGGGGAAAAAGACCTGGCTTTCAGGACGTATCCAGGTGATGAAAGGTGCACCTCTAGTCTATGACCTAAGGTGTTGTCTGTCACCACTGCTGTTTGCAGACTGCTGCGGTGTAAGTAGGTACAACCTTGCTCTGCAGCAACATAGGCTGGTCCTGGTTGTGGTCATTTTGAAATGTTTAAATGGTTTTGAAACTAGTCTTGTTTAATAGGCCCTTGAAACTAAACCCAAAACTCAGGTAAACATACAGCCATGCCCGTTTCTGCTTTCAGGTAATAACATGTGATAAGAGCTTTTACATTTTGGAAAAGTACTTAAAAGCTTTGGCTTATTAAAAAACTGTAATTCCCCCTTGCTAATAATTTTTGTGGGACTTTGAACTTTCTCTCCATCTCTGCCTTCCTCTCACGCACCCTTATAGGAAGCAGCCCTCTCACCTGTTTTGCTGTGCATCATCAGCCCCTGTTTCTCTGGACACAGCATGCTCTGACCGATTTATATGTGAAATGTATCTATAGGATGGCAAAAACCATACTGCAGTGAAGTACTTCCCTGGTGCCGGATTCCCCTGGGACTTTCAGAGCCCTGTATCCCTGTTTGACTTCCGTGGCTTTTTTTTGTAAGCAGAGATCCTTGCCACTCCCAGCTTTCCTCCTTTGCCTTCCCTGCTAAGATCTTTTCCTTTCAGTGACAAAGGGATGGCTGTTTTTGTTAAAACTTCAGGCCAAAACAGTATACAGAAATGCCTTCTGTTGGTTTCTAAGGGAGAATCGTGCACCTGTAAAATGAACTTACCATGTGCAGATACCCCTGAAGGTGATGAGATGCTGTAATTATATTTGGAGCACTGGCTGTCTCTGGTGCTTTGAAGCAGGTTCCCAAAGAGAGATATTTAATCAAATTTATGTTTATTTCAGGCTTACCCTCTCTAGATCCATCCAACAGCTCTACAACTTCTTCTTCAGGTCCTTTGACAGGCTTTTCAGCAAACATACAAGGAGCACGGGTTTACCTTCAAGGGCCAGCGCCTGTTGGGACTCCCAGCTTTAACAGACAGCATTTTTCACCACATCCTTGGACAAGCGCAACAAATTCATGTAGGAACTTCATGGGTCTGTCTTAGTTAACTATAAATTCATAGCTATTGTCTTTAGTAGATTTGTAACTTGAGGGGAAATTACCCAGTGATGCACAAAATGCTTTCCAATTGCTTTTAGCAGCTCTGAGGATGGTGTGCAAATCCCAAGCTGTACTATTTTGTGTTTTTTTCCCATGTAAAATGCCACTAGTTCTGGTAGCATTACTAAAGGCATATTTGGGCAAAAAAATCAGTCATCATAGGCTCTGAGAGGAAAGGTCATGAAGCTGTGGGGGCGTGGAAGTGATTATACCAATCTAAAGATTCCCCTCTAAATAGTATGAGTGTAATATTAGGTGAAAATGCCATGTTTGTCACTGTTTGAAGTTACACTTTTTTTTTTTTTAAAAATGGGATTCTGGAATTATTTCATGTTACTTAAAATGTTCCAGAATCTCTAAGCGTCATCCAAGGTAATAGCGGGGTTTCCTCCTAATGGGAAGAACATGGAAGTAGCTTACAGAAAATACGGGTCTTTGATTCAGAATCTTAAGTGAAGAGGCTTTTCATGTCACTGCATGCAACTTCATTGCCACTCGGAGCTTAAGAACCAAAACATTTAAATGAGTGCTCAAAGGAAGTTGGATTTCACAAGAAGAGTCAGTGACTGAAGTTGGTGGGACTTTTACACTCTTAGGTTACACATGTGGCTTTGGGAAGCTGTCTGATTTCTCTTCTGCTGGAAGTGGTGGATACCAAAACCAGGCTGTTTTAGATATTTATGGTATTTTGGCTGATGTTTTCACCTCTTCCTGAAACTCTTCCATGTTTCTTATTCTTTCTTGTAATTAATTTAGATGTACTGCTATGTCATGAGAATATCACATGATTCTGATGGCTGAAAGCATTTGTGTTTATAATGTTGATTTTAGAGTTAAAATTAAACAGAATTTCTGTGATAGACTTGAAGAATGCTTGCCAAAAAAGCCTTTAAAACCTTTTTATCATTTGCTTTGAGATAATACTGGGGGGATAGAGTGGGTAGCATTTATGCTCGCTAGCTTGTGTGCTTTGCATGTAATTAAGCAAGAGAAATACTCTTTTCAGCAGGTGAATCTCCTATTCCATCAGTTTCCTCAGGATCATCTTCGCCCCTTTCAGCTGCTTCTGCACCTTCTAACTTGGGCCAGCCAAAAACGGGTAATGCCAATCAAGATCGAAAGGTCCCCCCTCCCATTGGGACAGAAAGGCTCGCTAGAATTCGACAGGGAGGATCTGTCACTCCAACACCCTTAGGAACCAACTTCACAGCTCCTGTCGGACATAGCGGTATTTGGTCCTTTGGAGTTAACAGTGTGTCTGGTAAGTCTGGTGGACAGCCTGGGGTAGCCTAGAGAAACTTCTAGGGCCTTTCAGAAGTACTGCATTTGAAAAGAAAGCTGGGGAGGAGGAATAAGGTTCCACAGTCTGTAATCGACTTCCTTGGAGTACATCCTGAATGGAAAAGTGTCAGTGGTGGGAGAGTGCACATCAGTGAAAGCGCTGCAGTTTTCCCTCCTAACGTAGGTGGTTCTCGCCCAGCCTAGATTATCTGTCAGCTTACACTTGTAAACCCTGAGAACAGTTAAGAAATTTTGTATTAAGTCTATTGAATGATACAGAATTTAAAAAGCAAACAACTTTCCAAGTATGACTTAAATGGCCTAAAAGGACAACTGCCTCTGTCCAAGTTTCTATCTTTCCATTAACATTTTAAAGCGTTAGTTGTGATGCAGCTAATGCATCCAGAAACACACAGTTGTGGATGCTGATTTTTTGCACTGATCTCTTCATGACTTTTGAATAGTGTGGGGTAACTTCTGTTCCAGGCAGCCTCAGTTTCAAAAGAATGACTTTGAAACAGCTGAAGTTTTACATTCAGTTTCCTGACAGTTTATGTTCTTGTGGAAAGGAAGAGCTGCAGCATTTGAAGTTTAGTGTTTCCACTAGTAACTTCAAAGACAAATGTTTAATATCCTGTATTTGTTATATTTTTCAGTGAAGCCCTCCCTACTTTGGTTAACTTAGTGTCTCAGCATTGCTGTGCTTTTCCAAGAAAACCTTGAGCTGGAGGGAAAGTGTGTGTGTGTAGCCAGCCTTATACAGTGTTGCCTGCTGCAGCTTCCCTCTGAGAGACTTTGATGCTACAGATAAGACTTGTCTGTTAATGGGCTATCAGCCTAAAAACTGCAGGTATCTTCCTGCTTTACTGTGCAGGGTCTGCCTTTGCTCAGAGCAGGGCCCTAAGATGCCTCTGTGGCTGTTTTCGGGGAGCCTTTAGATGTGTGTAGGTGTGTGCAGCAGCTGAATTCTACTCCAGACTGTCTTCAGTGAATGGTAATCAGCCATTTTCAATCTCCTTTCCAGAAGGATTGTCAGGCTGGTCTCAGCCTGTCATGGGAAATCATCCAATGCATCAGCAGCTGTCAGATCCAGGCACGTTTTCTCAGCATCAGCCAATGGAGAGAGATGATTCTGGAATAGTGGCTCCCTCGAATATTTTCCACCAACCTATGCCAAATAGTTTTGTGGATTTTTCTAAAGTAAGTTACAGAGAGTTGGATTTAATCTATAAAATGATCAAGGGCTTTCTTTGTTGTATCTCCTGTTCTGCCTGTTTACGCTGTATGCCTGTGCCTCTTCTACCACTGCTTGCTGCACCTCCTTTCATCCCAGTACTGACTAGAAGAGGTGCCGAAGCCTGGTGGTGAATTTGTGGATTGCAGATGTCCTCCATCGCTTTTCCATGTTTCCTCTCTGAGGCTCAGTCCCCCAGAAATGTTTTCTAAAGCTTGCTTGGCTCTTGGGGCTGATTGAAGATTTGCTTGATGCTTTCATCACCAATTGTGCCTGTGAATACTACATGCCTTTCTTAAGGAAGTGGTGGGAGGAGAGGACCACTTCTAAGTCTGTGCCTTGTATGTTAACACTGGAAAGTAGCTTGAGGCAGATGGATGTAGCTAAGCCATAGTCAGCTCAGCCGCCACTGGAGGAACATCCAGGATGATGTACTCAACAGCAGATCTGCTCACAACATGTTTCGAAAGTAGCTGTAGCAGGTGCTCTTGGGATCTTCTAAATTGCAGAGCAGCAATCATTCAAACACAGGCAGGAGATTTCATAATTGCAGAAAGCTGCTCTGTTACTTGTTCTTCCTGAACTGCAAGAGTATTTTAGGTGGCCATTAGTAATTTATAGAAAATCTTCAACTTGGAGTCTTGCAGGCTCAAGCTGTATGTGGCCTTTGCTGAAGTGCAGCCCCTGACTGCAGCCCTGCGTGCACCAAAGTTACCACGTGCTGCAGAGGTCAGAGGAGGGAGCACTGAGATCACTTGCACAGCTGCTGTGTCTGGCTTCATGGGAACATCTGACAGCACTGTGCAGAGGCTGCTGCATATCGGTGAGGCGTAATTTCAGAAAAATGGGTAAACTGACCTGAATCTCAAGCTCTGCAGAGTCACCATACTCTGCCTAGGTGTGCAGCAGTGCCCCATTTCCTCACACTGCTGAGATACTTGGCAGTAGGATGTGAATTGCTTCTGTCATCTTGGCAAACGTGGTACTACAGTCATTCTTCACAGCCACTGCTGCCTTCACCAATGGTGCTTTCTCTTGTTCCTCAGGGCCTACCGATTTCCATGTATGGTGGCACTCTAATACCCTCGCATCCTCAGCTAGCGGATGGCCCAGGAGGCCCCCTCTTTAACGGGCTCCATACTCCAGATGCCGCCTGGAATCCCATGATCAAAGTTGTCCAGAACTCAACAGAATGTACTGATGCTCAGCAGGTAGTGTGGCTGCCTTTTCCCACCTTTGCTTACGTGGAGCTTCTTACAGTGTTGTGGTTTGTTTTCTTTTTCTTCATTCTTTTGATAGGTGACTTTTTTTTTTCCAGTTCTTTGACACTGGAATTGAGATTGTCTGTTTGCATGACTTTTCCTTTACAGTGTGTCTGTGTTTATAAGAAATGTACAGCACTACCTGTACCAAAGCTTTCAGGTAAAATAAGTGGTATTCTAAGACTGCTGAGCCAGGTAAATTAACATTGTTATAAGCGAGAGGGTTTACATCCATACTCATCATCTTGCAGGTTGTCACTTAAACCTTGGCCAGTGCTGAAGACGGCTCCCAGCCTTTGGATGATCTGGCTGTATTTTGGGGGAAGCCTTAAGCTTGCCCTCTAGTGGTTAAACGCTCTGTTAAAGGAACCTTTATTTGTTTTCATAATAGACTTGTCTTTTTATTTCTTGCTGTAGATTTGGCCTGGCACCTGGGCACCTCACATTGGAAACATGCATCTCAAGTACGTCAACTGATTTAAGGGGGTCTATCCTTTTTTAGCCTTGTTTGGGAATCTTTATGATCTTGAGAAGCCCTGGGGATTTTTTTAATGTGCCTAACTAAGCAATTTTCTGTGGGCTGTAGCAATGGAAGAAACTTGATTGCCCGTTGTGTAAGAACAAAATGATTTACCTATACAAACTAATTCTGTTCTCTGGTTAGTTTAGCCATTTTGAACTTAAAAATCAGATGGAACTAATGCTTTTGGCTGAACACTACTGAATGCTCCTTGTATGCAGCAGAGAACTAGCTGATTACATGGTTTCAACCTTTTAGGGTGGTAAATACATGTATAATTGTTTACATACTTAAAAGGAACAGCTGAGTAAATTTCATGTCGTATAGTGGCTCTACTTTATGTAGCCTGTATTAATGTGAAATATTTACCTGAATATTCAATAAAAGGCAAACAGTATTTATAGGTTGTGTGTGAAAATTTTGGAAGAAGCTGTATGTCCTTGTCATCGGTAGCTGCTGCCGTGCCCAGAGGTGCATCTCTTCAGGGTCATGTAATTAGCACGTGGATGCAGTCAGGCTTTGGGGGAGGGTTTTGATCTGCAGTCATCTGCAGTACGAGGTCTGCTGAGTCCTCCTTTCCCCCTGCCAGTTCTTAGCCTGTAATTTTCTTTGTGAACATGATTGTGCTTTTTTTTTTTTTTTTTTTTTCCTTCTGGATTAGTTCTGTGGCTTCTAGCACACTTTTTCCAGGTGGGTTGCCTGAGAGATCGGGTTTTGCTCAGAGGCTGGAAATAAGGGCTGAGTGTGGTGGCATTTCAATTTGCAGAAGGTAAATAGGTAGCTCAGAGGTAAATGCAGGGGTTCTTCACCTGACTTGCTGTGATCAGCTGCCTAGAACCAGATCTTAGGAAAGCAGACACCACTTCCCACTAGAGCGAAACGTAATATATTCAACTCTAAGCTTCTTGTAACCCTTTAAATCTGGTAAGAGCTCAAGTCCTTTCTGTGAGGAAGAAGGGGATTTTTGCATACATTCATTGTCCACCCAGGTGCAGAAGTTCTCCACTTTCTGCACTTGGACTATGCTTATTTCTGCTTTTGCTCAGTGGTGATGCAGTAACTAGACTGAATGTTTGGTCCATTCCTCAGGCAGGTAATGACAGTGCAGATAGTGTCCAGTCTAATGGACCGCTCTGTGGGGTCTCAGACTAGATGGAGATTTCTCCACCTTCCTCTACCTTCTCCAGCCAAATCCATACATGCAGCAGCAGAGTTTCCCCACGAAAAGCATGAGGAAGGAGTACTGAAAAGTGCACAAGTAATATCCAAGTACTGCAGGCAAATCCCAAAAATGCTACTGGATGATATATTCAGATATTTTTCCTAGTATTTGAGGAAGAAATGTAAAAAACGAACTGCTGCTGACCCCCTGATAGTGCAAACACCAAAGGAGAAATGCTTATGGTAACAGTAATTGTGTTGAAAACAAATGGTGGTGTAGTGCTGGAGGTGTTTGCTCTTCTGGGGAGTTGCGGGGGGGGGGAGGGGCCTGAGGCCCCTCCCCCACCCGTTTGGGCTCCATGGCTGCAAGAGGCACAACCACCTCCTCCTGCCCCATCCCGGGGAGCCACCATCTCCCTGTCCCAGAGGGCTACAGCTCCACCCCAGGTGGCACCGTCTACTCCACCACGCCAGGGGGTAAGGCCCAGCATGGGGATGGGGTTGTCCCTCGAGTGGAACGGTGGCCTCAGCTGCCTCAGCCCGGCCAAATTTAGGTAGCTCCTTCCTGCGGATCCCTTCCTGAGCTCTCTGTTTGGGCATAGGTGTCTGCTCTGGGTGCCAGGTACAGGCAGGTTTGTGGGGTGGTGGCTTCCCTGGCAGTCCAGAGCTGGAGTGGAAAGGGGAACCCCAAATACTGCTGGAAGTTAGGGCTGTCGTCTCCCCGTGGTGCCTGGGGGTGCGGGTGGAGGGCAGCGGGCTGCCGGCAGTGCTGCCGGGCGCGGCACTGGTCCCTCGGGGTGGGCGCTGCCCGGGCAGGGCTGGCTGGAGCCGGGGGAGGCGTGGGGGTAGCACAAGGAGTCTGCTCCTGCCCAAGCTCCCCAGCCCTGGGGGAAGGTACTGGGTGGCGCAGCTCCCTCCAGGGATACCCTAGGCCTACCATCTTGCCCACCCTCCGACCCCCTGCCAAAGCCCCTGGTTCAGCTGTTGAGCAGGTCCTTTTCTCCCCCGTGTGTCCTCCAGGTAGCACCTGCCCCGTCCCTGAGCTGGGCATGTTTGGGCTGAGCGGCAGGCACCCACTCTGTGGGCGCTGGCTCATTGTGTGTCTCCGATAAGCTTATCTGGGGCCGGCGCCAGGCTCAGGGCTGGCGGGGCGGTGGCAGGCGCAGTGCAGGTTGTGTAACGTGTTTGTGTGCCAGGAAGGGCCCGGCCCACGCAGAAGCTCTGGGCTTGCTGCTGCCCGGCGCTGGGCTTGCTGCTGGAGCCTGGCAGGGAACTGGTGTTGGGCCGCAGGGTCAGCCGGGCAGGGGGAGGCAGCTTGGACCTGTTGCAGGGTGGCGGCCGTGGCACGCAGGCACTGCCCAGGGGCTGTGCACCCAGCAGCTAGCGCCCTGCAGCCAGTGTCCCTTCAAACCCAGGGCGTTGTCCTCAGGCAGGGCACAGCAGGGTCGCTTGCTGGCCAAGGTGCTGGGTGCAGCTCCCTGTGGTGCCAGCGGTGGTGGGCACCCGGCATTTGCTGTTTGAGAGCTGCAGGGAGCCACCCCCGAGCCAGCCACCTCTGGGCGGGGTGTGCTGGGGACCTGCCGCTGCCTGCCCGTGGGGATTGGGCTGTGGCCGAGTGCCCCAGGGCTGGCCTGGCCCCCCAGACAGCACAGGTAGCTGCAGCGTCAGCTGCCGCAGGGCACCTGCAGCACACTGACCCCCCTGCCCTGTGCCCTGGCAGAGCTACAGGAGCCTTGGGAGGAGGAACTGTGTGGGGAGGAGCTGCTGGGCCGGATGGGTGTCACAGTCTGCCCTGTTGGAAGCCCCACAGTGGCTCCAGAGCCAGCTGTGTCACTGAGCTGTGTCCCAGCACTGGGTGCCACCCCTGCTCTGGGCTCTGGCTGTGGTGCTTGGAGATGGCGGCGGCCAGGGGCTGGCGGTGCCTGAGAGCCCCCCACTTTTGGCAGGTACCCGCATCATCTACGACCGCAAGTTCCTGCTGGAGTGCAAGAATTCACCCGTGGCCAGGACCCCTCCCTGCTGCCTGCCCCAGATCCCCGGTGTCACATCCCTGGCCCAGTCCAGCCTCGTCAAGCTGGAGGAGCTCAAGGAGCGGAATGAGAGTGAAGAAGCCATGCCAGGTAAGCAGCCTGGGCACACAGCCCCTGGCTACACATGACTCAGGGCATGGAGCTTCCGCCTGACTGCACAGGCAAGGGGAGACCCCAGTTCCAGCTTCTGCCCCCTTTGCCTGCATGTTTTTCCCAAGGCAGCCCTGTCCTAACACTGGCCCTGTATCCCTCTGTACCATTGCAGATCAAGACCAGTTTGAGATGGACATCTGAGTTTCCAGCTCCCTGTCTGCAGGCCGTGGCTGGGCCTGTTCCTGGGCCTCGTGGAGGTGCTGGCACCATGACCAGCTGGCTGCAGCCCTCTCTGATGCTGGGGATGGACGTGTGACACCTCAGGCTCTAGCACAACTGGCTGGTGCAATTGCCTAGGAGCTCATGCTTGATCAATAAACACCATGAAACCCCTGTGCTGATGTGGTGTGCCTCTGTTAAGGCTCAGCTGGGTCCTCAGAGGCCCACGGAGGGGAGCTGAGAGCTGAGCAGCACCAGGAGCCCTTGGGCGAGTGCAGAGGATCTCTGCCTCCTGCACCAAGGCCCTGCAGGCTGGGGGCGGATGAGGACAGGCCCTCAGGCTGTGGGGCAGCGGCTGGGCAGCCTTCCCGCCTGCTTGCTGGCTTGGAAATACCAGCTCCCAGGGGCAGTGCCTCTGCCCCCGTGTGCCTCCTCACATCTCCCTCTCCTGGAGGCCACGCAGGACACTGGGGTCTGAGCCGTGCCAGGGTGGGTGGGAGCCCAGAGGGGAGCAGGGGCTGTAGCTGCAGCACAAACCCTGGCCTTGCCAGGCCGCTCTGGGTGGCAGCAGGCCAGCCAGCCCCCAACCACCAGTCTCCTGCAGGAGAGCTGGGCCACCTCCCTGGTGCTGCGGGTCGCCCCCTGCCACTGCCCATGGCAAGGCCGGAGGGGGCCAGGCACTGCTGCCCGCTTGACCTGGGAGACGCTGGGGCTGCTGCAGGGCCCTTCCTTCCCTTTGTGTCGGGGGCTGCAGAGCACCCTGCCGGGTGGGGCACAGGACCCCTGGCCCAGCCTGAAGCTGCTGTGGGCTCGCCCAGCAGTCCTGTCCCTGCTGTTCCTGGGAGAGAACCAGGCCCTGCCTGCTGCCAGAACCCCAGGGCAGGCTACAGCCAGGGGCAGGTTAGTGCTGTTTATTAAACATCCTGTAGTGAGTCACCACTAAAATGTCACAATGATTAAAATCCCATTTTCCTGGGTGAAGAGGGGGAGGCAGAGGAGGTGCCCAGACCCCCCTGGGCAGCAGGGGCCTTTCTCCTGCCGGTGGCCCTAGGCATGGGCTGCCCTGATCACAGTCCGCAGCCCCTGTCCCTGGCATCAGGGCTCCTCCTGGCCAGGCCTGGCCGTGGTGTTGCCATCCGTGGCAGCAGGCAGCTCCGCGGTGGTAGGCAGCTCCCCAGCAGGCAGCTCCGCGGCGGGCAGGCCCCTCGTCTCAGCGATAAGGCGCTTGACGCCCACCAGCCACTGGCTCACCTCGTTCACGTGGTCCACCATGAGCGAGCGGTGGATCTCGTCAGCCGCATCCCAGTGCTGCTGCTGGAGCTCTGCCAGGACAGGAGAACCCGCTGAGGGCCTGGGGTCAGCCTTCCCGCGGGTGCTACCTGCCCCAGGGCCTGGCCTGGGCCTGGGCCCCGCTCCCCTCGCCCCTCACCTTGCACCAGGAGGCTCATCCTCTTCCTCACTGGGGTCGACAGCTTCCCCTGCGCCCACATGTCACCCAGCACTGTCAGCCGCCGCCCGATGTCGTCGCACACTTGTTTCTGGAAGCAGAGGGAAGCTGGAGGGGGAACCTGCCCCCCACCAGCTCGGGGGTGCCCCCGGGGCAGGGCTGGCTCTCTCTGCTCGCAGGCAGCCCGGGCACAGGTCCCTGCTGCCCGCAGGGCCTGGGGCAGGGCCGCTGGAGGGCCGGGGCTCACCTGCACAGCGGGGCGGCAGGCGGCCAGGGCCTCCCTCAGCGGGGCCAGGACGGCGACGGCGGGCACGCTGCACTCCTCCGGGCAGGCCCCAGCGCTCGGCCTCCCGATCTCTGCCCGCGGGGCCGGGCCCGTGTGCCCGAGGGGGGGCGGCCCCAGCGCTCGGGGCGGCGGCGCTGCCGAGGCAGCAGGGGCACGGGCCGGGTCTGCAGCAGCGCCTGCAGGGAAGAGCCATCAGCCCAGCCCCAGGGCCGCCTCCGGGTGCCGGGACACTTGTCCCCCCATTCACACGGGTCCAGCAGGAAGGGGGGGTCCAGCGACGGCCCCCCCGCCCATACTGCCCCTCTGCCTGCAGAGGGCTGGCACTGCCCGGGCTCTGCACCCCCAGGGCCGGCAGCGAGGGCTGGTGCCACCGGCTCTGCATCCCCACGGCCACCGCGGTGGAGCTGGGGCGGGCAGGCCGGGCTGCAGCTCCCACCGGATCCAAGCGGGGGGAGAGGGGAAAGAAGGGAGAGGAGAGGCCCCTGTGGTGCCACCAGCCCCGGCAGCCCTGAGGGGGGCAGGGGTAAAGCGCGGTGGGCCGGGGGCTTTGCGGGTGCTGACCTGGAGGAGCCCCCTCGGGTGGAGGGGGGGCCCGGCGGGTGAGTGGGGTTCGCCTGGGACCCCCGGCCTGTGCCTGCAGCCCATAGGAGAATTGGGGGGGGTCGTTCCAGCCACGGTCCTGGTTCCCTGCGGCAGCAAAAGGCACAGTGAGACCCTGGGGGGGACCAAGGGACCCCCCCCGGACAGGGGATGCTGCGGCCCTGTGTGGGGATGGGGGTCCCTCTCCCAGCCATGGCCTTCCTGGGGCCCCCACACCGGACACGGCCCCCCCCCAGCGGGACGGGGCCCCCTGCCCAGACACGGCTGCCACACCGGACACAGGCCCGCAGCGCTCAGCGCCCCCGGCGACCCCCCCCAGGACCATCCCCGGGCGCCGCCTTCCCGAGGCAGCGGCCCCCCCAGGACGCGCCCCCCGGCAGCTCCCACGCCCGGACACGGGCCCCCGCTCCCCGCCGGCCCGGAAGTCGCGCCCCGCGGCCCCTCACCCGGCTTCACGTAGAGCTCCGCCATGGCGCGCGTCACGCCCGGCCGCGCCCCTTCCGGCCGAGGGGGCGGCGCGGGGGGGAAGCGGCGGGGCCCCCCGCGTGCCCGCCCCGCCGGGGAGCCCGGGGACGGGGCGGAGGGGGGGGTCGGGGGGGGGGTCGGGGAGCTCCGGCCCCGGCCCCGGCGCCGACCCCGGCCCCCGCCCCGGCTCCCTACGGGGTGTGGAGGAGGGCTCGCCGGAGGCGGAAGGCCTCCAGGAAGGAGAAGAGGCCCCGCTTGCGGGCACTGGCCCCCACCGCCCCTCCGCTGCCCCCGCTCGCCTTGGCCGCCCCACCGGCAGCGTCCCCCGAGGCCGCCGGCCCGGCCCGGCCCCGGCCCGCCGCCCCCTTCGCCTTGGCCCCCGGTGCAGCGGCCACCAGGCACTTCTGGTACTGCACCTGCGGGGGGACAGAGAGGGGCCGTGGGGGGAGCCGCGGGGGGGCACACACGAGGGGGCGTGGCCGCGGGGTCAGACGCGGCGGGGTGGGACGCGGCGTGGACACGCACCACACAGCATCACGCCGGGGCCAGACGCGAGGTGACATCCCTTGGGGGTGGCCACGGGGGGGGACACGCCACGGGGTCGCCTGCGGCGCGGTACGGCCACGCGGTGGGATTAACGCAGCAGCAGCACGGGGGGGGGACGTGCCACGGGGCAGGCCACAGCGCGGCACCACAGCGTGGCTGTGGGCCCGAGACACCGTGGGGGGAGCTCCCTACCGCCCCCCCTGTGCCCCGGGCCTTGTCTCCTCTGAGTGTGCCTGGAGGGCTGGGAAAACGGGGGGCTCAGGGGGCGCCCCCTCCCACTCACCATGCAGGCTGCCTGCACCGCCTCCGAGATGGTGCCGGCGTCGGGCTCGCACCAGAAGGCCGTGCACTGGAAGCGTTGCCCCGTGTCCACGATGAGGGCAAAGGTGTGGGCGTCCCGGCCCACACCCAGGAAGGTCACGTACCGCACCTGGCACTCCCAGATGTGCGTCGCCTCCTCATCCTCCTGCGGGGACCCCGTGGGCCCATCCACCCCAGCCCGCACCCACGGCAGCCCTGCCACCCCCACCAGGTTCCCTCTGCCATGGGGCTGCCTGTCCCATCGCAGTGGCAGCGGGCTGCCCACGTTGGCCGGAGCCCCCCGTTCCCCTCCCCACCTGTGCAGGGTGCACCCTCATGGCCGTGTCAGACACGCGGATGAGGGAGGGTGTCCAGCGCTCCCGCCCAGGGCCCCTTGTCAGCTTCTCAATTGCTTCATTCAGCACATCCATCCCTGGGGAGCGGGAGACCCCATCCCATCGGTCCCGGCCGCAGCTGCGGGCAGGGTGCAGGCAGGGTGCTGGGCGTGGCCGCTCAGCCGCCCCACTGCAGGGGGTTCTGGGGTGCCCCCCTGCTGCGGCAGGGCCAGCAGTGCTCACCCATGGCCCTGGGCACGGGCAGGCTGCCAATGTACAGCGCCTCATAGGTCTGCATCGACCGCCTCACTGCTTCCAGGATATCCACTGCCAGCACAGGAGAGGTGGGGCGGGCCCCATGTGCCACACCCTGTCCCCGAGGACCGGGGGCACAGCCGGGCAGGCCAAAGGGCTCTGGCCGCTGAGCATCCAGCAGCCTGAGGGCGAACTGTGGGCAGGGGGAGCAGCCAGCAGCAGCAGGGGGACAGTACCTTGCAGTGGCAGGTCCTCAGAGGAAACAGGCTCCAGCGTGGCAGCACATGGCAGCCCACTGCTCGCTACAGCTCGCTCAGCCACAATCTGCAAGAGACGGAGCTCCCGGTGCCTCCCCTTACCCCTGAGACCCCCAGGCCATGCCCATGCCCGCTGGGGCCCCTGCATCCCACCTTGGAGCACATCTCATGCAGGGCCTTGGCAATTCCCTTGGCGGGCACGTTGCAGTGGAAGACGTGACACTTGAGGACACAGGTGTCCTTGTCACTGGCTACAAAGGCGAAGTCTCTGCAAGGCCACGAGCAAGCCAGTGAGACCCCAGCAGAGGCAGCCCCACCCCATGCTGCCCCCATGTCCTGCGCCCCCTTACCTGTCCCTACAGCCGCCATGGCAGTCAGGGAGGGAGGAGAGGGGACAGGTTATTATTGCTGGGGTGCCTTACCCTCTCAGCAGGCAGAGCCACCCCCCAGCCCCTGGCTCTGCCCCGTCCCTCAGCACCTGCCGTTGTTGCAGCCAACACCCCAGACACGGATGTTGAGGATGGGCTGGCAGTGGATGAGGCTGTGGTCGAGAGGGTCCACCAGGCTCATGGTATCCTTCTTCAGAATCATCACCAGGTCCTGGCCCTGCAGAGGGTTGGCAGCTCCCTCAGCCTGGCAGACGGCCTGAGCATCCCCAGCACCCAGCCCATATGTAGGGACACCCCCCATCCCCCAGCCTACTCAGCCCCAGGTGTGGGGACAGGCCTGTCTGCCCCCACAGCCCTCCCCAGGTACCATTTCAGTGTGTGGGAACAGCCCACCCAGGCACCCCTGGCACTGTCCCCAAGGGACAGCCCTGTCAGTCCCACCTGCCCTGCACCTGGGACCCGTGCATGGATGCCTGAAGTGGAGAGAGTTGACACTGGCACTGGTCCCTGGCCCCCCCGCCAGGCACAGTCCCTGCCCGTGGGACAGCCAGGCTCAGCGGCAGCTGGGTCCCGGGGTGGGACCCTGCCTGGCAGCACCATCCCAGGCTCTCACCTCGCCCCAGTTCTCCGCAGAGCCCTGGCCCTTGCTGTTGGAGAGCTGCTGGATACAGTTGTTGACGGCAATGCTGCTCTTGCCAGGTGCCAGGTCCTCCTCGGGGATCTCCACCCAGCCCAGGGAGCGCACAGCAAAGCACTGAGCAGAGACACACGGGGTTCAGTGCCTGGCCAGCACAGCAGGCCCCCGCCCGCACCCCTTGCCGTGACAGTGTGGTCACCCTTGATTTTTCTCCCATCTTTGTCCCTGCCAGCCCCAGCCCACAATGCAGCAGCGAAGGCCCTGAGGTGGTACCTTGGAGCCGGGCTCTGCACTGTGCTGGGCGTCATCTCCGTGCCAGGGCAGCGAGGTCCTGTGGACGGACAGGGCAGTCAGGGGATGGCTTCTGCTTCGCAGCATGGGCCTGGGACACCCAGGGAAGTGCCAGGATGCCCTGGCACTGGCAGACGCCCATGCCACCAGCGGGAAAGCATCCCATGGAAGTGACCACCATGGTCCTGGTGGCACTGTGGCACACGTGGCACTGCTCTGGTGAGGGGCACCGGGGCCCTGCACCCAGCGGTGGTGCCCCACAAGCCAGCAGAGCACGTAGGCAGCCCTACCTCCGGGACAGCGAAGCCATGGGGCTGGGAATGGGCCTGTCCTTTGCTGAGTGCTTTGTCGTGGGGGCCTGGCAGTCCTGGGAGAGAAGAGGAAAGGGGTGAAGGAGCAAGAGACGCTGTCAGGAAGCACCAGGTAGAAAGGAGCCCTCCCTTCCAGGACAGCAGTCGGCATCCCATGTAGCCAGGATGAGGCCAAGAAGGAGCCTGCTGGAGCCTTTCAGGGGGCTTAACCCTGGCCAGAAGCGGGCTGAGCAGGACTCTGGGGTGACAGAGGCAAGCCTGCTCCAAGGGGGGCTCGACCAGCTATTCCCAGAGCGCCCTTCAGCAGGGTTCTGCCAGGAGGTAGACTCCAAACCAGCCCTCACTCCCTGCTCACAGCCCCTACCATTCCCTGGAGCGTCTCCTCTCCATCGGACTCCGGGCGCCCTCCTGGGCCGGTGGTGCGTGCGGGGTGCTGCCACTGTGTCGTGCCAGTCGGCACATGCCAGTAGTAGGTGCCCAGAGAATCACGGATTTTCCTCCAGCCTGGGGGGAGGTCGGGGTCTGTCTCCAGGCTGTGGTCACTCCAGAGGTTGTCTATGCAGAGGGAGAGTGTGTGGGAATGGGTGGGGGAAGGCCCCTGGCTGCAGGGTGTCTTGAGAGGCGAGCAGCTTCACCCAGCAGTGAAAGGGTCCTGCGGTGGCCTCCGTGGCACATGGCCCAGCGGAGAAGCCCGGCGAGGGAAGGCTTGGCCAGACGCCAGGGAGGCGGCAGTCGTGGCAGACCCCAGGGGAGCCGTCAGTGCAGGCAGCTGCCTCATTGGTGCCGGGAGGGATGGGGTGACCCCGGCACGGGCACCGAGTGTAGGCAGCCTGAGCCTGCCAGGGGACGCATCCCGCAGAGTGCCCGGGCAGGGCCCAGCGCTGCCAGCCCAGAGCTTCCTCTGCCAGCATGCGGTCCCCAGGCCCTGCCAACACCCCCGAGCCCGAGGCCGGCTTCCTCCGGCTTGGCGGGGGAAAAGGATCTGGGGACAGAGCCCTGGGGTCCAGCAGGAGGAACGCACCCTCGGAGGGCTGCAGCTCGGCGGGGGAGATTAATCACCTCCTCCCCGCACCCCGGGCCCTGGCGGCGGCGCTGCCGTGAGCCCGCGGTGCAGCGCCGCGGCGAGCTCGGCTCTGGGGAGCGCGGCCCGGGCCCGCCGGGCCCTCGGGGGCTGCCCTGCCGGGGCCGGGAGCTGCCGCGACCCACCACCCTGCTCCCGCGCCCCGCCGGGCCGCGGACCCGCGGCGGGGGCACACGGGGGTGTGGGGGTGCCCCCCTCGACCTTGAGCGGGGCGGGGAGGCGGCGCGGGCCGAGCCGGGCGCCCCCAGCACCGGCCGCCGCGGGCCCCGCTCAGCACCGCGGACAGCGCCGGCGCGGGCACGGCTCCGCCCGCGGGCACCGGCCCGGCCCCGCACCCCGGCCCCGGCCCCGCACCCCGGCCCCGGCCCCGCACCCCGGTCCTGGCCCGGCCGCGGCTCCTCGCCCCGGCCCCGGCCCCGCAGCCCGGCACTGCCCCCGGCCCCACACCCCGGTTCCCGGCCCCGGGCCCCGGCCCCGGCCCCGCACCCCCGGCCCGGCCCCGGCCCCTCCCGCCGGCGCGGCTGACCGTCGCAGTTGACGAGGACGATGGCCAGCATGTAGTCCTTGCCCAGCATGGCCCCGGCGCCCGCCCCGGCGCGGCCCCCCCGGCCCGCCGCCTCCCCAGGCCCGGACCCAGCGGCGGTGCGGCGGGAGGGGCGGGAGGGGGCGGGAGGGGGCGGGCCGAGGGGGGCGGGGGGAGCCGGAGCCTCAGGGCGCGGGAGGGGCACCTGGGCGGTGCTGGGCCAGGGGAGGGGGTGTTCGGGTGCCCGGCGGGGTCACCGGAGCCCGGGGGGGCGGCGAGGTCCCTCGGGCGTGTCGGTGCAGATGGCCGGAGTGAGGTGAGGGGCGTTTGGGGGCAGAAAAGGAGGTTTCTGAGTGCAGTAGCGGGTCCAGGACAGCCCCTCATGCCCTTCGGTTCGTTCCCTTCCCCTCCACATGCCCTTAGGTTTCTTCCATTCCCCTTCCCTGCCCCACAGATCACCCCTGTTCCTCGCCATCCACGCTTACTCCATGTTCATTCTCTCCCGTGCATTTCCAGTTCCTCCCATTTCCCTCTGCCTGTGGTCCAACCTTCTCCAGTCAGTACTGAAGCACCTAAATGTGCATGCTGGTCATCCTCCCTTTCTCACCAGAGGCTGAGAGTTTTTACATGTCCGGTTTGAGACTTATGTTCTCCATGCTACCCTGAGCTGACAATCCTGGCTGATGCTCAGTACCCAGGGACAGAAGCTCTGGAGACATTTGCTATACACCTCAGTTCCCCTATGGAGCCCCCCATGGGCTGCTAGGGACAAAGTCCTTCCAAGCTACAGGTGCCTGATTAATATTCTGAGATAGTTTGCTATCCGTGACATGTCTAGACAGTCCATCACGGCCTCTTAACCTTTCCCTCTTCAGAGCCAGGAGTTAGGATGTAGCTGGGAGTTCTGGATGTAGCCCATGTCCTCAAGAGCGTCCTGTGCCATCTCAGCTGCTCTGCTTCCTTCCATGCACACTTGCCCACAGAACTTACAGCCTTAGGCAGTGCAAAATGAATCTTCTGTTCCCGTTCCCTCACTATCAGCCAGGCACTGCCTCTTTGCTTGGCCTCATTCATGTGTTCTGTGGGCTAACGTGTCCTTAATTTTGTGAGACACCCTTCCCTCCTACCCACATTTCAACCTTGCTCACGTCTGCTGGCCTAAGAAAGGTACCAGCTGCGTAATCCAACTTCGTAGTCATCCACAATCACCTCTCTGCCTTCTGTTGGCATCTGCTTTTTTGGCTATAAGCTATTTCTTCTGCATCTGTCCAGAGCTGGTGGGATTTCTGAGACCCCATTCAAGACCTGTGTCCCTGGGACAGGTTTTGTCGAACCCAACCCAACCCATCCCAACACAGCAGGAGCAAGGAGGGCTCAAGGCTCCCTGCATTCAGGCGTGTCTGAGGCGATGGGAGTCAGAGGGGGTCGTGGGCTTTACCTTGATCCCTGCTTTGCCCAGACCAAGTGGTGTTTCCTGTTTTTGCAGTGCCCAGGCGTGTGATTGCCCCTACCAGGAACAAGCTTATGACAACTTGTAACACTGTGGTATCCTCTGCTGCACATGTCTCCTTGTCCTTAGTCCAACAGGAATTTTACTTCCAAAAACCGAGCTTGGCTGATCAGATGGGAGGAAGCAACCCCAACACAAACTGTTCCCACTCCTCTTCTTGCTCACCATAGCCCACCAAGGTGACGTACTGAAGGCAATTCTCTCTCCTGACAGTGTCATGAAGCTTAAGGGCGATGATGGCCTATAGTGGGGTGCAGAGGGAGGAGGATTTGGGGATGGGACAGAACAGAACCTAGGGTCTGTATATGAACCTTCACACAGGCTGTTTAGGGGAATAGGTATAGGAAGGGGAAGGGGAGGGATCAGGAGAGGAATAAACATGGGAAGACAAAGAAAAGGGAGGAAAGGGTTTGGTGGCACGTAAGCAGTGGTATGCTTGCCTTCCTGCCTGAGTATCTTCTTTCATCACTGCAGTTTGTCCTATACTCTTATTAAATCACATTTCCTCTGTTCAACTGTACTCCCCGTTCCAAGCCTATGTTTTTGACCAGCTGATAAACCTCAGACTGAACCAGCTGCTCAGCAGGGCAGGAGATCTTGATGCCCAGTGCAGCAAAGCCATGTAGGGTCCAAGGGACCTGAGGGTCTGGGTGCTGGCTACGAGACCCATGCTCAGAGCCTGTCACTGTGCACACACGTGTCCGCGGGTGGTTGGCCATCTCTCAGGCAGACCAGCCAGTGCACAGGACAGGCAAGAAGACCCTGGGCAAGGTTTCCCCAGTTGTTTCTCTGCAGAACCAGCAGTGGATTGTGTCCTGGTTCCTACAGTTCACCAGGCTCAGCTACCTCTAAGGTAAAACTCCTGCAGCCATAGCTTAAATTGATGGTCTGCTGTTTGTTTGTTTGCCATATGATGTGTCCTGTTTTTTTTAACGCCTGTGGGTAAGCCTACAATTAAAGATTTTAGAGGTCTGTGCCATGTTACTTTAATATCTGGGGTGGACTGGAGAGTGTGAGGGCAAGGGTAGGATCCTCTGTCTAATAAGAAAACCATTCCCAACCTCAAAGAAAGAGGCAAGTCCTTACATTGGAAAAGTGTATTTTTGGATGTCAGTGTAGTGGAAAAGAGTGCTGCTGTCTCTGCGGAATCCCAGCGAGTCTGTGAAGTGGGGCACAGCGCAGCTGATGCACCTCCTGGGGAGTATGGCAAATGAGGCCAAATGAGCAGCATCAGCTTGGAGGTAAATAATACCTGAAGACACTTTATCTTTCATCAATAATGGTTTTAATGTCTTGCTGATTTTTTTTTTTGTTTGTTTGTTGTTTTTTTTTTTTTTTTTCAGCAGTTTGGGTGCTTCCTTGTATGCTAATCTCACAGGGCTGAGATTTGGCTGGGAGCTGTCTCCAGCTGCATGAAGACCCACATGTGCAAGGTAGGGATGTGGAGGGGATGAAGGGGTGTGCCCGCGGTTCCGTGCCCACACTGTGCAGCCCAGCCCAGCATCAGCCTGACAACTGCTTCTCACAGGCTGAAAGCCAATTTAACCTGGCTTGGCATTGAGACTCACCGTGCTGGCTGCAGCCCTGCATCAACCCCAGCGGTGGTACTGTGCCAGGAGCTGAGCCAGGAGGTGACATGGAGAGGGGATCGCTCTGCCTCTGCTGCTTTTGGGCATCATCTGATAGTGCCTCTGGTCCTGCAAGTGGGAATCTGAAATAGGACTCATTCTACCGGAGTTTTGCCTGATGTCAGCTCTGCAAAGCCCAGACTTTTCACAGATCCCTTTATTTCTGTTTTCTCTCTGGAGCGTTGGTTTACAGAGCAGGCATTGTTTACCCACACTAGCATTGTTTTGTCTGTCTCCAGGTAGCAGGCAATGCTGTGTGGGGCTGACAAACACCGCCTGGGACAGCTTGGGGAAGCTTTTCCTTGGTTCATAGGAAGTAGTGTAATGAAAGCCTTTATACTCCTCAGGGAACGGCATGAGACATCTGATAGTAATTCTGCAGTGCTCATAATTTTCTGGCGTTGGCCCTGAAGAGAGAGAGATCTGGGTTTGGTTGGATTTGTGCTTGAAGAAGAAATAGGGTGGCAGGTGTCTTTTTTTCTGGCCTGAATAATGAAATCCTGGAGAAGTAGCATAAGGTTTCTCCTTAATTTGACTCACATTTTTTTTTTCCTAGGACAATTATGAGCTAGATCTCTTCACGATATAAGGGCGATCTCTCAGCACTTCTCTGAATGAGAGGTAGGAACAAGTGTGGTCTTTCCTTGCTCTCAGTTGTTTCTTGCTGTTCTGATAGGGAGGAAAAATCCACTTGTGCATTTAGCACTTACTCTTTAAATGCGTGGAGCAGGCCCTAGCTAAGGCTGATAGGAGCCCTCTCCAGCTTGTGCTAGAGAGGTATCTGCAGTGTGTGCTCCTCTTCAAGAGGCAAGAGTTGTTTTTCCTTTTTGACTACAGTCCCTTTTGATTCAGAGACTGAGGTTACTACTGTCCCTTCACAGCGACTACAGGACAAACTGTGTGTTTCTTCCCAGGCAGTGTGACTGGCTGGCTAGCAGGGGGGTTCTGTGTAAGCCCAGTAAAGCCAGTCTCCTGTTGTAGTAAAGCAGGAGTGAGTGTGCTCCCTGCTAGACTGTTGGGTGGGAGCAAGCAATAGCAAAAATGCCCCATGGAAACAGGCTGATAATCAGAGGGAAAAAGAAAAATCAAGCACTTGACCTTTTTCTCGTGGATAGTTTGTCACTGACATGATTTTTGAAGTGTGCTTTCACTAATAAAGTGACACTCAGTGAGACTTAGGGTGCTTCTCTCTGCAAGGTGCTTTCTCTTTTCCTGCTCGGGCTGTAGTCGCTGCTCCTCAGTGAAGTGATGAGTGCTTTCTGCTCTCCCTGCCACACGTAGCCAACCTGAGACACCTTTGGCTGATGTCTTTCAGACATTGGGGAGTGCAGGGTCATGGTGTATCTGAGGGATGAGGTTCTCAGCAGAAGGCTGAGTTCTCAGTGGGAATAAAATCAACAGGTACAATCTTGCCTGTTGTTAGGGGGTAACAACCTTTTAGTTACGACAATGCAATTTGTCACATTGCAGAACTTACATTGCCA
Organism: Athene noctua; assembly: GCF_965140245.1. Classification (NCBI taxonomy): domain Eukaryota; kingdom Metazoa; phylum Chordata; class Aves; order Strigiformes; family Strigidae; genus Athene; species Athene noctua. The sequence goes on along the minus strand of NC_134048.1, from coordinate 2,571,565 downwards.
CAGTCATTTCTGAAGTAGATGCTGTGTGAAAATCCCTGTCAATTGACTTCACCTAGTAAATGAAATACAGATTTTATGGTGGCTGGACTGATTCAGCCCTGCTGGCAGCTGCCTGAGGCCTGATGAGCAAGGCTGTCTAAGGATGGCCGTCCTGTTCCTGGCAGACAGAAACAAAGGCATTTTCAGTTCATTACCAGATCTCATTGAAGACAAGAGGGAAAATGTTTTTTGCTTTTCCCCTTCCTGGTCCTGTTCAGAGCACAAGGAACAAAGTTATATGCTCCCAGCAGCATCTGACTGAAGGGAGCTTGTGTCCTTGTGGTGGGGGGAAGAATTCCTGGAGCAGAGCAGATCTGTTCTCAGTACAGCCAGAGTAAATGATGGGCCTGCTGTTAGGGTAAATGCATGCTGTAACTGACTGTACAACTCTGTAATGTTTGCCACCAGGAGAACTCATAGAGCTTGCTGTATGGGGTCTGACTGGGATGGGGTTCATTTTCTTCATTTCAAATGGTATGGAGCTGTGGTCTAGATTTGTGATCAAAACAGTGTGATAACACAGGGATGTTTTAGTATGGTTGAGCTGTGCTTGCACAGTGTCACAGACTTTTCTGCTCTTCACCTCACCAGCGAGCAGGCTGGGGCTGCACAAGAAGTTGGGAAGGGACACTGCAAGGCCTCACTACAAGAAAGAACTGAAGTTCTGGAGCATGTCCAGACAAGAGCAACAAAACTGGTGAAGGGTCTAGAGAACTGGTCTTACCAGGAGCAGCTGAGGGAACTGGGGTTGTTTAGTCTGGAGAAAAGGAGGCTCAGGGGACACCTTATTGCTCTCTACAGCTACCTCAAAGGTGGTTGTAACAAGGTGAGGTCGGTCTGTTTTCCCAAGTAGCAAGTGACAGGATGAGAGGAAACGGCCTCAAGTTGTGCCAAGGTTATTAAAGCCTTGGAACAAGCTGTCCAGGGAAGTGGTTGAGTCACCATCCCTGGAGGTATTTAAAAGATATGTAGACATGGTGCTTAGGGACATGGTTTAGTACTGGACTTGGTAGTGTTATGTTAACGGTTGGACTCAATGGTTTTAAGGGTCTTTTCCAATTTCAGTGATTCTATGATGCAGCCAGGACAGCTGATCCCAACTGATCAAAGGCCTGTTCCATACCATACAGTATCATGCTCAGCAATAAAACTGTTGGAAGAAGAAGGAAGGGGGATGTTGGCAGTTATGGCGTTTGTTTTCCCAAGTCACCATTACATGTGATGGAGCTCTGCTGTCCTGGCAATGGCTGAGCACCTGCCTGCCCATGGGAAGGCGTGAATGAATTCCTTATTTTGCTTTGCTTGCGAGCACAGCTTTTGCTTTGCCTATTACAATGTCTTGATCTCAACCCGTAAGTTATGACTCTTTTACCCTTCTGACTCTCTTCCCTGTCCCACTGGGGGAGAATGATCAAGTGGCTGATGGTGCTGAGCTGCCCACTGAGGTGAAAGCACAACACTTGTCCATTGGGCTTTGTAAATGGTTTTCAAAGATGAAGCAGGACATCTTATTTCAGGTATTCCTGAAGACTTTATTGAATGGGTTTGGTATTCAGGAACAGAGGGTTTGGAAACTCTTTTTACAGTCTTTCAACCTGCCTCAGTCATACACTTGAGATTTTTATTGTGGTAAGCTTGTGAATATCATCATGCTGATAGTGACCATTGCATTTTTTTCCATCGGTTGATGAGACAGACTGACAAAAGTTGGATAAGTTGCTGGATTTACAGACTTTGATTCTCTTTTTTTCACTTGTTTCATAATTTTGGAGTTGCTCATATTCTGACATGCAGTTGTGGTTTGATCAAACCCATAGGGCTGATGGAAGTGTCTCAGTCCCTAAGAAACCTCATTTGGTTCATCTAAACCAAGATAATTCACCATTAAATGGACATATTGCAGAAACTGAACAGGCACTGAGTAGTGCTGGTCCAGAGAAGGATGCTCCTCTTTGGGGGAGGGAAAAATTAAGTCAGACCAAAGAAGGATCTCACTGCCTTGCTGAGAAACAGAGGGAACAGATGAACCTGACATGAGAGTTTTTCAGGCTGAGATAAGCTTGGTTGGAGGTGATGGAGCCATTTCTGTGACGCCATATTCAATAGGAGGACGACAAAATATAGAAGAAAATAGGGAGACAAAACTTGTATGGATAGCCAAAATGAGGTTTGTTGCTTGTTTGTTGTTTTCTTCTTCTCTTACTTCCTGGCTTAGAAGTGGCTTTGTAAAACTTTTGCTAGAGTGAAAATGTATCTTAAAATTATACCTGAGAGCCACTAATGTGCCAGGGCCGGTCTTCAGTGTGGATGTCACTGCACATTGGTAGTAGGTGGCTGGTGGCAGGAATGGAGTATGAGGAGGATTCACTGTGCACCCTTAGGGGCCCATTATTTACCTGAAAGCTGGGCTTACACATGACTCCTAAAAATCTCCTCTGGCTGAGCACCATTTAACTGTTTAGATCCAGTTAGCGCCTTTCATCAGTCTTTCTACAAAGTTGAAGACACACAACTTTTGAAGGTAGCTTCTGCTGGCCCCTGCAGGGCAGGCTGATAAAATCAGTTTGCTGATAAACTTTTTTTTCTTGTGTCCAACTTCACGTTTGTCCCAGTGAGGGCTTCCCCCCACCCGGCTCCCTTTGTTACTTAAATGAATAGTAACTCAGCAGCACTTACAATGTCTGTGACATTGCGTGGTTGAGTGAGATCTGAAGGTGTTTTTTTGAGCAGGCATTGGAATTTATGGAAAGCTTATTTTGTGGTGCAAAATGTCAAGCTGTGCTTCTGAGCTGGGAACAGCAGATGTCATTGCAAAGTCACAGTTTGGTCAAGTGTGAAGTCTCAGATTTAGAATTCCCTGCAATAGAAAATTCCCTGCTTCAGTTCTCACAAGCTTGTACATGCTATTTGAAAAGACTTTTTTTTTTTTAGAGTTCAACCTTCCTAACCAGACAAGCAATCTCAGGATGTTATCATCTATATCATCTATAAGCTTGTAGCCCATAAACCACGTGCATCCCATTGCAATTGAAATCTGCCTTCTGGCTTTGGTGCGAGCACTTTCCTATCTCCTCAAGTCAATATTTCAGTCAAAACAGGCTTTAATATGTGCTGTTTCAGCATAATTGGTGTGCTCAGTTGGTTTGTTTCATAACCCTTTTTCCCTGTAATCATGTGTTTTGGGCCACGGAGGGAGCAACCATTGCTGCATTTCATACAGGCAAGCCGGAGGACAAGATGTGTTTTGCTGATCAGGGATACCAATTAAACTAGACACCAGAGTGAAAAGAGCAGGTGTATTTTACTTAAAATAACTAAATAATGTAACAGAATAATACAGAAAACATACAGTAAGAAAAGACAGAAGAGTGCACTTAAATAGGAAAATTCAGGGTAATGCATCAAATCATTACTACCTGAGAGAGAGAGAAAATAGTGATGAAGAAAAATACCTCACCACTTGCATATGGGACCATCATCCAGCCCCGCAGACGCTGGGCAGCCCCGGTCACAGCGAGGGTTTGCAGAGCCTGTCCCGGCAAGGGGGAAATCCTCCGCGGTGCGTCCACCCGTAGGTGAGGCGTCCAAAGTCCCTGCAAGCCCATCCAGCCTTATATACCAGAGATGGACAAGCCAGAGTAGCTGGCACCCTTGTTTTGAGCGGAAATATCTGGTTCTATTCTCACGTTAGATTCTCCCAGAGCCTGGCCAGGGCTCAGGGGAGAAACTGAGGGAGTTTCCCTCCTTATCTAATTGATTTATGAACAAGGTCACACGCCGGGTCCCAGGGCCAGACAGCTTTTTCTGTGACCCCGTTATCTTGCCTATACACAAGGAAAGATAAGGAGATATATATATATATATATTCAAGATAAACATGTTTAGTACAATACCTACTAGTACAATGGTTATCATCTATAAAATATACAGGATTCAGTGATAGGTCAACTCTGGCTTGGGCTTATTGTCCAAGCCTTAGCACTTCAGCAGTGCCTTCAAATGCCACTGTATGTGGCAGGGCATCCACAGAGGCTGGTTTGCTGGTTTAATGGTAAAGCTTTGCAGGTTTAGTGGTGACATAAAACTTGCTTCAGCACAGCATTGTTCTCATTGAGAATGTATTTTAAAACACTCCTTGATTACATATGCAATGTTTGTTTTCCAAGTATCTACACAGCAGAAGGTGGACCAGTGGTGTGGCTCTCTTCAAGTAGGACCTCATCTTATGATGTAGGTGAATTATAAAAACAGTTACAAATAGAGGAGGCCTGAGTGTACTAAATAGAAAGAGGAGACCTTACTGAGGTGGATTAACATATATGAAGACTCCCTGTTTTCTCTAGATCCTACGCTGGTGCCACCCACTGCCCCTAGGTTTTGATGGGATCTGGCTGTGGGCAGAGGGGGCTGGGGAGAGATGGTGACGGGTCCTTTATGGATGCTGCAAGGAACTGAAGGAATTAGTGCCTCAAACATTCATTGACACAGAAAACCTCAAGGACCAATTGTGGCCTTTGTGATTAGTCTAAGGAATGAATTATCTGCCTAGGGAAGCACAGAGGGTATCAAGGGTGCATGGCTCTGCTGCCTTGCGGGTGTACAGCCAAATTCCTTAGATAAGCCTCGAAGGGAGGAGACATTGACTGAGTAAAATCGTATGTTCAGGTTAAGGTCTACACTTTAATTTACCACTATAGCCTTGAAGAAGAGCTAAAAGATTGGTGAGATAAACAACTAACAGCAGATGGAGCTGTAACTGCCCCAGAAGCAAAAACTGAGGAAAAGGTAAAGATGGTAGAGAGAGATGGCAACCACTGACTCAATTGGACAAAAGGGTTAACATACCCCATTCCCCCTCGACGTATGTGCCAGACCCATGCTCCACCTTTTCCCCTTCTCTCATGGAAATGAGTTCGTGGAACACCTGCCTCTCTGTGTCTAATATGCTAATCAGCTGATAAGATGAACTTAAAAGGCTACAGAAAACTTTGCTGTGTGTGCACTCAAGTTTACCAGACCTGAGACAGCGCTGGATCCAGGGGTGGTGACCAGATTTCTTTGACTCTCTTTCTCTTTTCTTTCCTTTCTTTCTTTTCTTGTAGATCTATAAGAGACCACATCGCTTACTAGCCTTTTCCAAGTTTAAGCTCTTTCTACTGCAAGTAAAACACTTTAACCAGTCATTTGATATTGTTTCTCCTTAATTTAACTTGAGGGGATCACAGAACTTTTATGATTCCCTGGGCTCCCAGGCCAGGTCGTGACAGATGCCAGCAGCTATTTCTTTGTTTCTCCCCTTGAAAACAGGGTGCTCAGCTCCAGGCCTGCATCTCTGTCGCTGATCCCTTGGGAGATGTTTTGCCTGGTGGTCTCTGATCCCCATTGCTTGTCACCCCGGGCCTGGGCTCCTCCTCACTGCACCCTCTGCCCCACGCCTCTGCTCTCCCGTGGCACCCCAACAGTTCCAGGCAGGACCATGACCTGCTGCTGTAGAAAAGCCCCACCAGGACACATCCCACAGAGCAAGCCCAAGCAGCCCCAGCTGACAGACCTGGCAAACTCAGTGCACAGCCCATTACCTGCTACCAGCAATGGTAATAGGGACACATAGGGAAAGTGGGGACATTTAATGCCTTCTTCACCGCTATCTTCAGTACCAGTGGTGGTCCTTGGTACCCCTGGAACCCTGTGCTGGAAGACTGTGACTTGCTGAAAAACTTCCAGCCAACCCTGAATTAGTTCAAGACTTGCTGCTCCAGCTGGAGGTTTTTAAGCCTATGGGGCCGGATGGGATTCATCCCAGGGTACTGAAAGAGCTGGCTGATGTCATCACGGGACCTCTCTGCATTACTTTTCAATAGTCTTGGGAGTCTGGAGAGGTCCCAGTCGACTGGAAGCTGTCAAAAGTTGTCCCAGTTTTCAAGAAGGATAAGAAGGAAGATCCTGGTAATTACAGGCCTGTCAGTCTCACTTCAGTGTCTGGCAAAATTATGGAGAAAGTTACTCTGGGAGTTGTTGGAAAACATTTGAGCCACAATGCATTCATTGGTCATAGCCAGCATGGGTTCATGAGGGTAAAGTGTTACTTAGCCAAATTTATTTTCTTTTAATACAAGGTCACCCATCTAGTTGACCAAGGGAAGCCAGTAGATGTGGTGGTCTGGGATTTTAGCACAGCTTTTTATGCTGTCTTTCACAGTATCCTTTTGGATAAAATATCTAGCACACAAACAAGTCCATCGTATGTTGAGTGAGCAATTGGCTGATGTGTTGGGCTCAAAGAGTTACAGTAAATGGGGCTACATCAGGCTGGCAGGCAGTCATTAGTGGGGTCCCAGGGCTTGATTTTAGGGCCAGTGCTTTTTAATGTTTTTATAATTGATCAGGACATAGGAATCAAATGAGCATTAAGTAAGTTTGCCAACCACACTGAACTAGGAGGAGCCGTGGGCTCCCTTGAGGGTAGAGAGGTCTTACAGAGAGATCTGGATAGGCTAGAGAGCTGGGCAATCACCAAGCATATGAAACGCGACAAGAGCAAGTTCTGCACCTGGCATGGTTATAGGTACAAACAGGGGGATGAGCGCAGGAGAGCAAATCTATGGAAGGATGGGGGTTTGGGTTGATCGTAAGTTGAAATCTGAGTCAACAGTGTGCCCTGGCAGCCAGAAGGGCCAAGCATGTCCCGGGGTGCATCAAGCGCAGCACAGCCAGCCGGTCGAGGGAGAGGATCGTCCCACTCTGCACTGAACTGGTGCGGCCTCACGGGGAGTACTGTGTGCAGCTTGGGGTGCCTCAATGTAAGAAGGACATCAGACTATTAGAGTGTGTCCAGAGGAGGGTGACCAAGATAGTGAAGGGTCTTGAGGGCAAGATTTATGAGGAGCAGCTGAGGTCACTTGGTTTGTTCAGCTTGGAGAAGACTGAGGGGTGACCTCATTGCAGTCCACACCTCCCTCAAGGGGGGGCCACAGAGAGGGGGGGTGCTGGTCTCCTCTCTCTGGTGACCAGCAATAGGACACAAGGAAATTGAATGTGTCAGGGGAAGTTCAGGTTGGACATTATGATGAGGTTCTTCCTCAAAAGGGTCAGGGAAGTGGTCATGGCACCAAGCCTGTCAGAGCTCAAGGAGCATCTGGACAATGCTCTTAGTCATATGGTTTAATATTGGACAGTCCTGTGAGGAGCAGGGAGTTGGGCTCAATGATCCTTATGGGTCCCTTCCAATTAGAGATATTCTATAATATTTCCTCTACATTTATCCTTTCCAACCAAATACAGTATTTTGGATATTTTCAGAAACTTTAGAACCCAAGCCTTAAAGAAAAATTGAAACAAGTGCAGGTCTTGCTTGCTCCATAGGGTTTTCTATTCCTGCATTGCTTATAAACATTTATCTTAATCTATCCAATTTACCTGCTGGATTTTCATTCTTGATTAGTTTGCATGCAAAAACCTTAGTCCAGTCTGTTTTCCTAGAACATACTTGGGAAGCAGCATTCAAAACACAATCTCTGTGCTGTGGAAGATCAGCATTTGAAACAAGCTGTGCTGACTGCTTGGCCATTTCAGCTCTGCCTCTATCCTGACGTGGACAATCATTAGGCCCTGTGGGAATTTGCCACCCAGCTGGTGGCCCATCTCTGCAAGAACTTCAGCACCACTCCCACCACCAGCCAGTCCTGCCTCACCGAGACCTTCACCAAGGGGGGTGGAATGTGGGTCAGGAGGTGGAGCAGGCATGGGAGTGAGCAGGGTTTTGGGCCTTGGGGTAGGGTAGACCAAGGCTGTGGGGCAGAAGATGGGGCTGGGTTTGGGGCAGGGAGGGAGCTGTGGGGCAGGGCTGGGGGCCAGAAGCAGGGTTTGGAGCAGGACTGGGGCTATGCTGGGGGATAGGATGTGGGGCAGAAGCAGAGATATGGGGCAGCATCCCACCCCCCCACCCCAGAGCTGAATGGACGAGAAGATGCCCTGGACCACGCACTGTGACTCCATCATGGGGCTGCCTGAGATGGGCCACAATGTGAGTGGCCCCATGTTACCCCCTTCAGTGACACACGTGTATGTCATTCCCCCCACCCAATGTCCCTTCAAGGTCCCCAGTTTATCCTCAGGTCATCAAGATATTGCCCCTCCCTCAGCTGCAGGTGGAGGGTTGGTGGGTGTGGAATGTTCTGGAAGATCCATGGTCAGCCACAGGACTGGGGCTGACCACATCCAGACCCTGCTGCTGGTGGGACTTGGGGACACACTGGGGACATGGGGGGGGCGGACACAGGAACACGTTGGGGACAATATGGGCGGGGTGACCCCATAATTAGCAGTTATGGGCTGGAGGTCTGTGAGGAACTGAGAGAGTTAATGCCCCAAACATTCATGGACACGAAAAGCCCGAAGGACAAGTTGTGGCCTTTGTGGTTAGTCTAAAGATCAATAATCTGCTGAGGGAAGTGCGGAGTGTATCAAAGGGCGCATGGCTCCTCTACCTTGCAGATGTACAGCCAGATTCCCTAGATAAGCCTCGAAGTAGGGAGATGTAGACAGAGTAAAACCATATGTTCGAGTTAATGTCTACACTTTAATTTAGGAGCTTGATAGATGTAGGCCTTGTTAATGACTGTAGTCTTGGAGAAGAGCTAAAAAGCTGTTAAGACAGAAAATCACCTAACACTAGATGGAGCCAAAGGCTGGATAATTGCCCTAGAAGCAAAAACTGGTGAAAAGGTAAAGGGAGGGGGGTGGTGGTGTCGAAACCACCAACTCAACGGGAAAAAAGGGTTAATGCACCACCCCCCCCCTTAAGGCACAGGAAGAACCCCTGCTCCACCTTTTCCTCGTCACTCATTTAAATGAGTTTGAGGAAAACCCACCTCTCCTCGTCTAGTATGCAAATCAGCCAATAAGACCACGCACTTAAAAGGCGACAGAGAACATTGCTGTGTGTGCACCCACCACCCAAGATCACTGGACCTGAGACAGCGCTGGAACCTGGGGTGGGCATCTGGACTCTGACTCGCTTTCTCTCCCCTCCTTTTCCTTTACTTCCTTTCTTTTATTTCTTACAGATTTATCAATAAGAGGCCACATTGCTTACTATCCTTTTCCAAGTGTTTTCCAAGTGTTTTCCAAGTGTTTTCTTTGCAAGTAAAACATTTTAACTGGTTGTTTGGTGTCATTTCACTACAATGTAACCCAAGGGGATCACAAAACCTTTATGCCTCCCTGGGGTCCCAGTCCAGGTTGTAACAAGGCGGCACTTTGTGGGGTGCAGGTGGGGGAGGTGGCTGTGTTCCCACCGTGTCTCTGTTGGCACAGAGGTGTCCCCAGTGTCCCGAACATCCCTAGTGCCCCTGGAGTCCCTGACATGCCCAAAATCCCCACAGAAGCACTGTGGCCTGGTGCTGGCCAAGATCTGCACACCCCCCCAGCAGCAAGGACTCCTCCAGGGGGGATTTGGTCTACCTGGCGCTCTGCTCTGTACCCCTGGGGGGAAGGTGCAGTCGCAAGCCACCATGCAGGCCCAGCAGGTCCCCAGGACCCCCCCTGAGCATCAACCAGGTGGGGACACAGGGACATGGGGGAGGGAATGGGTGGACACAGCGGGGGTGTGGGATGGAGACGTGGAGGGGATGTATTGCTCTGTACCCACATGGTGCAAGTGCAGGAGGTCAACTGCACCTTCATCTGGGTGGGCTTGGAGACCTTATGGGGGCCATGTGGAGATGGGGTGGGGGGGCATTGGAACATGGTGGGAGGGCCATGGGACATAGGATTGGGGGGGGGGGACACACACAAGAGACAGGGAGATGCAGGGAACCCTTTATTTGCAGGACGAGGCTGTGAGTCAAGACACACACCAATACGGTTAACAGTCAAGCTCCGATCTTTATTAGAAAAACAAGACCTTATATATTCCTGTGACAGCAAATCCACGTGTGGCTCTGGCGCATGCTCATTTCAAAAACTCGTTCCTCTCAGCACTTTCAACAAGCGCTATTAAGCCTGCATAACTGGTAGATAAATTTCTGCTTTGTTATTCTACAGATTCCTTTATTATCTGTTTCTTCCCTAATGAGTAAAAATACTTTCACTTTTAGCTGTCGTTAATCTAGACGCCGTTAGTCTTCTAACACAAGTGCGTCATTAATTTAGACATCGTTAATCTTCTAACTTGAATGCTGATGACACTTTTACATTGTCAGTGGCGCAGACGGGTCGTGACCCGGCATACGTACCCACACAGGGGTACACAAAGGTCATGGGGCACATGGTGTCACCCAGGTGGGGATACAGAACATGGCACTTGGGGGTATAGGGTGACATGGGGAAATGTGGGGACATGTGAGGGACACAAAAACACAGGGGAGGCCCAAAATCATGGGGAGAGAACAGAAGACACATGTCCTGACACAAGACATGTGTCTCCTGACCTGCTGCGTGACCTTTGTTGTCCCCACAGCCACATCTCACCTTGACCTTGTCTCAGGCCTCCCCAAGGTCAGGGGCAGCCCCTGCATCCCACCAGCATCAAGGTCCCCAGTGCCATCATGTTCCTCATGCAGCCCCTGGTGTCCTGGTGCCTGGGGACCCCCACCCAGTCTTTGCCACCCCCCACCAAGTTCATCATGATGTCATCAGCCTCCGGACGAGCACCTCACAGCAGGTAGTGCCTGCAGGGACACTTGGAGTCCCCTCAGGCACCTGGAGACATCGGCCTGGCTCTCAGTGTCTCCTTTGTCTCCATCCCCACCCTGTTCTATGGGGGTGTTCCCAGGGTGTGTCTGTGTCACCCCAAGGGTCCTGGGGGTCCCCAACATGGTGATAGCAATGATTCCCGTGTCCCTGTGTCCCCACACTGCCCCTATGTCCCTCCACAGTCCTCGTGCCCCACAGGTGATCACCTTGAGCACCAGCACAGCACCCACAGCCACCTCCCTGGCACCACCACTGTCCCCATGGTCAAACTGGTGTCAGCAGCACCCACGGTCCCCACTGCCACCATCACCGGCAGCGTCTCCAGAAGTACTTCGTAGGGTCCCTACCCCCACTGGTGACACCACCCTGGGACCCCAACTCTTCTCCTGCTGTCCCCCTCCCAGGTTAGAACCTGGGGACAGTCCCCAACCCAACTCCCCCAGGAAAGTCAGTGGGCCCCCTGGGGTGGTGGCACAGTCCCCCTGGTCTGTGCAGTGACACCACCAGGACCGTTCTGCTGGGGATGTGGGTGGCCTGGGGGTCCCCCACTGTCCCCATGTCACCCCTCCCAGATCTCCCTGCCCCCCCTCGCCCCCCCCCCCCCAATGCCCGGATTCCTTAGGGCAGCATTGTGTGCAACACTGTCCCTCCCCAGAGGGGAGTTTTGGGATGCTGGGGTGGAATAAGGACCCTGGGAAAGGGGGTCCCTGAGTCTTTGGCATTCCCAAGGAGAGGTCCCCATGCCTCCTCTCGCCAGATGCCTGAGTCTCCTCAGCCAGCTGTGCATGCCGCTGTTTGCCCTGGCACTGTGCGGGTCACTCTGGGTGCCAGCATGCCCTACAGGCTTTGGCTATCGGTGGACTGTGACCCTCTCCTCCTGCGGGGGGTGCCGCTCCACTTGGGGAGGTGGGGTGGCCACTCTGGACCTACTTCTGGGATTATTTCCCCATCTCAGTGAGCCAAGGTCTGGGGTCAATGGTGGGGTGCAGAGCTGAGGACTTTTGAGGGTCCCAGAGGGTTTGGGGGTATCTGATAAGGTCCCTAGGGGTATTTTAAGGGGGGGAGTTGAGGTGTTTCGGGATTCCCAGAGGAGGTTTGGGGGTCTCCGAGGGGTCCCTGAAGGATTTGGGAGTACCTAATGGGGTCCGTCAGGGAGGTTTGAGGATATATGATAGGGTCCTTGAGGAGGTTTTGGGGGGCCTCAGAAGGCTTGGGAGTACCTGTTAGAGTCCCTGAGGAGTTCTTTGGGGATCCTTGAGGGGATTTTGGGAGTTCTGCAAGGTTTCAGGATACCAAATAGGTCCTTAAGGGGTGGTTTAGGGGTCTTTGAGAGGGTTTTGGGGGACTCAGAGAGCTTGGGGTACCTGGTGACATCCCTAGGGGGATTTTAGGGGGGCTGTGGAAGGCTTTTGGGAGTCTCTCAAGGTGTCTGAGGGGTTTTAGGGGGTTCCCTGGAAGGTTTGGGGGTATCTGGTAGTGTCCCTATGGGGGGGGGGGCGGGAGGGGTTTTGTGAGTACTTGAGAGGGTATGGGGGGGGGGGGGAGGGTCCCTGAGGAGTTTTGTGGTCTCTGAGGGGTCCCAGATGGTTTGAAGTACTTGACAGGGTCCTGGAAGGTGTTTTGGGGTGTCCTTGAGTGGGTTTTGGGGGTCCCAGAGGGTTTGGGGGTACCTGATAGGGTTGTTGGAGGATTTTAGGGGAGTGTGAAGTGCTCTGGGGAGCCCTGAGGGCTTTTGGGTGTTCCTCAAGGGATCTTTGACAGAGTTTTGGGGGTTCTCAGGAGGGTTTTTGTGATTCTTGGGGGTATCTCAGGGATTTTGGTGTGTCTCAGGGACTCTGGGGACATCTCAGGAGGGTTTTGGAGTCCCAAGGGGATTTTGGAGGTGTCTCTTCAACTTTGGGGACATCTCAGGAGGATTTGAGGGTTTCTTGGGGATTTGGGGGGGTTTGCACATTTCTTTTGTATGGAAATCTCTCAGCAAAAGGGGGCATTACTGCTTATCCTGTAGAAATGTTCTACACAGCCACTGAAGCTTCTGCAGATAATCCAACCTGACCTTTAGGAACTCATGAACCTCACTGCTTCAGGTGGCAAAATACTGATGCACGAGTCTAGATTTTCTGAGGGACTCAAGTTTCAAAAAGATAGTGCCTGGCAGGATTTTCACAAACACAACGGCACTGAAATCAGTGGGAAATGGACCTCCAAGTATTTTTCAGTAAATCCCACTAGCCATCTATTTACATCAATGGTAAATCAGAAAAAAACGTGTTCCGAAGTGAAAAGGCTTTTAAGCTCCATGCACATCTTATTTCTGCTCCAGGTCACACAGCAGCATAGATGATTCAAGAATGCCCTCTACAGAGCAATGCTGCTAGCCTCTGGAAATGCCAAGGACAGCCTTCAGCAGAACCAAAGCAGGTGAGAGAAGGCCAGGATTCCCACTAGCCTGATAAGTAAAGCTGAAAATCAAATATTTTAGGTTCACATTCTAAGAAAAACCCTCCAGTCTTTCTATGATTTGGGGAAATTCAATTAGTCACTAATTAAGAGACACTGAAATCACTGGACACCTTACCATTAATTTCAATGGCTGTAGGAATAAAACTCCCAGTAAAGCCAAGTTCAGTGCTCATTGAGCCTACTAAACTCAAATGACAGAACATTGTAACAGTAGAACCAGAAAAATTCTGTGGTAAAAGCTTCCACTTCTCTTTCAAGAAAATTGAGTAAAAAACCCCAGAATTCCACTGAAATGGTACAAGACATACCAGATAATTTTCACTGACCAACTTCTAACATTTTTCAGGGATGAGAAATGCAAGAGACTAAAATTTTTACTAAAACTGCAAGTCTAGGTACAGAACCTGCTTTTCAGATCACATTATCCTTTGTGCAATTTTATTTTTCTTTAAAAATCTGTATTCCACTATAGCCTGCAGCAATTCAAGCTCTGCTGAGATTGTACTCCGTGCACTGCTTAACACGCTGTTTCAATTTACATTTGGAGATTATATGGTATTCCAACTATTTCAAAATATTCAATTTCAAAATCCACACCAAGGTTCACTTTGTAGTCTTGGTCAAAATTTCTTTACAAAATCTGCAATTAGGAAAAAAAAAAAGGGTTAAATACAAATAACACCCACCAGTAAATGATGAAGAAAAGAATTAACTAACTGTGGAGTGGCTATATATTGCAGAACCATATATAAACCCACTAAGAATCTAATTGAGAAAAAGGAGATACTGGATAGCAAACTAGAAAGCATATACATCTAGTAAAATCCTGTGCTCAGAGAAGACACCAAACTTGTAAATTATTGACGAGTTGTGAGGTTATCTACAACTGCTCTCAGAAGATGTTAAGTACTTTTAAGGTTCTCTCTCTTTAAATTTTAAACTTTTTATAAGGAAGATTACCATTTTGTTGTTTAACCCTAATGATACATAGGGCCTGCATCTTGTGCTACACAGATGCCAGATTGTGGATGTCCCTCTCGCTCCATAACACTTTCCTGGTTCCACTGAGCTCAAAGATTTAGGCTGCCATCCAACCACGCAGCAAAGAGCACGCCTCTAACTTCAGAAAATGAGTGGTGCCATTAACTTCAACAGACAGCCTGTGTGCCTAGACATGGGCATGCATGTGTTGTAAAATCAGATCACTAGTTTACTACTATCATTTAGAAGTTTATAAGCACCCTCATAGGGCAAAGGAAAAAAAATAACCAACCACTGCAGTAGTGAACATATTCATGGCACTTATTACTTAGAAAAAATGGTAGACTTCAGGATCAAAGAAATTCATGTACATGTTCACCTTCCTAAATTAAAGTGGTTTTGTCGTTCTTTTTCCTTGAGACACAGAATTAAGTTCAGTAACTCAACACGGGGTTCATTCTCCTCAAAAATGCACGCAGAAGTACATTTAGTATTTTCCTTGCTCTACTTGCACATGCACACAATTATCTAGAAGCATTTATAAACATCTGAATTTTGAATATGAAAGAGTGGAAAAAGTCAAGGAAGAGAGGACACTGTGGAGGAAGGACACAGATGAGGGAAACATTTACTCCAAATGTTCATTGAAAAAAGTGGTTGTGAAAGCAAGGTCTGAAACCAGACAAAAGCAGTTCCCTGGTGACATCATGGGAAAGAGAGACCCTGTCAGTGCTGGAGTAACAACAGAGAAGGGAACCAGGAGAGAAGAACAGGATGACCACCGAACAAGGGACAGAAAACTTGACACCAAACCAGAAGGAACAAAAATATGATCAAGCTTTCCTTTAGCTCTCACATTTCTTAACTGAAATTGCAACAGTCCTGATGCAAATCCGTTTGCATTCAAGAAAGCATCCAAGAAAGACAGGACAAGCTGTTATACCTAAGAGACAGGAGACTGTGGGTAATAGTACTATTGTGAGAGAGATGTACGTACAGAAGGCTGAGGGAAGGGGGGGAAATCAAGCAGGGAGAAGGGCAGCGCAATACAAGGATCATCTTTCCTTCTGTAGGTTCATGATAAACACATGTCATTTTTCACAGACTGGGGCTCCAGTGAACCTCGAGTCCAGTTTAATGCCTTCAAATACTTCCAGAAGTGGCTGCAAAGAGAAGAATAAAACACAGACAAGCAGCTGTTTGAAGTGCTCATACTATGAACAGTACAGATAATGTCTGTAATTTAAATCTGAAGGATAATTTAGCACATGTAACATTAGTACCTTTGTGCAGTGTATGAACTCGAGAATACCGTGGTCTAGCACTTCATTTTCCTGATGCACTGAAACATAAAACTTTTTTGCACTCTTCATCAGTACATTCTGATGTACAGTAAGTACAGTGCCCTAAGTAATGATATATCAATGCCACCTTACATATTTTATATGCAAATTATTATATTCTGTTAAATAGCAAAATCTAAGAATTACTGATGGGAAAAGTTGTTATGTTGTTTGAACCTGCTCCGAAGTTGTAACTTCTAGAATTAGAACAGCAGTTTTTGAGACTAAAATTCTGCTTTGACCTGGAAGAATTTGAGTCCTAAACTTCTATTTTAATTTGTTTGCTTGTTAAAGAGGTACCTTCAAGCAGTCCTTCACTTCTTGCTGATACTTAGCAAGAGGTTTTCTTTGTTAAACATCAAAACTTCTGTAGGTCTTGGTGGCATAAGTGAGCAGGGTAATATTATCAGAAACTGAAAGAACTGGAAAAAGCCCCCTGCCAGTCCCCACCAAAAATAATGAAGAAAAGTCAATTTTCACATAAGATAATGCAGGCACACGTTTCAATATTGAGAACAAACTTCTAATTCTGCAGGAAGATTCTGCTGAAACAATAAGATCTGACAGAAGAGGTCAGACAGTTAATGAAATAACAAAGCCTTAAGGTGGAAATAGTAAATGATACACAGTTTTATACCTTATTATGGAGTTTTGTTCAATAAGGTAGTTTGTAGTGCCATAATCAATACTCCTACATGAGAAAATGGCATCAGAATGGCAGATTATGATTTAGTTTGAGAATATTCAGATGTCAGCTACAGAAGCATTCTGTGAAATGTAGTATAAAACACCCCTCAGCTAAAGTATTAATGCTGAGGTGAAAATAATGGAAATCATTCTGAAAAGGTGAGTAATCGTCATAAAGAGGAAGAAGATTTGCACAACAATCTCCAATCACTGCAGTTATTGCTAATATATTTGCATTCTAAAAGGCTTCACACCAGAACCTGCAACATCTAACTCTTATTAATGAGCGCTTCCATTAGTTCACTCTTTTTCCTCAACTATTATGATGTGAGAATAACAAAGAGGAGAACACATCTGCTGCCTGCCACTATGTACCACTACTGCACCCACAAGGTACTCATTACTAAGAGAATCTACCTCAATACAAAGAATTCACTCGCTGCCTCTGCTAAAATACTAATTTTTAATTGGACAGAAATACTGACAATGCAAATAGAGGGTAACAAATACAAGCAGTAAGAAAAGATTAGTTGTGTTGATGTCATGTACATTGTACTCGACATAGATGATGTCGTAGATTGTTTTTTCCTACCAAATCAGACTCTTTAGGATTAATTCATCTTACTGGGGCAGTTTTTAACAGCTGAGCTGTTTGAAAGCCTTCATTAAGTTGATCTACTTATATCAAAGAATTTTTCTATTCTGGCCACCCACATTTGATGGCTCTACATGCTACAGATTTTCAACATGTCAAAAATAACCTCTTTTTTTGGATGGATGAAGGAGCAATTATTTTAGTCATTAGGTGTAAAGCACCTTGCAAAAACAAAAAGGCAGGGTTGAAAAATATTAAATAAAATTCTGTAATATAAACTTCTGTCAACATTTCTGAAAACAGTAAATTTAAAAAAAGTGGCAACCACCACCACTACCACCTACTCTTTCCAAAGCTACCCATTTGAAAGATTTACAATAAATCAGTATTTTGGGACACCAGAACACTGTGAAGGCTGGGCTTCAGCACCCGCAGCGCTGTCATGCAGGAAGAGCCAGCCTGTAGCACAGCCTGGCCACTTGACACAGGGACTGGATCTAAGCACTGCAGGTAGTAGAGCCCTGAACCAGTTGCTTTCCATAACCATCCATCTACCTTTTGGGGAGTTTACTTCAGATCAGCTTTTATAAAGTCATTTCCAGCCATCTCCAGTTTCATCATTTCTCTCAAAGGGGTCCTTTCCTCCCAGAACAGATCACAGGCAAGGGACAAAATTATCAGTGTGTGAGATAACAGCATGTCCACAGTCTCTTAGAGGTAAACATCCCTAAACACAGCTACTTCCAAAAAGTGGAAATGGGATATTATTAGTCTAAAATAAGCAGGCAGTTCCTCTTCCCCTCTAGTTTTAGGTGGGGAAAACACTGCAAAGGACACTGAGGAAGATACACTACACGTTCACATACTAAAGAAACACAAAGTCTGCATAAGAGAGTTAAATTATTAGATTAACCCCCTTTATGGCAGTCATTTTGATTGACAGATCATTATATTTCCATTGAGTCATCCCCCTACCTCCAATGCAATTTTTTGTTCTCTGCAAATACACCTTTCCCCTGTTGGCCCAAGGCAGTCTGCTTTGTGCTGCAGTTTTATCTTTAGTCCCATGTGCTCCAACGCCTGACAGTGGGGTTCCCAGACAATATTGTTTACCACGTCTCACATAGCACAGATCATCCTCAGTTTGCATTGTCCACTCTATCCATTTATTCAAACACAGACCAAACCCACCAGGGTGCACTCAAGAGATACAACTGAGTCTGCAGCAAGAATGTTGTTCTACCTCCCCTAGAAGGAATGTCTGCTGCTGTGAACAATTCAGAGGCCTGTTATGGCAGCAGCATGCAAGAAAACAGAAAATTATGTATCAGTGTGTACCACAGACTCAAGTGCATTTTCCAGCTGCTAAAATAAATTACTCTCACATGCACAACAGAGAACATGTGAAAAACAAACCATGTCATGCAAATGCCCAATTAAAAAACATCTCCATTGAGTGTAGTATACAGCATGCAACAAGTCCCTAACACTAGAACACTGACCATGTCATTTTTTTGGGAAGCATTGCAGTCAAACAATTACCATAATTTGATAATAATAGTAATAATAATGAAGTGCATAACCTGTTCAGCAATCACAGCATTTCCTGTAGCACTGTAATGAATTATTCTCCATTTCCACCTTACTACAAGTTTGCTGTTACAATGCGCATCTTGTTTCTTGTCTCAGAAAAGTATTTATTTCTTGCTACCTGCCAGAATCATCTTTCAACTGTCACTGTGGCCTTGCATACTACTCAAGTTGAATCAGCTTTCTGTAAACAACATCCACTTGCCATATTATTCGGCTTCAACACAGGCAGAACTATCCCTGTCCCTCAGGTACAAGAAATCTTGTACAGTTGTGTCACATCACAGTTGTGTCTCATTCAACCTCAACACATACATAATAGCCTGGCTCTTGGCTGCCTTCAGATGCTGCACATCAATTCCAGCAGCAGTGTAGTCTGTAGATTTAATGATTTATTTGTTTAAAAAATCAGGAGGACTCTCTAATGAGAGAATGCTTACAGTTTTTCATCTTTGGGACTGCTTTTTTAAAAAACAATAAAAACATTTAACATTTTGTTATGCTGTGCAGAAGAATTCAGAAGAATGCCAAAGCTAACACTATGCTTCCAGTTCCATAACTGTATCAACACAGTCCTATATGAACACATATTGCCGTGTGTGTTGCTATACTATTCTTTGAACCTTCACATTGATCTACAAATCTATACTAAGGAACCACATTGTCAAAGGCTGCACTGACAAAGACATAATACAAATTATCAGATCTTCCAAATCCTATAATAATACTTAGGATTACTCCCAAAAACTTTGCTTTTTGAGGTTTTTAGGTAAAGCAGAATGTTTTCTGAATCTATGCAACTTCATGCTGTGCAGAAAACTGAGCAGTTCTAAGGGAGCACTAGACACAAACATTGTTACGGTATCAAAGACAAATACGTAAGTCATTTCCAGAGCATGGGCACTGCACATGGTTTAAGCCCAGAGGGCAACTATTACAATGGTTGATCTGAAGCCATCATGAGTCAGAGAAAGAGCGTGTATTTAAATTGTTGCTTTTGTACAGTGTTGGGTGTGTGAGTCTCGTAACCGTAAAACAGCCCATGTTTCAGTCCAGTTTGGCTCATTACTAACAGTTAGTTTTGAGCACCTGTGTCGAGGTCTCACTCAAGAGGATTCTGTCACCATGCTTGAGCTCCATGGTAAAGGGAAGCTCCTGTGGGATGGAGCATCCACCTCTCCGTCCTGATCAACACTGCAGGTGTGAGCTGGAAACAGACTGGCCGCTCTCACCCACAGAAGTTGGTGGTCTCATTCCCTCAAAAGAGTGGCCAGCCAGTGGTTTTGTGCAAACCAGCAAGTTTAAGTGTTGAAGCACAAACAGAGATTCTTATTACTAATAAAGTAAATAAATCAGGGCTTGTGAAATAGGAGAAGCAGAGCCTTGGCCAGAGTGATAGCTGGCATAAGTCAAACCACACTCAGGAGTGAGTGGAGTGCCCTGTCAGCAAGTTCTTAAAACTTTTTTTTTTTTTTTCTGTTTTTGTTTTTTTGTGTGTGTGTGGAGGAATTTCAAACAGAGCTAGGACCATAACCTAGGGATCTCAGCTCCTCATTCTTTGCTGTAATCGTTACACAAGTTCTTCTAAAGGTGAAGTGCTGTGGTGGGATCAGCCCTGTACACAGTAAACATGCAGAATGATGAAGTATTAAATCTGAGGTGTATATTTGGGTTTACACACTAAGCTGTGCATTGTAGTTTTGTGTTAAAGATTATTGTTCTGTGCTATTATTGTACTATTTTGGTTTGTGTGTTGTTATTTTACTATTTTGTTTATTATATTATTTTTGTGATGGGTTCTGTCCAGTCACAGGATGGAGGAATTCCAAAGGCTGGTCCTTTAGGCTGCATATTGAAACACTGGAAAGATCTTGCAGGGGGAACCACTGACCTGAAAGAAACTGACTGAATATTGTAATCATTGATGGCCCTTATATATTTTAGATGATCAGGCGAAATGGCCCAAGAATGGAAGTATAAATTAAAATACTGCCTTGCAACTGATATTGTTTTGCAGACATGAAGGAAAATGGGATGAGATGCAGCATGTGAATTTGTTCTTTTCATTGTGGGATAATTATGATATGCGTAAGAAATGTGGTTTGATTATAAATGGAAGTGGTGTATTGGCACTGGAGGCAGAAAATACAAAATCGCCTAAGTGTTGTTGTTCATCATGTAGTATCGGCAGGCGATGCAAAGGAGAAATGAGCAAGAAATGGCAGCACAGGCCAAAAGGGGGGTAAATGGAAGGCAAAGGGAACAAAAGGATAGTGACTTGGATAGTTTTGACAAGGAGGAAGGTTTCAGTTTGTTGGTGGGTAGGACTGGGCAGCAAAATACTCAGAACATACAAGCCCCTCTCAGGCAAGCAGTAGGAATGGATAGATCAGTTGAATAAAAGTGCCATTTTCAGTATCAGATTTAATGGATTGGAAGGAGTCTGCTGGGTCCTGCCTGAGGAAAAGAGAAGGGTGCTGGAAAAAGCTGAGGAGGAGGAAGAGAGGCTAAATACAAGGGATGGTCCAGATCATTGTATGCCAGCGCAAGAGCCAGACTGGAATCTAAAAACAGGGGCAGGCAGATTGATGAATAAACAGGATCCACAGCTGACTACTTTGTTCATAGGTCAGCCAGCACCAGACAGAAGAAAGTTGCAAAAGTGGAGGGCAGAAAATGCTGCAATTTTAGCAACCGCCTTTGCTCAAGCACAAACCTCCTCTGGGGGAAGAGGTTTCCTGAGAGGATGAAAAACAGGAGGAAATATAGAACATAGAATCCCCCTGGGAAGGGATCAGCATGTGATCTGCAAGGGAAAGGGACACTGGAAGAATGAATGCCCGAAGAGACAATCAGTTAATTGGATACCCCTGTCTGCACCCATTCTGGAGGCAGATTTACTTATAATTGGTATAGAAGACTTGGATTGACGGGGACTGTGGGTTGGGGAACTAAGACTCCCCAGCCGAACCCCTGGTTTCAGTTAAAGTGGGGAATGAGTCAGTTAAATTTCTAGTTGATACAGGGGCAACATATTCTGTATAAAGAGTTGTAAAAGATCCATGAGCAAACTCTTCATGTCAATGACTGGTGACACAGGATGGAAAGAAAATTAGCAGGTTTTACCAGCCTTTGAAGTCTGGAATTGGGAACAGGGTGCTTTTTTTTATATACATACCAGACTGCCCTGTGCCACCAGTAGGACAGGACATATTAGGTAAACTGAATGCACAAATCACTTTTAAAAAAGGGATAATCCAAATCCATATTCCTGAAAATAAAGCTTTGGATGCCTAGGTCTTTATGTTACCGAGGCAAGCCAAGTTATAGGAGGTACCTTCAGAAGCAGAAGATGCTGTGATTCCTAGTGTATGGGCCAGAAGAGTTCTGGGAAAATCCAAAAAAGCAGAACCAGTAAGAACTGACCTTAAACAAAGATCCTCCCCAGTAAGAATTAAACAGTATCCCCTAAAGCTAGAAGCTAGAAAGGGTGCCAATAATTGAGAAATTCTTAAAGCATAAGTTACTAGTAGTGTGTGAGTCTAAATACAACACCCCCATTTTGCCAGTTAAAAAGGCCAATGGTAAGGATTACTGGTTGGCCCAGGACCTGAGGGCAATAAATCAGATAACCCAGGATATTCATCCTGTAGTGGCAAACCCAGACACATTGTTAACTGGAACACCAAAGCACATGGGGATTCCAATGCCTGACGGTACCCCCTTACACGATAATATTACCATTGCTCGAGGCCAGAGCTACAGACAGATTACAGTGAGCACAGCCTTTCAGCGGGGCAGTGCTAAGATGACTGACTACTCAACAAGAAATCCAAATGGAAGAACCACAAGTATCCTATAACTATACTTGCATACAGCAATGTCCTCTAAATGATACAACTCCATCCTGTAAAAACAATGCTATAGATGTAGGACTAGCCAATGGGTGTAACAGTTACACAAATTATGTAGATAGCCAATTTGATCTAGCCCTATTAGAAAGATTTAAACCCTCAGTTAGGTGGTCTCTTCCCTGAGCAGAAGGAACAGGATGGTACTGGCTGTGTAGTAACAGAGCTCGGAAATATTACCCCCAGGATAGAAAGGAGTGTGCATCCCAGGAGCCCTAGTCCCAAACATGACAGTAGTTAATAAGCTGCATGAAGTGCAGAGTGGATGGGTGAGGACCTTCCTTAAATGAACCAGAAGGACTCACAGTGCTACAGCAGACCGTCCTTATGCATTTCACAGTTTTGTGAGATGGTTTCTCCCTTGGCTCGGAGAATTGGACAATACAATCATAAACATATCCACCATTATTGAGAACATAGAAAACAGAACTATGGATGCCACACAAGCGTTACAAATTGAAGTGTCCAGTTTATCTCAGGTAGTATAACAAAATCGAATGGCCCTTGACTTACTATTGGCTTCACAAGGGGGTGTCTGCACTGTGATTAACACAAGCTGTTGTGTATATGTAGATCAGAATGGCAGAATTTCCACAGATTTGGCAGAAATTTGGGAACAGACAAAGGCCATCAGGTCACCAAGGACAATATGTCCTGGGGCTTTGAAGAATTGTGGCACAAACTTACCTCATGGCTACCAAATTCAGTATGATTTAAAAATCTGTTTGTAGTAATAGTAACACTAGTTTGTATCTTAGCTTGCATTATGATTCAGTGTTGTAGTCTTTGTAGCCAAATCTGTATAAAAATAAGGTATAGGTATTGAGTATTGAGACCTTGGATTTATGAGTCCAAAGTCTCAAGAAAAGGGGGGAGTTGATGCCTGCAAGCAGTTGGTGCTAATTGCTGTAAGGGGCCTCAGACACGAATGCACTCAAGGACATAATTTTTGCACCTGTGATGGCTACATCCTGGGGAGGGCAGAGAAGCCAACAGACACCTGTGGGAGCCGAAGGTAAGAAGGCTGAGAAACTTTACAGACAAAGTGATGAGCCAAGACAAGACTTTATATGAAAGAAAGACTCAGAGTTCATGGAAACGACACAAAGAGACACCTCTTCAACAACCACTAGGGACCACCACAGACCACCAAAAACCCCCATGGAAGCCCCTCAGAGACCCGTCCCCAAATTTTGGTATGCTTGCATAATGTATTAACATATGTGCTAGATCCTCTGGAAATAGGTGTGTTGTTCTCAGAAATTACATGAATATTCATTTCTTTTATTGTATATAATAAACGTGCCTTTGTCTTTCAGCACGCATGTTAGGTGTAATGATCCCCCGTGCACCAGTGCTGCAATACAGAATGCCTGCCTTCTAAAACTTCAAACTCTTGGAGGGTCCTTTTGAGATCAGATTTATGGTAACATGATGAATACAGATATCACCGAATCCTTGATTTATGCGGTTAATGTTTGATTCTTCAAATCCAGCAAGGAAAAAAGCTGTTGAATTATAGTATCTCCTCAAAAACTATAACTTCATCAAAATACATCAGTCTGTACAGCAATTTGCCTTTAGCAACTTTGTGCAGAAATGTTTTGGGACCTTCCTTATTCCTGATTATTAATATGAAACAGTGCTCAGGAAGCTAGAATACATGGCATTCCATTGTAAATAGTTGAGCAAGAGAAAATTAAATGCAACCTAAGGAAGCTCATCTCCCTCCTGTAAGGTGTGAGAGGGTTAAGTTTAGTTAGGGTTAGGGTTAAGGTTAGGGTTAGCTCCTGCACTTTTCTGGGTGGCTGTGCTGTTGTTCTCCACAGGTTCCCCCCTCCACTTCCCACCCTTCACCAGGATTTACAGCGGCCTCACCATGTCTGGATGTGAAAGTTGTTGGTGATTCCAGCGTGTTCACACTCATGGATGGCAGCTGTGAAGATCCCAGCAAAGATCTCCAGCTCTGTCAGCCAGCGCTGAAAAGAGATCCCAGAGCAGTCAGATGAACTGCCATTCCCCAGGCATTAAAGCTTTTTGCTTTCAAGGCCAGTTATCCCCTGCCGACAGGCAAGACCACACATCACTGCCTTTCCCCTGCAGCCTTTTAAGCCAGAAGTTTAAAGCCAACTTCTCTGGCTGAGACACAGAACCCAACCAGGGCTTTGCCTGAAGCTTCACCTCACTAAATTGAACTTTGGCAAAAAGGTTTCAGGGGCTACTAAGGCTTAAGGCAGATCAAGGTGAAACATGTGCCCTTCTTCAAGAGCAAAGTGTGAGGAAGAGAGAGAGACGTAAATCAAGGTTCTTCAAGTGGAACTTAACAGTACAGTTATCCACATAGCACCAGGGTATGTATTTTTAGCTCAGTTCACCTGGGCAGCAGGGCCTCAAATACAGAAGAATGTCACTTATTTCCAGGAA
This sequence comes from Athene noctua, assembly GCF_965140245.1. Taxonomy (NCBI): domain Eukaryota; kingdom Metazoa; phylum Chordata; class Aves; order Strigiformes; family Strigidae; genus Athene; species Athene noctua. Next base: position 2,546,837 of record NC_134048.1, on the reverse strand, counting down.
CTGTAAGTCTTCATCAGTCACTGAATCTTGAGGAGAACAAGGAACGCACCTGACAAGACGGACATCTTGCTATTTATTTTATCATGTATAGAAACATTTGAGAAAAGCCGAGTTGTTTTGTTTTGTTTGTTTGTTTGTTTGTTTGTTTTCTATTTGCCTAGTAAAAGCCTTATTTTTCAATGCTTAAGTCACCTTTGACTTAGATTTCTAAATGACTCAGAAGCTTTTAATAATTTTCCTCTGAGTCAGTCAACCATTTAATGTCTGCTTTTCTTCTGGTAGCACACAAGGAGGCTGTTAAAATCAAGTGCATGAGAGACAAAGGCTCTAGATACTGGGGATGCGGTAAATATTTGTATCAAACACTTCAGTGGATGACACTTAGAGAACACCTTTATCACAGCGGTTGCCTAATACTCTTGCAACAGCTGTCAACTGTCCAGGTTGCAGTACTGCAGCCCAGTAAAGGCAGTGTGGTTTCACAAATCCATTCCAGACATGTCCTAGAGCTCAGGAGCCACCACTGCTCCGTCAACCCCCTGCAGGGGAAGCCCAGAGAACTACAGGGCTCTGCCCACAGTGGTCTGTCCTGCTCTTCTCTTCCCTTTCACAGCCCTCTCTGCACAACCAGTGAAGAATGAAGCCAGTCTCAGTATTAAAGATCTTGTTACGTTCAAGGTGCTGTTTGAAAATACTGGCCAGAGGTATTTTGCACAATGCCACTGACCATAATCAAAGTAGCTCTTGATTTTTTTTGAGAGAGAGAGAGGGAGGGAGGAGGATGAAGAGATCAAGAGATGAACAGACACAGAAACTGAATTATTTTCTCATTTCTACACAATTGGTCCAGAACAGGAATGGAAAGCACTAATGGTGGAGAAATCTGTGATGTTTCTGTTTCCAGGTGTGACCTGTGAATAAGGAATGCTTTACAGCTGCTTAGGAACATGATTTCAACTTTCAAGCAACAACTTCTGGCAAATGTAATAGCGGAAAGAAGGAACTAGGGTTTCCAGGCTACACGTCTAGAACTGGACTTCTATTCCTCAACCATGTTGTGCCATTTACCAAAAGGAGAGTGCAAATGATAGAAAAAAAATCAGGCACAGGTGCTCCGGAACAGGCAGAGCACACCTACATGATGCACGTGGAACTACTAAGGGAAACACCCAGCTAGGGTAATGCATCCACTTCAGACCTTCTGAGCACCATCTGACAAGTCCTACTTCAACTGGATCTCAAGAGCCAAGTCTTAGAACATCACTAAGGCAACGAGCTCTGCACCTCAGGTCTCCTACCTCATCTCTTAAGACACATACAGGAAAAGTGCTCACTTGCATGCCCTATCAAAGCATCCCTTGGGGAGTAAGTTCAGGCGATGTTGGTTTTCAAGTAGGGTGTCACACACCTGAGGCAAGGTATTAAATACTATAACAGCCTTTGAGGAAGACCACTCAGAATACAGGCTGGGATTACAGTTGTGACCTGTGGGTAATAAATAAATCAGTAGAAGTAGCACAAAGTCAAAATAGCTTGTGAGTAACAGGAGGGAAATAGCAGGTAAATAATTGGAACCTTTTAGTCCCTTTTTTCTGCTACAATGCAAGGAAAAGCAAACAAGATGGCAAAGATCCTGCAGAGAATGGATGCAATCCCCATCAAAGCAGTGATACCACCTTTACTAGTCTGTGATGGACTTCACCTTGGGAACAGAGAGCTAGTTTTAAAGAACAAAGTCATCAGGGTCTATTGACAGCAGGACACCCTTGCAGGTGAAAAGAGTGAGCAAATGGGAATGTTTTTCACTTCTAAAGGGTTGACAAAACCAATCCAGAACAAAACCTTCAAACTCTCTGCCATGATAGGGGGTAGGGGATGGTGGGGAAGAAGTCATGAAAGAACAAGTATTGGCTTCCAGAGTGGAAACAAAACAGGGGTAGTGAGGCATGATTCTTTCACAAACATTAAATAAATCTGAAGAATTAGCTACTAAGGCAAGTCTTTGCCATGTAAACAAAAGGATCGATGCATACAGAAAGAAAAAGGAAGATTTTCCAAATCTAACAGATGGATGCACTTCCAAGGAAATGCTACAAAGCAATGACAACAATAATTAGTTGTTTCCTTCCCCAGAGTTTATGGTCTTTTACTCCAAAGTACTTATCCTTTCCAGAGCCCATGATGATCTGTTTATTAATCCTAATAGCCAAGAGGAGAAGAGGATCTCACTTCCCTTTGGTACAAACAGATGGGACACAAGTCCTGCACTTCTCCAGTTTTACAGGTCTGCTGCAGGAAATATTCTCCTGTAATTCCTGACAGTGTCACAGGAAGAACTCTTCAGCTTTACCACTTGCACCTCCTTGTCTGGATTCACAAAGAAATCATATGGTAATTCCTAATAATTATGAAAATTAATAATAATACTGAAGAAGGTAACACATCTGAACAACAGATTTAAATACAGGAAAGAATGAAATGAGCAACAAGTGTGTCAGCTCTTGGAAGTTGTTCCTACACATCATGCTTTTATACTAATCCAACATCAGAGGAATTCCAAATTCTCTTTCAATGTTATGTCTACAAGAGAACCCAAAATATTCTAGTTCATAAGGGAATGTATAACCAGTTCATTCCAAGGCATCATGCTGAGGAAGAAAAGAATAAGAAAACTAAAAGGATTTCTAGCACTGAATATGATTTCAGGGAATTAATATTTTTCTAATTGAAAAGAGAAGAAAAAAGAAGCCTGGAACAAAACTGTTGAGAAAGCTTCTATGTAATAGGGAGCATGACAAAGGCAGATGAACCAGGTGGGTATAAACCAGACAATTGTTTCTTTCCTTGGAGACTAGAACAAACTACCCCTATACAGATTGTTTAAATTTGAAAAAAAGCACTTTTTTCCACATTACAAGTAACTAGTTAACATAATACATGATGGCTTTTCCCCTCCTATTTTACTGTATGTTTTTTTTTCAAAAGCCTTTGTCTTCATATGAGTAAAGAATTAAACCAATGGCCCAACATGCCTCCTGAAACCAAAGTCTTGCCTTCCAGCATGTCCAAGCTCCTTGCATCAATATTGCAAAAGTGGTGAACTAAACAACTACATATGCTAGAGAAAGGGTAAGTTACTGATGTGAACAAATTCTGGAAACAGGGAAATGTCTTCTACCTTTCTTTAACATCTGTGAACATACTATGCCTGTTAGAAGCCAGCCCTGCTGTAAGCAGGAGGTTGGGATCAATTTCAAATTCTGTTAATCTGTGCACACTGAGATGGGATGTCTCCTGCCGGGGAGGTGGGCTGGAAACTTAGAAAAAGAAAAAAAACCACCCAACCTCAAAGGTACAGAAAGCATTCTAACAAGGGAAGCAAAGCTGAAATGCTACCCTCGGCACACAGAGCTGAGAGTCCCTTGCTCCTGGTAGCAGAAGAGTGGTTTCTTATTGTAGGACAATACAGTATTTGGCTGTGGAAAAAATTATTTTTGTGTTTGAGATTATTTCTGGGAAACTGCAAACACTTCCCTACATCCTCCAGAGTGCAACTCCATCACCAGGGTCTGCACGGGATACTCTGTGCATAGCTGATGACAGGAGGAACACAAAAGCAAAGGGCTCAGCTCAGGCGAAGGAGTCTGGCTCCAGTGCCAGCGTGTGCTCACAACACACAAACTCCAGATTCCCTTTCACAATGTAAACCTGCACATTCTCTGACCTCTGCACATAGTTCAGAACATTGTCTCCTCTGAAACAGAGAGGAAAAATATTGCAGAGACATTACAAAAGAAAGTATTCTGATACATAAGAGCTCGTTTGTCACATCAAGCATCAGGCAGCACAGCAGTGGGTGGCTGTGAAAGGTGTGTGGACAGAGATAATTCACCGGACACAGGGAAAGTGGGAGAGGAAAGCTCACAGACAGATGCCAGAGGATGACAGCTTGCGCATTTGTTGCCAGTTGAGAGAAGGCTGAAACACATGACAGAGGGAATTGAAGACACCTATTTTTCAATTTCTTGCATTTGCTTCTCAGTTAGAATGGAGCCGGGGAGATGCACAGCTTCAGCACTTTGTTTCTGCAACTGTCTTCAAAGTCTCCACAAGACAGGATGGTGCTGCAGTCTGCATGCTGCACAGCAGCCTGGCTGAACAGTCCCCAGAAACTGTCTGCAAGAGGGATTTCCACTGAGGTCTCACTGGACTGTTTCTAATGGTGCTAATAATGCACAAAAGCCTGTTAGTGTTTTACAGGATATACTTTCAGACTGATCTGTCTTTCACTTGGGCTAACACCTTACTATCAGAGAAGCGTAGTAGATAAAAGCAGAGGAAAAGCAGTAAACTAATGCGATTTCCTTTTCTTTACCTTTCAGAAAATATGTTTTACAATCTCAAAGATGAAATGAGGTAAAAGATGCTGCACTATGTTCAAATGTTTTCATTTTGCAGTGAAAGTGCAGAAGTATAGCACTGAATACATAAGCTTTATAATTACTGTTACTGTCATATGGCAGGTACATTCAGTTGTCTCTTCCATTGTTAGCAGAGGCGTAATAAAGTGAGAGATCTCCCCATTATTTCTGCAATACCTTCTTCTCCTTTATTCCCGATGAGTCAAACCCAGTTTTGTATTCAGGAAAAAGTTCATGAAGAACCAAAGTTAATTCACTCAAAGTCTAATTGTCATGTGATTTATTAAGTATCTTGACTCCAGCAAAATTAGCCAAGTCTTTAAAAAATAGGTAACCTAAAACTGTACTCAAGAAAAGAAATGATGCAATCTGATGAAAACGGAAGGAGGATTATGCCTCTCGAATCTATCAGCTAGATCAAGCTGATATAGGTAGACATGCCCTTGAGATAATCTCCTCCAGACAGTCACAGTTGCACTGGGCTAAGTATTCACAAGCATGGTCACAGCAGAACATTTTGGAGTAAAGGTAACTTGCCTATCAACTCAGGCCAAGGAAATGACCTCAAGACAAGTTTCCTTCTGACTACTAAGAGCTCAAACTATCTCCCATTTTATTCCTGGTCATACGACATCATGGCAACAAGTCTGGTATGCATATACAAAATATGTCCTGAGATGTCCATCAACCAGAATGATTTCCATTACATGAAAAGGACAGTGCTCATCAGCACCTCCTCCACACCTATATCATCTCTGTCACCTAAAAGAGTAAAAATCTAACCCAAAGGAAAGACAAACAATCCTTTAAAGATGTGCTCTGCACAGTAACCTTGACAAAACAGCACGAGACAAAGGGAGAAACAAACTGGTAAATAGCGGAGAGGCGACACCCTCCCCCACAACACCAGTAACAGTTTAAAAGTCAGCATTGCCTTCTGAACTAGACAAGCCATGAAAGCAGAGGGCTGGAAGAACACGGGACAAAGGGGCATGCTGGCATCTGCTATCCCCGCAGCAGTACCAGCACAGCAATCCGTCAACAGTAACAGCAAGCTTAGTTTCTCTTTTCTCAACCACAGTCAGCAACAGCTCTGTTTGCAGACTGCCATTTATCCACTGGGGAGGAAGGAAAAACACCTCCTGTTCCTCCATAAATGGTGTTGTGCTCTCAACAGTTTTACCCTGCTGGACGTCCATGGGCATCAACTGATGGTGGAGAAGTACCTACACACCTGTCCTGGTTTGGGCCCAGAGGGCATATGGGCACCATGGAGGCCCTTTCTCCCTCACTACTTCCCCCTCAGGGATGGGGAGAGGAAGATAAAAGGCTCAGAGATGAAGAAAAGGGCACAAAAGGATGGCCCACCAGTTACAGTCATGGGAAAAGACAGACTTGACTGGGGAAGAAAAGAACATCAATTAAAATTCACCACCATCGCCACTATCACAACCACTAGTTTACCAATCAAAATTCTAGAAGCTTCTCCCAGCAGCCACCCCTGTAGCCCCTCGCCCGCTCCCAACCCCCACCCCCCCTCCGACAAACCCCCCTGCCCTAGCCTGCGCCCTGAGCTCTCCCCTGAAGGGCTCTCCTGCTCGTTAGCATTTACATGTGTCCTTTTAGCAGACTATTCTATTGCTGCCTTATTACCTAGGAGCAAATTGTCTATTCTGCCGTGTCCTTTGGCGCTCGCAGATGCTCTGACTGAACCCAGCTCTTTGGCAGCGATGCAAAGGATGCGTCATTTTGGAGCACTTTTCCCTCTTCAGACAGTGATGTTCTTACCGTGGGTCTTCACGCAGGGAAGGAGAGCTCAGGAGTCAGTATTGATCTCCTGCAGCACTAGTGATAGAGGTTGAATAAAGGAAAAACTAGTCAGGAGCTCTGCTTACACTGCACAAAGTGTTTTTCTAAGAGCAAAGAAATTGGAAGCTCAAGGCAGGAGAAGTTGGAGGGAAATCCTGGGAATGACCAAGAATGCTGGGGGAGGCTGTGACATCTGCAGGCGTATCAGTTCAGAGCTGCTGTGGCACACGACTCCAGACTCACACGCTTGTGCTCTCCTTCACCTCGTCACTCTGCGTGCTGCGTTTCGACCCACACGGGAAAGCTGAAGCGGCCGTAGGTGGCTGAGGTGAGGCAAGTGCCATGTGTGGGAGACGCGGCAGCAGCCAGCGTGGGTCAGAGGGCAGCAGTGGGGAGGAAGGGCGTGGAGGCATGGGCCGTTGGGGGAAATCTGTTATCCAGACGTCCCTGGCCCAGCTGGCATGCCGTTAGCTCACAGCACCGGGACTGTGTCTCTGCTGGGGGCTTCTGCCTGCTCTGGGATAGCAGCCGATGGTGACCAGCACAGAAAATGCAGGAGAGCAGAGCAAATTCGGGGGGGGGTGTGTGTTAATTCTAGGTGTGGGGGAAATGGTAAACCAAAACGTTGCTGCCTGGTGAAACAAAGATTTTAATCTCTTTATTGAATGTGGTACGGTGGCGAGGTTCCAGCTCTCACAGGTGTCAGCACTGGGTTCAGAGACAGTGTTACCACACAAAGGAGCACCAGGACCTCTCCCTCTGCGAGCTGGAGGCGGGTGGTGTGATCCACGGGCCAGAGTCTGGAAATGCAGGAAGCAGGATGTTAAAGCCAGGCTTTAACTGTTTCTCAAAGCCTGGCATCACTTTGCAAATCCAATAATCCTTTTCAAATTCACCATTTAAAAAAAAAAAAAAGTATTCTTCTGTACTTGGTGCTAAACCCTCTTAGAAACAGCTTTGAACCTTCCACATTGTCCATCACAGCTTCCCCTGAATCCCCGATGTATCAGAGTCGATTTCTCACGGGTTTTTCAGGAGATTTTACTATTCCAGCTACTACTGGCAACGTGTCTCTCAGCTTATCAAATGGGGGAATTCCAGGCAAGCAGAATTTTCCATTGTACTGCCATTTAAATTTAACTTAAGCTGTATGTGATGACCAGGGAAAGGAACGCAGAGAAACCCTTTCTGGGCGTCAGTTTCCTGTAATGAGCAACTCTCCACAAATCTCTGACAGCGAGAACTGTGTTTCTGCCATAACCAGGGCATTTTCTGTGCAAACTGCCTCTGCTTTCGAGCCTCCCAACGTGGACTCGTGACGGCTTCTTCTCATCTGCCAGGCTTCAGCTATGTCTTCTCGAGACCACTTGCGCTTGCAGTGCAACAGGTACAAGCCATAGAAGAGCGGCTCGTTTCTACGACCAAGGGATAGGGGAAGGATTGCATTGTCCATCGGCACAAGTGCCAGGGCCAGCCAGGCCCTCACACGGGCAAGCGCCATGGAGACAGGCGGCCCACTGCCGCGTCACCATGGGGGTCTGTGACGTCACTGAGCGATGGAATGTGACCTCACGTCCCTCCCTGAGGCTCTGCCTGCGCCCGGGCCAGTGTGGCTCCTGCCTGGACTCCTGCCGAGCGTGTCTGCGAGGTCTGGAGGCTCGAGCGAGGCTGCTCCGGGTGCTGGGGGGTGCTTTGGGGGCTGCCGTCGGCAGCTCTCGGTGCCCGTCCCGGAGCCATCCCCCGTGTTTCCCCGGCCCTGCCTGGGTCAGGCAGCCGGGCACCGCCGGGCGCGCTCGTGGCAGCGGAGGTGAGCTGTGCGGGGGAGCGTCCCCCCGGGGCGGCCCTGGGGCGGGTGATCGGGCTTGGGGAGCCGGGAGGGTGTCCTTCGCCGGGGGCTGTTCTGCTGATTAAGGATACCAACCAAACTCAGACACCAGAGTCGAGAGAGCGGGCGCATTTTACTGGTGATAACCAATGTAACAGTGTAATACAGAAGACATGCAGTAAGAAAAGGCAGAACTGTGCACTTAGAGCAGCAAACAGGAGAGCGCAGGGCAATGCGTCAAATCATTACTACACACAAGAGAGAACAGTGATGAAGAAAAATACCTCACCACTTGCATATGGGACCATCATCCAGCCCCGCAGACGCTGGGCAGCCCCGGTCACAGCGAGGGTTTGCAGAGCCTGTCCCGGCAAGTGGGAAATCCTCCGCGGTGCGTCCACCCGTAGGTGAGGCGTCCAAAGTCCCTGCAAGCCCATCCAGCCTTATATACCAGAGATGGACAAGCCAGAGTAGCTGGCACCCTTGTTTTGAGCGGAAATTTGCGGTTTCATTCTCCTCTTGGATTCCACCCAAAGCCTGGCCAGGGCTCGGGGGGGAAAACCAAGGGAGTTTCTAACAAGGCCAGATACTTGGGTTCTCAGCCTTGAACAAGGCTGAGCAAGGGAAGCTGCACGCATTCTCTCAGCATTTCGTCCTCACTACTGATTATATTCTAAGCCGCATCTTTCACTGGCGAGCTTACATACTTTGTTAATGATTACAGACTAAGTCAGCAGCTTCAGCTTGGGGCCTGTCGTTCAGGCTTCAGTTTTTCAATGCTTGAGCACTTTTTACATCAGCATAAGTGGGCTGTTATCACTTAGTACAATACCTACTAGCACAATGGCTTTCAGTTACAAAATGTACAGGATTAGGTCAACTCTGGCTTGGGCCGGTCGTCCAAACCTTAGCACTTCAGGGGCCTGGGCATTTCTTCCTGCCCTCCCCTCGCCGGGACAGCAAGTGACCGGGGCCACTCTCACTTTTGCAGCACAGGACACTCTTTGGCGGCGCCGGCGCCAGCGAGCGGGAGCAGCTCCTCATCCTCAGCGCTCCCCAACCTGCTGCGGCGCGTGAACGTGGCCAATGGAGTCAGAGGAGATCTGCCCCATCTGCCGCGACTGTCAAGACAACGCCGTTTATGTGCTGCCCTGTTGCCACCAGTTCTGCCTGGGCTGCATCCTGCAGTGGATGGATGTGAAGGCAGAGTGCCCGCTCTGCAGAGGACCGGTAGAGACGCTGCAGTTCGCTGTGCAGGGAGGAAATGGCTATCGAGAGTGTGCCATCATGCTCCTCGAAGGGTCGCCCGAAGCCAGCAGCCAGGCAGACGCAGCTCCCAGCCTCCTGGCCGAAAACAGCCCCCATCGCGCCGTGGCTTCCCCTCCATCCTCTCCGCAGGGGACGCTGCACCCAGATGAGCAGGGGGCTGCAGAGCCAGAGGCCGTGGGTGGCATCGTGCCCGAGGGCTGGGCAACTTTCTTCCAAAATGAGGAGTGCTTCGTCGAACCCGTGCAGTGGTGGCTGCGCTGGGAGCTGATGGCGATCTACGGGTCCCAGTGGTGGCAGGTACAGCGTGCAGAGGGCAACGTCCTGCACGTCCTGTGCGTCCACGGCCCAGCTGCAGAGGTCATGGTCCGGGAGCTGCAGCCCATCCTTGGGGAACACACAGCCCCTCTGGTCCGTGGCATCATCGACGCCATCGAGAGGTGCAGCGAGGACCTCTGGATCCTGGGGCGCTCCCCGGCTGTCGGGGAAGAGGACGACAGCTCTGAGGCCAGATCCAGCCCCACCAACTCCGGCTGCAGCAGCTCCCGGTGCGGGACTCCCAACACCGAGGCGACCTCCTCCAGGAGCCCTGAAAGATCCGACAGGGAGGAGGAAGCCGGCACGTCAGAGGCCGCTCTCCGCGGGGGTCCCGGCCACCCCCCATCTGCGCCCGTCCTGGCAGAGCAGGAGCAGCCCCAGGAGGAGCCGGGGGAGGCGGTGGCAGCAGGTCCCTCTGCTCCCAGGCAGCGCAGGAACCGCGCGAGTGGGAGGCCCAGGCGCCCCCCGAAGAGGAGGGCCCCCGGCCCCCAGGACTCTCCCCAGCCCTGCAAGAGGCCGCCCCGCCGGCAGCACTAGCAGGGCTGCAGCAGAGCTTTATTCAAGCCCAAGAAAATAAATTCCTGTTTCCCTGACCTGGTCTCCGGGTGCTGCTTTCTCCCCCTTCTCCGGGTGCCTTTCCCTGCCCCACCCTGTGCCCCAGCGTGGTGGCCCCCGCCTGCTGCTGACTGCCCACGGGCACTGGAGCAGTGGGGAGAGGCTGCAGGGGTCACTCTGTCCATACTCTTAACTCCTTCCCAAGACGCCTCCAGCTCACGGCGGGTGCCTTTGCCAAACCATCGCCGCCTCAGTCGCCATCAGCTTGGGCTCTTTTTCAGCATTAATTGTCTCATCCATCTGAAAGGAATCTCTTTATAAGATCTGTCTTATAAGCAGCGTGGATGCTAGGGCAGTACTCCAGGTCAGCCCACAGTAACATTTCCGAGTAGCAGGATCTCGGGAAAGGGTTTCTCGGGTTTCTGCACACCCGTGCCTTGCTCTGGGTTGCGCAGCAGAGGGAGGCAGGGGCCCACGATGTGATGAACAGGCCCTTCCCTCGTCCTTGAGAAACCACGGTGAACACAGGAAAGAGATCACTTTATGAAGGACAGAACATTCCTCCAGGTGATGGCAAAATCTGAGCTCTGTCCTTGTGCGGTGTCTCTGCAGGGCCCCGCGGGAGGCTCAGGGCTGCAACACGCAGCTCCGTGGGCTCGGCCGGGGCCGTGGGCTGTCGCCTCGTCTGGCCTCCTGGCCTCAGGCAGGGTCAGATCTGCTCGTGGTCTTCTGGCAAGATGTTTGTTGAATCTTCTTAAGAAGTCCCCACCTCTCCCGTAAGCACCCTCTGCCAGTGCTTCATCAGCCTTTACACTGGGAAGTTTTCCCTGAGCTCTAACCCCGAGCATCCCTGCTGCTGTTTCCCACCTTGCTCACGGCCGACGTTCAGCAGAGCTGCTGCTCCTCAGCTTCCTGGCGGTCTTTCTGCTGTGCTCTGTCGCTTTGGTCCTCTGCTGCAGAAATGCAGACCCCGGTTCCTCCCAAGACTGGACGGCTCTGTTGGCTCCAAACTTCCCCGAAGTGTCCATGGCCCTTCCTAGACTGCCGGTCGTTCAGCCCGTGAGCTGGCTCCCGTGGAGCCGAGTGCCCAGCAGCCTCCTCGGTGCTGGGCAGAGCTGAGGGGCGGCTGCTCGTGCCTCGGAGGCTCTGCTCCGGCTCGGACACGCCGGGGACCTTTGCTGTCGTTTTATGAGACAGGGTGTGCATCCAGCTTCTGATTCCCTGCAGCTCCCAGGCTGTTCCTGCAGGGCTGCTCCCTGGCCAGCCACTCCCATCCCGGGTCACTGCTTGTTCTGGCCTTGCAGTCCCTGTGCTGGGCGTCCCTGGTCGCGTTTCCTGCAGGCAACATCCCTTCACATGGGTGTGTGCTTTGGAGATGGGAAGTGCTGTCCATCGTGCGTGACGATAAAGAAATCTGGCATCTGGTGAAGCCTTCAAACGTTGCACTGAGCGTTAGTGATACCGTGCAGAATAGCGGTGTGTTTTTTTCTGGACCAAAGCTGAATTTTTACTGCTCTGTCATCTTAGTCCATTTGGGCATTGGGGTCTTGGCTATGCCTTGGTTACAGTTTCTAACCACTGCCTTTGGATGTAGTGGCTGCCAAACCCACATCTGCAGGTTTCTGAGGGCGGGGGACTTGTGTCCTTGGGGTAATACACATTTGTGTGTGTGCTGATGTGCAGGCCCACCATAGGGCTGACTTTTTCTGTCAACCTCCGCTTGTTTTTGGCAAGCAAAGCCAGCCAAATACCCCTATGCCCCCAAACTCACCCATATCACACCAAATCACCCCAAAACCACCCATACACCCCAAAACTCAGCACCATACCTCCCTGAAACACCTCGATATCCCACCAAATCACCCCCAAAACCACCCACATTCACCCATATCCCTACAAATGCGCGGAAAACACCCCTTATGTCCCCAAATCACCCCACAGTATCTCCCCAAACACCCACCATATCCCACCAAATCACCCCCCAAAACAACCCACATCCCCCCAAATCGCCCCCAGTATCCCCCAACCTCCCATATTCTCCCAAATCACCCCCCATATCCCCCCAACCACCCATACCAACCCAAAGTACCCCAAAATCCCCATATCCCTCCAAATTACCTCAAAACTTCCCCATATACCCCCATATCACCCCCAAACCCACAAGAGCCCCCCAATCACCCCCATATACCTTCAAACCTCCCCATATCACCCCCAAACCCACCATAACCCCCAAACCTCTATATGCCTCAAATCACCCCAAACACACCCATATCCCTTAAATCACCCCCAAAACCTCCCCATATCCCCCAACCCCCCCCCAATCATCCCTAAACCGCATGTATCTCCCCAAATCCCCCCAAATCACATCAAAACCTCCCCATATCACTCCCAACCCCCCCGTATCCTTCCAAAATACCTCTTATATCCCCCATATCCCCCCAAACACCCCATATCCCCCCAAAGTTACCCCCAAACTCCCCCATATACCACAAATTCATCCCACATATCCTCCCAACCCGACCATATGCTCCCGTATCACTGCTAAAACCCCCACATCCCCACAAATCAACCCCAAAATCCCCATACACCCCCACATCCACCCAAAAGCCCCCATAACCCTCACATCACACCAAAACATCCCCATAGCCCCTAAATCACCCCCAAACCTCCCCATATCCCCCAAACCCCCCATATCCCTCCAAACTCCCAAAACCCCTCCATATCTCCCCATATCCTCACAAATCATCTCAAAAATTGCCATTACACCCCAAAACCCCCATATCCTTCCAAAATACCCCTTATGTCTACCATACACCCCCCAAACACCCCATATCCCACCAAATCACCAACATATCGCTCCAAAACTTCCCCATGTCCCCCCCAACCACCCCAAAACCCCCCATATCCCCCCAAGCACATCCCATATCACCCCAAACCCAACATATCCCCACAAATCACCCCCATATAACCCCAAATCACCCCCCATATCCCCCAACCCCATATCCCCCCAAAACACACCTGTATACACCCATAGGCCCCATATCACCCCAAAACTGCCCACAACCCCCCCAAGCACCCCAAAACACCACCATATCTCCCCATATATCCCATATTACCCCAAAACCACCCATGTCCTGCCAAATCACCCCAAACCTCACCCATATTCCCCTAAATCACCAACCAAAACCACCCCATATCCTTCCCAAACCCCCATATAACCCCAAATCTCCCCAAACATGCCCCCAAATCACCTCAAAACCTCCCGATAACACACCAAAACCCCCATATCCTTCAAAATCCCACTTATGCCCCAATATTCCCCCAAACCCCTGCATATCCCCCCAAAACACTCCCCATATCCCCCCAAATCACCCCCAAAATTTGCCATATACCCCCATAGCCCACATATCCCACCAAAACCCCCCATAACCCATCAAACAAACCCCAAATCCCCCATATCCCCTAAATCACCCCAAAACCTCCCCATAACCACCCAACCTCCCATATCCCCCCAAATAACCCCCATATCCCCCAAAACTCTCCCCATAAGCACCCAAATCACCCCCCAAAATCCCATATAACCCATATACCCCATAGTACCCCCAAACCACCCATATGCCCTAAATCACCTCCAAAACATCCTTCTGTCCCCCCAAATCACCCCCAAACTCCCACATCCCCCCAAATCACCTCAAAACTTCCCCATATCCCTCATATTACCCCCAAAACACCCATATCCCACAAAATCATCCCCAAACCAACTCATATCCACTAAATCATCAACAAAACCTCCCCACATCCTGCCAAACACTCCCTTATCCCCCCCAAACCCCCCATATCCCCCCAAACCACCTCAAAACTTCCCCAGACACCCCCCGGGACCAACCTCCGCTTCAGCGAGCCCACACACTCACCAGGGTACCGGTCCTGGATGCCAGGCTCTGCCCTGTCTGACGGTGCAATTCGACAAACGGCTCCCTCTTGTCGCTTTACAGCACTCCTGCTGTCACAGTATTGCCTCCAAAGCTCCCTATTTCCCAACCAGAGCAAGGCTGCCTCAGCATTCAAACATCAGAGAACAGGTTCCCCTGACGCTTTACAGCCAGCTCCGGCACAGATCAAGCCCTGCACGCGCTGTGGTGCTGCTGGAAGCTGGTGGCTATGGTTCAGGTAGCTGTGCATTTGGACAGGCACAGCCTCGTCCCACTGCCACAGCCCCGCACTCGGTCCCCGGAGCCTGAAGGCACATTCTTCATTGCCCACCCAGTGCCAAACCCCAGAAGTTCCCATTCTTGCCTTTCACCAGATCTCCATGTGCCCAGGCACTCTGCAGCATCTGAAACTCTCATCACCCGCCCAGATCCCTGCTTTGCTGCCTGGACTGTGCCCCATCCCCTGACTCAGGCCGGCACAGCCCTCCCCTCCTTTTACTGCCCCAGCATCCCTGAGTAACCGACCAGCACTGGGCTCACATCTCTTTGAGAGAGCCCTCTCCTTCCCCCCAGCTTGCTACAGCCACTCTTCTCGCTCCCCTAGAGAGCAGAGTTCAGCCAAAAGCATGCAGCTTTCCTCATGTTCTTCTGGGAAAGAAGGTGCATCCCAGATCCAGTGGTGATCCCACACCTTCCTTTCACAAGACCAGCTCTGCTGTGACAGCCCAGAACTAGACGTCTGTTCCACGCTAACACAGGGGGGATGTAGTCCCCCCAACTAGTACCCCCAGCACACAGCAGTAACAGGCAATTCTTAAAGAATTCCCATTTCTTCTTAGCAAGGCGGGGTGTGTTTTCATACAAGGGCTTTCCAGCCAGCTCACTACAGCACCTCAGTGGTCTGCACTTCACTCACTTCCCAGTACTTGCTGACACATCACGCTGGGAACAGATGTCCTGGGTCAGAAAAATCAGAGCCAGGTAAGGTTCATTTGCTTTCATGTCCTGCCTCAAGAACTCCTTGTGCCAGGACTGCGTGGTTAAAACCTGATGCCAGGTTTACGGTACGGGACGTCCCACTGGGGCTCACGGATGGGTCAGCAGCAGAGGGTGTCACCAGTTTCAGAGCTGTGGCTGCCTTCACCAAGTACCAGACTCAGCCACAAGCACCGTAGTAGCGTAAAAGAGACACTCCCTGACCCAGAATAATCATGAACTGTGTTATCAGCATGAACTCAGATGAAGACTCGGTTTTTGCCATGAACTACTTTATCCTTAAGGATCACAAAAACTGACCAGACCCACTTCAGACAAAAGGCCAGGGCTAGAAAGGGGCACCCTAAGACACAGTCAGAGAGACCCTGGCTGTAGTGAGGGAATAAACAAGTCAGACAGAAGCAAAACCCCTCTGCCACTTACAAGTCCTCCACAACAGACAATTGTTCCATAGCCAAGGGCTTTGCTACACAACAACCTCTGCAGCCTGGGGCACTGCAGCCGTGCATTCAAGTACGTGCACAGCCAGTGTGTGCAGGCTGGCAGCTGAAACCTTTGCATACTTCTCTCTTCATTGCTGCTGGAACATTTTGACTCCCCAACCCTACACTCTGGTTCTGCAACAATTCCCCATACAGTCAAGGTACAGTTTCAGGCACATCCCATTGCCTGCCCAGGACGGAATCCCCAAAGTGCGACTGTTCCCAATTCCATTTTTCCCCGTAGGAAACGGTGGGATAGAGAGGAACGTGTGCAGGCACTTCAGCAATGCACACAGCCGAAGGGGGGAAGCTGCACGAGCAGTTTTTAAATGTGTTTCCACGAAGACCAGGCAATTACAGACAAGAGATTTCACAGGGAGAAAACCAGGGAAAAGGAGGAGGAGGAAGTCGGTCTGCCCGACTCCATGAAATGGCAATGAGAACAAGCAGAGGTGCAGGGCACAGCAGAACTGAACAGGAGCTTGAAGGCGACGGGAAGAAACAACAGGCAAGATGAACTACGCAGGTGTTCCGGACAGGAGCCCGGTTTTGCTTAAATCTTGATGAATTCTTCCTTATCAATTATCCTGATGATTAATTCTATTTTCACATGGGCATTTAGTCAACACTTGAGAAGATGCGCAGGAGACCCCAGGAGAAGCCCCACCACTCACCCAGGAACGAGGTGACGATCTGCAGCCTGACAGCAGGTTGGGCGGGATAAGCTTGCAAAGAAACACAGTGGCAACCAGTTATATCACCTTTACAGCAATCCACAGCCACACGCAGAGAAAAGCGACTATTTTCTGCAGAGCTGCCGCAGGGGGGAGAGGTGCAGATGAAGGAGCGGCTGCCGGGGGAGGCTGAAGCAGTGCCCTCCCCGGCTGGAGCTCTGCCGGCTGCTTGCAGCCTCAGAGCAAGTGCTGCTGCCCGATTTCCCAAGCAGAAGCACTCCCAGGATCCCAGCACACAGACACTTGGCCTTTAATTGCTTTTCAGTTACTTCTTGTACCTTCATTGTGTGAGACTTCTGCTCTGCCTGCAGATGTCAAGAGATTCTTTTCTGAAAGCAGAGCAGGTCCTTCCAACTTGAAAAAACCCAGGCTTTGTCTTTTGGCAAAGGTGCGAATTAGAAGCTCTGCACAGACACTGACCTTTGTGCAGAAAGCCAGAGGAGCCCCAGGGCTCTGCAGAGGGGCTGGGCTGCAGCACACCCCCCTGCTCACCCCCCCATCTCTCCCAGCACCTCCGTAGGAGAAACTGTCCCACAGCCAGAAGGCAAGAGCCCGCCTGGGCCAGCTCTCGCCCTCGGGCTTAATGCCGGTTTCTGATCAGCACCTCTCGGCTCTGGTGACCGGCACCCTCTGAAGCACCACTCTGAGGTGTTTCATCAGATTGAACACCCCCCCCAAATCGCCACAGGGAGCAGAACATATTAAATGTGTCACTTCTTTCACACTTGAAGTAAAAATAAAGGGCTAAAATTCACTTGCCCTGGGGTAACCTGACAGATCAACCCCGCAGACACAACAGACCCTTACAGACAGCAAAACCCCACCGAGTTCAGGGTAAAAGGACAAGCGCAGTCACACATCAGAACGTCTGGACAGCCTGAATTGTGACAACAAACCTGTTTTTGAAAAAAACGTCAGAACCATGAAACAGCTTGGGGTTTTAGAGCAAAGCTTTTCCCTTTGCCGGTGATCCCGCCACCCCTGCCAGGGAAATGGGGCCCAGCCCCTGCGCTCACCCACTGCCAGGCCGGAGCCACCACCACGAGTGCTGGGGCTGCTGGGGCTGGTGCCACCTTTGCTGGAGAAAAATTCAGTCACCACCCAGAACAAAGCGAGCGTTTTAAAAGGAGGAATTCCCACTTGCTGGGTGAACCGAGTCTCTGCATGGAGCATCCCTCAGGGGAGACCAGAGAGAGCCGGAGGCCTCCTGCCCAGGCCGCCTCCCTGGAGACCATAGAGCCCTGGCAGAGTGTCGCAGGAAGTAGGCCCTGTGGGGGCCAGGGGCACCCCCGGGGGGGCTCCAGCACGTTGTCCCGTCCCCCCTCGCCCCCCCCAGCACCTGCCCACACTCCTGCCTGTGCTGTGAGGGTAACGGGGGACCCGGGGCGATTACTGGGGGGTGTTATGGGGGTTCTGTGGGAGTTGTGGGGGTTATTGGGGTCCTGGAGGGGGGTGGGTGCGTGGGTATTTGTGTCCTAGAGGGAGTGTAATGGAGTCGGGTGGGGGTCCTGAAGGGGTTTGGGAGGGTTATTGGTGACCTCGAGGGGGGTCTTCAGGGAGATATTGGTGTCTGAGGTGGGGGGATTGGGGACATCCTGGAGGGGGTCCTTGGAGAGGTATTGGGGTCCTGGGGGCTTCTTGAGGGAGGTATTGGGGTCTGGGGGAGGGTCTTGATGCTTGGGGGGTGTTATTTGGGTCATGGGGGAGCTGAGGGGGCTATTAGTGTCTGGGGGCGGGGTCTAATGGGCTCCTGGGGGCGGTTTCTGGGGGAGATATTGGGGTCCTGGGGGACAGTAATGGGGTGCAAGAAGGGTCCGGTGGGGGCTAGTGGTGTCCTGGGGGGGATCTTGTTGGGGATCTTGGGGTCCCGGGGGTCTCCTGGGGGGGCTAATGGGGCTTAGGGAAATCCTGGGGGTGGGCTGGTAGGGTCCCAGGGAGATATTTGGGGTCTTGGTGGGTAAAGTGGAGTACTGAGGGCCAATAGGATCTGGGGGGGCACTAATGAGGTTGAGGGGAGTTGGGGGGTCTGAAGGTGTTTTGGAGAGACCTGGGGTTGGCAAATGCAATTTGGGTGGGTTGCAGGGGGATTTGGGATTCCTGGGGCCCCAGGTTTACCTTCCCCCCCCCGCCCTCCCCCCCCGCGGGTGCTGCTGCCCCAGGGGTACCCCGAGAGCGTCAGCCCCGACCCCCTCCAGTACCAGTGCTGGGACGCCATGGGGGTGGGGGATGGCGCCTCCACCATCACCGGGGCCACCCTCACCTGGGTGCTGCGGGGTGAGTTCCCGTGATCCCAAACCCCCCCTTTTCTCCCCAAAACGGCCCTTGGTCCCCAGATCCATGTATAACCCCCACCCCCCAGTTTTACCCTAAAATCGTTTTTGACCCCCAAATCTCCCACTTTGAACCCAAGTGTTCCCAGTTTGACCCCAAATCAGCCTCAGCACCCTCAAAACTCTTAGGTTTCATCCCCAAAATCCATCTTGAAAGTCAACACCCCACATTTTTACTCCACAATCTGTTCTAGCAACCCCAAGAGCCTTCCAGTTACACCCCAGAATCTTCCTTGGACACCAGAATCCCCCTGTTTTATCCCCAAATGTTCTAGTTTGACTGCCAGATCTCCCACACTCCCCCCAAAATCTCTCATGGATCCACAGAATCCCCCGGTTGGACCCCAGAAATTACTCCAGCACCCCCACCCCCCCACCCCCCCCAATTTCATCCCCAAATCCCCCATTTTGACCCCAAAACAGCCCTGTATGCAAAATCCCCTTTTCCCCCCCCGTACCCCAAATTCCCCCGTTTCACCCCAAATCCCTCCCATACCTGCAATTGCCCCTTTTCACCCCAAACCCCACCATGGCCCAAATCCCTCAATTTCACCCAAAGACCCATGTATAGCAATCTCTCGATTTCACTCCCGAATTCCGGCCATGTCCCAAATCCTCCAATTTCATCCCCAAACTTTTTTGTCCAAAATCCACCAATTTCGCCCCAAACCTCCTTTGTCTGTGGGCACTCAGGGAGCTCTGGGGGCGGGGTCTGTAGCACAGTTGGGGTGTGTTTTGAGATTTTGGGGGGCTCCTCGCACCCCTGGTGACCGTGTCCCCTTTTTTGGAGCCCCCGGGGCAGGAGAAGAGGGGCCCTTGCTGGAGGGGACCCCGCCGCACCCAGGAGCTCTGGGTGGAGCAGCAGCTCGGCTACAAGGAGATCCTGAGGCTGCGTGGGCTCCTGCCAGGCCAAACGTGCCGTGAGGGGCAGATGTGGGGGGGTTATTTGGGTGGATAGGAAGCGTGTTAGGGTGATTTGGCAGGGTATGGGTGTTTGGGGGCATATGGGGAGGTTTTAGTGGTGATTTAGGTGATATGGGGGGGGTCGAGGTGGTTTTGTTGGATATGGTTGGTTTTGGAGTAATATGGGGGGTATGGGGGGATATGGGGAAGTTTTGGGGGGATATGGGGGTTTTTGGGGTGATTTGGGATGATATGAGGTTTTGGGGGGATATTGGGTGTTTTGGGGGGTGATTTAGGGGATATGGGGGAGTTTTGAGGTGATTCGTCAGGATATGGGTGGTTTTGGGGTAATACGGGGGATACGAGTTATATGGGGGTGTTTTGGGGGACATGGGGGGTGTGGGGTGATATAGGCAGGTAAGGGGTATTTTGGAGGGATATGGAGGGTTTTGGGGGGATATGGGGAGGTTTTGGGGCCGATTTAGGGTTTATGGGTTGGGGGGGATTGGAGTGGTTTGGGGCATATAGAAAAGTTTTTGGGGAGTATAGTGGGCTTGGGGGTGATATGGGGGTTTAGAGGGGATTTGGGGGTGTTTGGGGGATGATTTAGGGGGTTTTGGTGTGATATGGGGAGTATGGGTGTATCTGGGAAATTTTGGGGGTGATTTGGGTCGATATGGGGGATTAGGGGTGATTTGGGTTGATATTGGGGTTGGGCCGATAAGGGGGAGTGATTTGGGGGAATATGGGTGGGTTTTGGGGTGATTTGGTGGGTTATGGGGGTGTTTGTGGGCATATGGGGAGGTTTTTAGGGGTGATTTTAGGTATATGGGGGGTTCTGGGGGTGGTTTGTGGGTATATGGGGGTTTAGGGGCGATTTGGGGTGATATAGGGAGTTGGGGGATATGAGGGTATAATTTGGGGGGATATGGTTTTTTTTGTGGGTGATTTGGTGGGATATGGTGGCTTTTTGGGGGGTTACTGGGTGGTGATTTAGGGGGATATGAAGGATATGGTGTTATATGGGGAAATTCTGGGGTGATATGGGGGTTTGGGGGTGATTTGGCCTATGTTCGGGTTGGGATATGGGGTGTGATAGGGGGGTTATGAGGGTTTTGGGGTGGTTTGGGGAGACATGGGGTGTTGGGGGTGATTTGTTGGGATATGAAGGGGTATGGAGGAGATATGGGGGATATGTGTGTATATGGGCAAATTTTGTGGTGATTTGGGGGGATGTGTGGGGGTTGGGGGGATATGGGGGGTGATTTGGCAGTACATGGGGGTTTTGGGGTGATTTGGGGGGATATGGGTGATTGGGGTGATATGTGGGTTGTTTTGGAGGGATGTGGGTGGGTTTTGGGGGTGATTTGATGGGCTATGGGGGATTTTGCGGTGGCCGTGGAGGGGTTTGGGTGGATATGGGGGATATAAGGGGGATTTTGGAAGGATATGGAGGTTTTTGGTGTGATATGGGGGAGGTTTTGATTGGGAGGAATTTGGGGAGACATGGGGCTTTAGGGGGGATTTGGTGGTGTATGGGGTGTGTTTGGGGGGGTTTGGCAGAGATATGGGGGTTGGTTTTGAGGGATATGGGTGATTTTGGGGGTGATTTCATGGGCTATGATGGATGTCTGGGGGAGATATGTTGGGGTGATATGGGGGCATAAGGGGAGGGGTTGAGGTGATTTGGGAGATATGGGGGTTGGGGGATATTTGGGGTGATTTGGGGGGATGTGGGTGTTTTTTTTGGAGTGATTTGGTGGTACATGACAGGGTTTGGAGGCATACGGTGCGGTTTTGGGGTGATTTTGAGGATAGGGTCAATTTTGGGATGGTTTGGGGGGTTATGGGGGGCTTGGGTGATATGTGATATGTGATTATATGGTGAAGTTTTGGGGTGCTCTGGCGGGATATGGCTGGGTTTTGCAGTGATTTGGTAGGATATGGGGCGGGTTTGGTGAGATATTGGGGGGTGATTTGGGGGATATGGGGCATTTGGGGGGATATGGTATAAGGGTTATTTTTGGAAGGATATTAGGGGTTTTGGGGTGATCTGGGGAGGTTTTGAGGTGATGTGGGGGGATTTGGGGGGATATGGGTGGATTGAGGTGGAGTTGGGGCGATATGGGGCAGTTTGGGGGCCTATGTGGAGGTTTTGGAGGTGATTTAGGGGACATGGGGTTGTTTTGGGGGGATATGGGGATGTATGGGGAACTTTTGGGGAGATTTGGGGGCATATGGGGGTGATTTGGGAGATGTGGGTGCTCTTTGTGGTGATTTGGTGGCATATGGGGGTTTGGGGAGCGATATGGTGGGAATGGGGGATAGAAGGGGTATTTTGGAAGGATCTGGGGGGGTTTGGTGTGTAAGGGGCAGGCTTTGCGATGATCTGTGGGCATACGGGGAGATGGAGGGTTTTCGCGGGTTTGTGGGGATATGGGGAGTATATGGTGCATTTG
Organism: Athene noctua; assembly: GCF_965140245.1. Classification (NCBI taxonomy): domain Eukaryota; kingdom Metazoa; phylum Chordata; class Aves; order Strigiformes; family Strigidae; genus Athene; species Athene noctua. The sequence goes on along the minus strand of NC_134048.1, from coordinate 2,524,807 downwards.
GGGGTATATGGGGGGTGACTTGGAGGGATATGGGGGTGTTTGGGGGACATGGGGGCTGTAAAGGTGTTTTGGAAGGATCTGAGGTGTTTTGGGGTGATGTGGGGAGTTTTTGTGGTGATTTGGGGGGATTTAGGGAGATATGGGGGTGTTTGGAGATATTTGGTGTGATATAGGGGGGTTGTGGGCATATGGGGGGTTTGGGGTGATTTGGGGGTGCTAAGGGTTGTGCGGGGCACTGTGCGGGCAGGGTTCCAGGGGTCTGTAGTGCTCCTTGGGGTCACAGCCCCCCCTTTCCCCCCTCTTCTTTGCCCGCAGCCTCCATGACCGTCGCTAATTGGCTCGGCCTTGGCCAGAGTCAGGTCTGACTTGGGGCCGGGGCAGCTTCTAGAAGCTTCTCCCAGCAGCCACCCCTGTAGCCCCTCGCCCGCTCCCAACCCCCACCCCCCTCCAACAACCCCCCCCGCCCCAGCCTTCGCCCTGAGTGTACCTCTGTACTTGGTGCTAAACCCTCTTAGAAACAGCTTTGAACCTTCCACATTGTCCATCACAGCTTCCCCTGAATCCCCGATGTATCAGAGTCGATTTCTCACGGGTTTTTCAGGAGATTTTACTATTCCAGCTACTACTGGCAACGTGTCTCTCAGCTTATCAAATGGGGGAATTCCAGGCAAGCAGAATTTTCCATTGTACTGCCATTTAAATTTAACTTTAAGCTGTATGTGATGACCAGGGAAAGGAACGCAGAGAAACCCTTTCTGGGCGTCAGTTTCCTGTAATGAGCAACTCTCCACAAATCTCTGACAGCGAGAACTGTGTTTCTGCCATAACCAGGGCATTTTCTGTGCAAACTGCCTCTGCTTTCGAGCCTCCCAACGTGGACTCGTGACGGCTTCTTCTCATCTGCCAGGCTTCAGCTATGTCTTCTCGAGACCACTTGCGCTTGCAGTGCAACAGGTACAAGCCATAGAAGAGCGGCTCGTTTCTACGACCAAGGGATAGGGGAAGGATTGCATTGTCCATCGGCACAAGTGCCAGGGCCAGCCAGGCCCTCACACGGGCAAGCGCCATGGAGACAGGCGGCCCACTGCCGCGTCACCATGGGGGTCTGTGACGTCACTGAGCGATGGAATGTGACCTCACGTCCCTCCCTGAGGCTCTGCCTGCGCCCGGGCCAGTGTGGCTCCTGCCTGGACTCCTGCCGAGCGTGTCTGCGAGGTGTGGAGGCTCGAGCGAGGCTGCTCCGGGTGCTGGGGGGTGCTTTGGGGCTGCCGTCGGCAGCTCTCGGTGCCCGGTCCCGGAGCCATCCCCGTGTTTCCCCGGCCCTGCCTGGGTCAGGCAGCCGGGCACCGCCGGGCGCGCTCGTGGCAGCGGAGGTGAGCTGTGCGGGGGAGCGTCCCCCCGGGGCGGCCCTGGGGCGGGTGATCGGGCTTGGGGAGCCGGGAGGGTGTCCTTCGCCGGGGGCTGTTCTGCTGATTAAGGATACCAACCAAACTCAGACACCAGAGTCGAGAGAGCGGGCGCATTTACTGGTGATAACCAATGTAACAGTGTAATACAGAAGACATGCAGTAAGAAAAGGCAGAACTGTGCACTTAGAGCAGCAAACAGGAGAGCGCAGGGCAATGCGTCAAATCATTACTACACACAAGAGAGAACAGTGATGAAGAAAAATACCTCACCACTTGCATATGGGACCATCATCCAGCCCCGCAGACGCTGGGCAGCCCCGGTCACAGCGAGGGTTTGCAGAGCCTGTCCCGGCAAGGGGGAAATCCTCCGCGGTGCGTCCACCCGTAGGTGAGGCGTCCAAAGTCCCTGCAAGCCCATCCAGCCTTATATACCAGAGATGGACAAGCCAGAGTAGCTGGCACCCTTGTTTTGAGCGGAAATTTGCGGTTTCTTCTCCTCTTGGATTCCACCCAAAGCCTGGCCAGGGCTCGGGGGGGAAAACCAAGGGAGTTTCTAACAAGGCCAGATACTTGGGTTCTCAGCCTTGAACAAGGCTGAGCAAGGGAAGCTGCACGCATTCTCTCAGCATTTCGTCCTCACTACTGATTATATTCTAAGCCGCATCTTCACTGGCGAGCTTACATACTTTGTTAATGATTACAGACTAAGTCAGCAGCTTCAGCTTGGGGCCTGTCGTTCAGGCTTCAGTTTTTCAATGCTTGAGCACTTTTTACATCAGCATAAGTGGGCTGTTATCACTTTAGTACAATACCTACTAGGCACAATGGCTTTCAGTTACAAAATGTACAGGATTAGGTCAACTCTGGCTTGGGCCGGTCGTCCAAACCTTAGCACTTCAGGGGCCTGGGCATTTCTTCCTGCCCTCCCCTCGCCGGGACAGCAAGTGACCGGGGCCACTCTCACTTTTGCAGCACAGGACACTCTTTGGCGGCGCCGGCGCCAGCGAGCGGGAGCAGCTCCTCATCCTCAGCGCTCCCCAACCTGCTGCGGCGCGTGAACGTGGCCAATGGAGTCAGAGGAGATCTGCCCCATCTGCCGCGACTGTCAAGACAACGCCGTTTATGTGCTGCCCTGTTGCCACCAGTTCTGCCTGGGCTGCATCCTGCAGTGGATGGATGTGAAGGCAGAGTGCCCGCTCTGCAGAGGACCGGTAGAGACGCTGCAGTTCGCTGTGCAGGGAGGAAATGGCTATCGAGAGTGTGCCATCATGCTCCTCGAAGGGTCGCCCGAAGCCAGCAGCCAGGCAGACGCAGCTCCCAGCCTCCTGGCCGAAAACAGCCCCCATCGCGCCGTGGCTTCCCCTCCATCCTCTCCGCAGGGACGCTGCACCCAGATGAGCAGGGGGCTGCAGAGCCAGAGGCCGTGGGTGGCATCGTGCCCGAGGGCTGGGCAACTTTCTTCCAAAATGAGGAGTGCTTCGTCGAACCCGTGCAGTGGTGGCTGCGCTGGGAGCTGATGGCGATCTACGGGTCCCAGTGGTGGCAGGTACAGCGTGCAGAGGGCAACGTCCTGCACGTCCTGTGCGTCCACGGCCCAGCTGCAGAGGTCATGGTCCGGGAGCTGCAGCCCATCCTTGGGGAACACACAGCCCCTCTGGTCCGTGGCATCATCGACGCCATCGAGAGGTGCAGCGAGGACCTCTGGATCCTGGGGTGCTCCCCGGCTGTCGGGGAAGAGGACGACAGCTCTGAGGCCAGATCCAGCCCCACCAACTCCGGCTGCAGCAGCTCCCGGTGCGGGACTCCCAACACCGAGGCGACCTCCTCCAGGAGCCCTGAAAGATCCGACAGGGAGGAGGAAGCCGGCACGTCAGAGGCCGCTCTCCGCGGGGGTCCCGGCCACCCCCCATCTGCGCCCGTCCTGGCAGAGCAGGAGCAGCCCCAGGAGGAGCCGGGGGAGGCGGTGGCAGCAGGTCCCTCTGCTCCCAGGCAGCGCAGGAACCGCGCGAGTGGGAGGCCCAGGCGCCCCCCGAAGAGGAGGGCCCCCGGCCCCCAGGACTCTCCCCAGCCCTGCAAGAGGCCGCCCCGCCGGCAGCACTAGCAGGGCTGCAGCAGAGCTTTATTCAAGCCCAAGAAAATAAATTCCTGTTTCCCTGACCTGGTCTCCGGGTGCTGCTTTCTCCCCCTTCTCCGGGTGCCTTTCCCTGCCCCACCCTGTGCCCCAGCGTGGTGGCCCCCGCCTGCTGCTGACTGCCCACGGGCACTGGAGCAGTGGGGAGAGGCTGCAGGGGTCACTCTGTCCATACTCTTAACTCCTTCCCAAGACGCCTCCAGCTCACGGCGGGTGCCTTTGCCAAACCATCGCCGCCTCAGTCGCCATCAGCTTGGGCTCTTTTTCAGCATTAATTGTCTCATCCATCTGAAAGGAATCTCTTTATAAGATCTGTCTTATAAGCAGCGTGGATGCTAGGGCAGTACTCCAGGTCAGCCCACAGTAACATTTCCGAGTAGCAGGATCTCGGGAAAGGGTTTCTCGGGTTTCTGCACACCCGTGCCTTGCTCTGGGTTGCGCAGCAGAGGGAGGCAGGGGCCCACGATGTGATGAACAGGCCCTTCCCTCGTCCTTGAGAAACCACGGTGAACACAGGAAATAGATCACTTTATGAAGGACAGAACATTCCTCCAGGTGATGGCAAAATCTGAGCTCTGTCCTTGTGCGGTGTCTCTGCAGGGCCCCGCGGGAGGCTCAGGGCTGCAACACGCAGCTCCGTGGG